>NC_048598.1:21434285-21734285 GCF_003668045.3 Cricetulus griseus
AGCTTTGTGGTGCCTTGCTGAGAAGTGCCAACAGAAAGATTGCCAGTGTTCCTGTTGGGAAGCTCTTGGAGGACTCTTGGAGTGCCAGCCAACAGCAGTACATGGCAGAGCACGTCTGTGGGTCACTGTCAGAAGGAGCAGAAGCGAAGGTCTCATGTTTTCAGCAGGTCTTGAAGCCTCTGTTGGTTAAGGCAGGAATGAGTCACCTTGCTTGTGGTCAGTTGGGTTCTGGAGGCTGGCTCCCTCAGGACAGTATGTTCCTTGAGTCCATCTCTGAGGAGTCTTGAAGGTCAGCCTGGTGAATCCAGTCCCCAGGCCTGAGCTACGGAGTTGAGACACTCTCAAGACAAAAGTAAACTAAAAAGGAGCAGGGGCAGGGCAAGAGGAAACTTTCTAATTTGTTTGTAGAGATTTTTCCCTGTCGTTCTTTTACAGTTGTTGTACTTCACTCATTGTGGTTTTATTAAACCAATATTCTGTGTATTCAACGTTTTAGAATAGTTTCTAGCATGTGCAATTATGCTGCAACCAAATACTTTTGGGAATACGTGTATCCATATTGTTAGAGATATATCTTCAGGGTAAATGGCATGGGCTGCCAGTCACAGGCTGTATGCATATGTAGATTTGCTAAGATATTGCCAAACTGTTCTCAACCAGAGTTACACATTTTTGTGTTCCTTCCAAAACTCTGTGCGAGCGCTTGTTTTTCCATAACCGTGCCAACTGAGTCTGCTGTCAAGCTCCTGGGTCCCTGCCAATCAGATAGGCCAGGCTATTTTTAATTCTTCATGCAAACTTAGCCCCAGCAAATCCTGCAGGTAACTAACGTCACAGTTTGGAAGTGCCACGCCAGGACGGTCTGGCGCCACCTGGTGGCAACACATTCGTTGCAGGAAAAACGCTCCTTTTCACAAGCTATTGGGCTTTTGCACTAAGTACCTCATTTCTCACCCCTTCTCCCCTAAACAAAGGACAAATAAATGATCCCCGCATTAAAATGTAACGTTCCCCTCGTGTTGTAATGTGTGCCGCATCCCAAATTTGAAGAAATTGCAAATAACTAGGCATTCAAAACAATGGAGCATCACTGGCATAAAAGTCGTATCTGGGGTGGGGACGTGACTCAGTACTTGCCTAACAGGCCGGAAGACCTCGCTTGGGTCCCCAGCACTGCATCGTGCATCCAGTGTGTTGGCACATTCCTGTCTTCCCAGCACTCAGAAGGTGGAGTACAGAGAACAAGCAGGTAGAAAACAGCCTTCTAGAGAGTTGGAAGCTAGTCTGGGATACACGAGACCCTATCCAAACAAGCAAACGAAATTAACATCAGACGTATGGGAGCTTTTATCCCAGTGACTACAGAAATACAAACTGAAACAGTGTAAGTCCACACAAAGCTCTAATTGGAAGGGAGGAATCAAGGGGAAGAAGGGGATGGGACTGATTGCAAAAGATTAAGACCTCGGACAGAAACGAACAGTACTTTATAGGTTACTGGCGTGGTCTAAGGTCTGGAAGTTGTTGTTAGTCATAAGGATGGTATTTTTAATAGTTAGCTGGGCGTGGTGGTGCATACATACTATCCCAGCAGTCCCAGGCAAGTGAAAGATACTGGTTCAGAAAAACAAACCAAAACAAAAATTCTATTTATGAAGCACACCTTTAATCCCAGCACCAGGGAGGCAGAGGCAGGCAGGTATTTGTGAGTTCCAGGACAATCAGAAGTACACAGTGAGCCCCTGCCTCAAAAGTAAATAAACAATAAAAATAAGCAAAACCTCTATTTCTGGTTTAATTTGACTTTCCCATGTAAGATACAGATCCTTGCAAATGCCATGGAGATATCCTGTACTTGGGTTTTTTCCTCTTGAGATAAGGAACCGAGTACATTCCACACATTGTTGGCAAGGAGGGAAAGACATATTTGCTGCCTAATAGGCTGTGCATTAGGGCAGGTGAGCCAGAGTCTCTTGTCTCCTTGACAGTCCTCATTTCTATATAGAGGTCTACAGAGCAACAGGGCTGCACAGCCAGCCAGGGCTACTCAGAGAAACACCACCTTGAAAAAAACCACCAATACAGAGGTCTACAGAGCAACAGGGCTGCACAGCCAGCCAGGGCTACTCAGAGAAACACCATCTTGAAAAAAACCACCAATGCCTGGCTTTTTGTATGGCGTTTTTTGTATGTTTTGAACCATCCACCTAACAGCTTTTGTGTAGGTGAGGAGCTTGTGTGTGTGAGGGCAGATATGCATGCATGTGGTGGGTGCCAGTGCCCATGCCCACCCCACAGACCATGGGAGGACACTGGGCATCTTCCCCCATCAAATTCCATCTTATTCCCTCCAGGCAGGGTCTCTCATCAAAACCAAATTAGGCTGGCTGCCAGTCCCCAGTAATCTCTGCCCTTCACCTACCTCCGTTAGAGACAACATCCCGCTTTTCGTGTGGGTGCTCAGGATTCACACTTAGATCCTTGTGTTTGCTTGGTCAGCAGCATCAACCCACTGAGCAGTTATCTTCCACCCCAACCAGGGGGTGTAGTTGTCAGCTCCTACTGCCTCTACCTAGGAAACTACCTAGGGTGATCAGGATGTAAACTTTCAGCTGCTGCTCCTGTGCCTTCCTGCAAGCAACCATGCTGCGCCCTGCCATGATGATAATATTCACAGCAACAGAACAGTGACTAAGACGGACATGAAACAAATACAAATAGGGAAATAAACTGGGCATGATAGCTCATACCTGTAACCTCAGCACTTAAGGTTCATGCAGGAGGGTTACAGGGAGTTTAAAGCTAACCGGGGCTAGAGTAAGACCACTTCAAAAAAACAAAAAATTAAAAGGCAAAGAGGGCTGGTGAGCTGGCAGTTAGTAGAGCCTGTCACAAAAGCATGAGGACTTGAATTCTGATCCCCTAACACCCAAGTAAAAGCTAGGCTCGGGCCCAGCATTGGTGGCACAAGCCACCACATCTGATAACTCCAGTGCATGGGGGTACAGACAGGCAGATCCCTGGCGCTCAGTGGCCAGCCAGTGTAGCCAGATTGGTGAGCTCTAGGTTCAGTGAGAGGTGGAGAACTATTGAGGAAGACACCTAACCCTGATCTAACTCTAACATTGGCTCCCACATGCATGCACAGACTGCACTACTCAAAAGCAGAACAAGAAGATACCTTGCTACAGGATTTTCCTTTGGCTACCATTTTCCAGTCAATGAACACACAGGAGCCACAGAACACAAAACATACAATATTTATTACAAACTCACATCGGTGAATGACCAATGACCAAAAGGACCACTGTGGAGGAAAACACTGGTAGGGAGAGTAGACCATTATGCCAACCTTTATTTGCTGTGGAACAATCTTTTTCTACATTATGAATATGTATAATAATAAAAAGTGGAAAGCCCGTTAGCTGGGCAGGAAGTTAGACCGGAAAGACAAACTGAGAATGATGGGAAGAAGGTGGAATCAGAGAGGCGCCGGTGAGCCACCCAGAGGGCAGGTAAAGCCACAGGACACATGGCTACATAGATTAATAGAAATGGATTAATTTAAGTGTAAGAGCTAGTTAGTAACAAGCCTGAGCTATGGGTTGAACATTTATAATCAATATAAGCCTTTGTGTAGTAATTTGGGAAGTGGCTGCTGCATATTTGGGAACAGGCAGTTGGGACAGGAAACAACCAATTCCATTTATTTCTTAGGCAGGCTTTACTTTAGCATGGTCTCACTTAGCTTGGGCTGATCTCAACTCATTGCAGCTGAAAAAAGACCTTGAATTCCTAATCCTCCCACCTCTGTACAGGGATGGGCCACAACTGGCTGTTGGCCTTTGTTCTTGAGGTATTAGGGATCGAACCCAGGACCTTGAGCTTGTCAGGCAAGTGCTCTTCCAGCTGAGCTGTATCCCCCCAACCCTTTATTTCCTTAAGGTCCCTCCTAGTTTCCTGACTTACAGGTCCATTTATATCAACTCTTAGGGGAAAGGCCAATGGGCATGTTTTCCATCTTTATCACAAAGTCTCCTTCTAGCTATGTGTCTCCTCCACCCAGGGTTGATGATACAAAGGGGTGTCAACTCAGGCAAGTTCCTTGGCTTTTCTGTGCCTGTGAAATGAATTAGTAATAACACCTCGTAATTCTTGTTTGAAAAAAGGTTCTACTAGGCATGGTGGTGGATGCCTGTAGTCCCAGCACTCAAGAGTTAAGAGGTCAGGGAACAATGCAAGTTCAAAGCTAGACTGGTCTACAGGGGAAGTTCCAGGCTTTGTCAGGGCTATAGAGGGAAACCGTGTGTGTGTGTGTGTGTGTGTGTGTGTGTGTGTGTGTGTGTGTGTGTGCGCACACACACACGCATGCACGCGCCCAGCACACTTGAGAGGGTGGAGAGGAGGCTAGAAAGATGGCTCAGAAGAGTACCCGCTGCTCTTGTAGAGGACTAGGTCTATTTCCCATAATGCATCTCACAACCGTCTGTAACTTCTGTTCCAGAGTATCCGACACCCTGTTCTGGCTTTCATGGGCACGAGGTACACATGCACACATACGCAAAGATCTTATCTACATAAATTAAGAAAACCAGTTTGTCTTGAAAAAGAAAAAAAAAAAAAGAAACTTTCCATTTCATACTGGAGTTTCACAACCAAAGCCAGAGAAGGGGTAATAAATATAGTGGAGAAGCTTAAGAATTTAAAGAGCTTTTTATAGATTACTGTGCTGGCTGCATTTATGTCAGCTTGACACAAACTACAGCCACCTGAGAGGAGGAAACCTCAATTGAGAAATGATTCCATGAGATCAGGCTGTGGATCAACCTGCAGAGCATTTTCTTAACTAGCGGTTGATGGGGGAGGGGGAGGGCCCAGCCTGTTGTGGGTGGTGACACCCTTGGGCACTGTAAGAAAGCTGGAATTCACTATCAACAGGATTTAACCAGGAGTCACCTGGGGACTCTAGCCCAGGGCCAGGAGGCAACAGCTCTGCTCCACACCATGTGGCTGGCTAGGGCAGGCCTTTCCTCAACCCTCACCACAGGCCGCAGGTGGAGTACCCGAGCCAACCCTTCACCAGTATTGGGCACACCAAAGCACAACTTGACAAAAAAAAAGGGGGGGGGCACCTGGGCAGTGGTGGTCATGCACACATTTAATCCCAGCACTCCATAGACAGAGGCAGGCAGATCTCTGCGAGTTTGATGCCAGCCTGGTTGGTCTACAAAGATAGGCTCCAAAAGCTAGAGAAATCTTGTTTCGAAAACAAGCCAAACAAAAACACCCCCAGCCAAAAAAAAAAAGGATAAATGTATCCTTAACATTATTGGTTTTTGTTTTTTTACCAGGAATGCTTTGTTTAATTCCCAGTTGGCCTGCTCCCAAGACCCCCTAAGGCTTTTCCAGAAAGCCCACAGTGGAGGCCAGAGTGCCCACGCATGCCCCATGTTACAGCGTTATCCTTAACTTTCTGTTGTTTCATACCAGAGTAAGTACCTATCTCATGGAAACAACATTCTTGGGATTAGCCCATCCCCCATTCCCAAAATCTTTAATATAGCAGCAATTTCTAGGTCATTCTCATGTAAGGACAAGCCTTTTTTAAAAAGCTAAATTAAAATGTATCTGTTTTAATGTAGCTATTAGAGATGGCTCAGCAGGCTAAGAGCACTTGCTGTTCCTTCCACAGAACCTCTAGTTCCCAGCAACCACACTGCCTCCAAGTCAAGGTCAAGGGAATCCAATGCCCTCCTGTGTCCTCCTTGGCACCTGATATACCCACACACATATACATAATTTAAAATTAAGAAAACTAATGTTTCGAAGAAGAGACAGATGAACAGACATCCCTAATTTAAATTACAGGACTTTCAGGAAAATTTTAGATGTTCAAGTCACTTTTGGAGTCCCAATTATTTCTTTCACCTTTCATTTTTAGGCTGTTTTGTTTTGAGAAAATGTCTCAAGTAGCCCAGGCTGGCTTCAAACTTGCTGTGTAGCTGAGAAAGACCTTGAACTTGTGATCCTCCGGCCTCTGCCTCTCAAAGGCTGGGATCTCAAGTGTGCACAACCACACCTGATTTTATGCAGTGTTGGGGATCCAACCCAGGGCTTCAGGCATGCCAGGCAAGCCCTTCACTAACTTAGCTTTAGCTCCAGTCCAGGAGTCCCAATTCTCGTACTGAGGAATTTCAGGATTTAAACAAAATCAATGTGAAAAATAGACATTTATTACAAATATTAAGTTTTGACACTATAAAATGAAAGCAGACATGTCATTTCCAAGGGATGTTGTAACCAGGAGAGGTGAACTCCAAGAGTGTTAACTGATTCCCGTCATCAAAAGCCCCTGAGAGAATTATTTATCTCAAGGGGTGAAGGGGCAATAAATCACCTTGGGTCCTTTAATCTGTCTTTACCCTCCTGCCACCCCACCCCCAACCATGACAACAAACTGAAACATGTTTGAAAAGGTCTTATCCTTACTGAGCTGTTTCAAGTTTTGCATTTATTGTTCAACTGGATTTTATTTCCTCTGACAAGACCCTTAAGTGAGTACTTAGTTTCCAAAGGCTGGAAGGGGCCCAAATGGAAGAAAGCAATGACTACCAGACCCATCTTGCTGCTAATTCCTGCTGTCTCAAACATTTAAAGTAGTTCTTCACATGACCAGGGAACCCCGGTTAGAAGCCTTAGGGGTGTCCATTAAACATCCAGGGCTCAACAGTAGATGGGCACTTTCTGCCCCCACTTGACTATGGCCAAGTAGAGCCCACCCACTCCCCCCCCCCAGCACAGCACCAGCTTCACCCTGGCAGCAGGAGGCTGTGCACTCAGTTCTCACTGCAGAAGTGTTGCCCTGAGCTTAGAAAATAGTCCTGGGGGCCAGCCACAAGTTGTTGGGAAACAGAACTTTCCGACATTTCCCTGTTTACACAAAGGAGCCCAGAGTCCCTTTTAAAGATCCCATTCCCCAATTTCCAACAAAAACAAGTTTCACAAACCAAATTTTTATTTCCAACAACAACTGTCTAATATAAACACACAGAAACACAACCTTGCCAAAGAGCTGGGAAGCCCTTCTGTATAACAACCAATGAACTTCTCTCTCTCTCTCTCTCTCTCTCTCTCTCTCTCTCTCTCTCTCTCTCTCTCTCTCTCTCTCTCACACACACACACACACACACACCCCACCACAGAGCCAAGACTATAATGCACACATTTCCACAACCCACACATATCTTACAAGGGTCTGTGCAGTTGTTCCAGCCAAGGGAAGAGTGACTGCCGGCCACCAGTCCCAACCTTTTCTTTAGATCAGCAGTTTAAATCTGCCTTACTCCAAGTGTCTTGGTTGATCACTAAACTCTCCCACCTCCTGAGGATGAGGTGTCAGTTTGCTTATATCCAGGAGAACCCCAGTGGCACATTTTGTGGGGACAGAAGGCTCCAGAGACTGAAGAGCTGAGGTCACCACCAAACAATTCAGCCCCTCCTTTCTCCAGTCCCCACTCCAGAGCAGCTGGCACCCAACCTCATCAGGGCAGGAGAAAGCTGGGCAATTAGGCTTAAAGTCGTTATTCAATCCGGTCATTTTTGATGTCTAGTCTAGGACTCTCGTCCAATCCCACAGAGGAACAGGGAGTGAAACTTTGTAACTAACCTCAGGCCACCCAGTGGTGGTGGGCAGGAAAAACAAAGGAAAAATAGCTGACGTTATTGAAATCATATCCTAGCTAAAATAAAAGTAAGGGGTCCCGTGGGGCCTAGAAGACACTGAAGGCATCCTGTGCAGCTACAGCCAGCAGGGGCCGGACCCTGTAGCACCTGAGTAAGGCAAGCGGAGCAGAGACGAGCCGCAGCAAGTCACACCAGGAATGATGAGGTCTGTTTGAATTCCCCCTAGGGAAACAAAACATCCAGTCAACTCTAGTCTCATTTTGCTCATCAATACACAAATAGGCTAGAAACTTCTACTTGATGTGGAAGGCCTCCCCACTCTTGGGGGGGGGGGACACACACACACTCTCACCTCACTTCGAGCACTTGGCTGGCTGTAAATCACCTTTTTACCTGGAGCAGTCCTGAGGGAAAACCAGAAATGGGAGACACTCAGGCCCTAGCAATGAATGTATCCTTGCCAACGTAAGGGACCAGAATGTAAAACTTTGCAGACAAACTGAGTGCAAGGTGAAGTTATCATTCCTCCAAAACCACTGCTTCCACCTCACTCCCCCACCCCACTCCACACCCAGGGCTCAGCTCAGCTCCAAATCACACAGATCCATGCTTTGATGAAAGAGCCCAGGGACGGCATCATGCTCACCCTTTCTTTGCTCCTGAAAAAGAAAAGCAAGAGAAAGAGGCCATGTTACTATCAGAATAGAATGCAGCATGGCATGGGAACTAGGGGCAAGTAGTCTGTGGTTTTTGATATGAGCTAAATCAAGTTACCCATGCTCCCAGCACATGGAACATGGTATCAGGATCCATACTCAGATGGCACCCACAAACCATGCAAGGACAAAGAACTCCCAGCTGGGTACAGTAAAAGTAGCACTTGCTACTCTGCTTGGCACTTAAACGGCTGAGGTAGGAGGATCACGGTGAGTTGGAAGGCCAAGTTTCAGGCCAGCCTGGGATATCCCAAATAAACAAGCTTCTAAGGGGGAAACACTTACTTTCAAAGTATCCTCGGCTATAGGCGAACCAGATGCCAAAAATCAAGAATCCAAGGAGAATCAGTGTTACCAGGACAGCTGCCACGATGCCCCCCACATTCAGCTCCACTGTGGACACAGATGAGAGGTCAGGTGTCTGGATACGCACTGTGCTGCTGACAATGAGGTCAACAACCACTTAAAAATCAGCCTCTGATCAATCTCAGGCTGCAGCCACACTTGTACTCACCAGCATCCATGCGTACAGCCTCTGACCTCGTGGCTGTCCCAAACCCATTCTGGGCTTGACAGTAGTATTCGCCGCTGTCAAAGGCTGTCACAGGATCAAAGATCTAGAGGGAAGAGAATAAGCTAGCTTCTTGCTCGAATGAGTCAAGAAACCTATCCTGTTAGTTCTCTGACACCATCAGCCCTGATGTTTCTTCCTTCCCCACTCTCAGGGGTTCTATGGCCATGACTCCCCTTTCACCTCTCCCCTTTCGTACCAGGTCCCCTGTCTTTGGATTAACCGTGTACGAAGAATTGACGAAGGCACGGGTTTTCTTGGCATCCGTAAGCATATCAATCCCATCCCTGTACCAGGAATACTCAGAAGGCGGGGAGCCATCTTGTTCTGAACAGGTCAGCACTGCCCTGTTCCCAATGGTGAGAGAGGAGGGGATATTGACCGTCGGCTTGGATGGAGGCACTAGGGAAGGGGAAAAGAAAAGGTGCTGAATACAAGGGCAAAAGGGTTACCTACTAGTGTAGGTAACAACCTAGGGTGACACTCTCAAGCAATCAGCTAGAGGTGCCACCTGTATGCCCTGAGTTCCCATCAAAGGGGCAGTGGGGGAGGGGATGGGGTGCTTACCCCCTCTATATCCCCAGCACCCAAAAGACCTAAAGCTTAGCAGTCTACTATCAGGGTTAGGGAAGCGACTGGTTTTCAGCCCACATGAGGTTACATGGCACATACCAAGCACGGTGAGTTGGATGCTGACCTCCCCATAGTTCTGGCCACCGTCCTCAGAGACCATACAAGTATACTCTCCGGTGTCTTTCCGGGTCACAGATTTGAATGTGATGCCACTGGACGAGAAGGTAACTCGGTCTGCATAGGAAGCTACCAGGAGAGAGAGAAGCAGAAGAGACAACGTAAACTGGACAGCAAAGAGAAGATGAAGGTGGCACCCAGGGTACATCATCCTCCACTAAAGGGAAGGAAGTACTTAGAGCCTTGAGCTCCAGGTGTGCCCCCACCTCAGGAATTCAGGCAGGGCAGTGTCAATGACGCCACAATCTGATTTGGCAATTAAGACAATTTACCTGTGATCTGGCTGTTATAGCAAACAAGCGTGGTAGTGCCACCTTGGACGAACTTCCACTCCACTCTGGGATTGGAGAAGCCAGAGTAGGTACAGGACAACGTGATGGCTGCAGACAGGATCAAGATGAGAGAGAGGGATAAAGAAGTAGCCCCAAACCACAAGCTATGTCCTCCCAAACCCCACCCCATGCCCTCCACAGCTCCGCCCCACTCACGGTTATTCTCAGCAACTTGCACGTCTGTGTTAGAACTGTACACTGAACCGCTGCCTTGTACCAAAGAGCCTGGGAAGAAAAAGAGAGGGTCGCCATCAGGAGACAGGGTTGCCACAGAGAAGGAAGAACAGAGCCAGGAGATGAGGCTGAGAGCACAAGGTGAAGGGAGAGTCAAGCTGGCTTGTTGTGATGTTTTCTTTATTTTCTTTGTGTTCTGGCAAATAAAGCTTGCCTGGAGATCAGGGGGCGGGGCTTAAGATCTCGATTCACTGGCCAGTGTTCTGTTACAATGGTGATCAGGACAGTACTCCTTCTATCAATGGAAATGAAAAATCCCTTTCAAATACAACTTTTTTTTTCTTTTTTTTAGTGGCTTCCTCTATGGCTCCCAATACACTTAATTACATTCCTACTGGTCAAAAGGCAGTTTGCAGAATGACATTTCATGGTTCAGAGAAAACTCCAAAAAACACTGCAGCCACTTGTGCAAACAATCCTGGAAGGAAGCCAGCCAGCTGGAGGCAAGTCAGGCAGGGGAAGGAAGGATGGGTAATGAGGGTAAAACCACTACTTGACATTTGTAGAACATCAGCTGTGTCTAAAAGTGTTTTCAGAGATGTAACATTGTTTGATCCTTGAAACAAGCATGCTAATAACAGGAGTTATTACCTGAATTTTACACAAGGAACTGAGACTACAAGACAGATGTACAAAATCACATAATTGGCTGTTGAGACCACGAAAAGGACTAGAACTGAGCTCAGATCACCTCATCAGAATCACACACTTGCCAAATGAAGAAAGAAAGAAAAGGTAATGTTTGTTGGGGCAGAGACATGAGGAAGCTAATTAAATAACACGGGAGCAGGGGAATTATCAGGGTTCACATTAAAGTCCCCAAACTAGTGACAGAGGACTCTGTGGATAGGGGGCTGTGCTAGTGCTTACACACACACACACCCCTTTGTGTTTTCAAAGTTCAAATTTACAAAGACTGTATTTATAGCTCTAAGTCAGAGTCCCTAGATAAATGCAGAAAGACATCCAGTGCCAGCATGGCCGTAGCAGCCAAGTACACTCTCCTTTATTTACATACCCACAGAACTAAATACATAGTCTCTTAGCCTCTGAGGTCTCATTCCTTATGTGAAATGTAAGAGTTCAAACTAGATGGTCTCCAAAGCTTTGTTTTTCTCCACACTCTCTGACATCACTGTTTAAAGGACTTTCTTTGTTTCTGCAGTGCTTCGGATCAAAACAGGGCCCTATGCATTACAGGCATGTGTGTTACTACCCAGCCACACCCCCAGTCAGGTCTACAGAATACTTTATATGTATTGATTTCAATCAGACAATTAGCCCAGATACCTTTTTTTGGCTGGGTTTTGTTTTTGAGAAAGGATCCCACTGTAAACCAGACCCGCCTTGAACTTGTTGATCATCCTGTCCTTACTTCCCAAGGGCTGGGTTTACAGGTGATTAATCCATCTTCCCAACTCCAGATCTGGGGGGACTCTGAAGGATTCCTGGTTCAAATCTCCCTGTAAAGTGGGCAACTCTCCCTCTGCCAGGCCTCATACCCTTCTCCTTTCCACACCTGTGGATCGATCCCAAGAGCACTCCTTAATAAACGACATCTCAGACAGATGAGTGTTTTGCCTCCACGGATATGAGTGTACTGTGACAGGACAGAAGGCATCAGATCCCCTGGAACTAGAGTTACAGACAGCTGTGTGCACACTGTATGCATACGTCACTATGACTGGTTTAATAAACAAGCTGACTGGCCAATAGGAGAGCCAAACTGAGAATGATGGAAGGAAGTGCAGAGTCAGGGGAGTCGAGGAAGTCTCCAGCCAGATGCAGAGAGAGCAAAATGGGCACTCGGGACTGAGAAAAGGTACTGCCACATGGCAGAGTGTAAATAAGGAATATAGGTTAATCTAAATGTAAGAGCTAGTAACAAGCCCAAGCTATCAGCCCAGCATTTACAATTCATTATAATTCAGCCTCTGAGTTGGTTATCTGAGAATGGAATCTGGATCCTTTGCAAGAGCAGCAAGTACTCTTGGGCTCCAAGCCATCTCTCCGGCCCCTCAGATGCTACTCTTAAGTCAAGATTCAATGATCTATAAGTTATTTCTAATACTATCACTTTGCATCATATTTTTCATTATAGACTTTTTGTTTGTTTTTATTTATATTTTTTTTTTTATTTTCTGGACACAGGGTTTCTCCCTGTAACAGCTCTGGCTGTGTTGGGACTCACTATTGACCAGACTGGCCTTGAACTCACAGGGATCCGCCTGCCTCCCTAGTGCTGGGATTGAAGGCGTGTGCCACCACTGCCTGGCTCATTATACTGTTGAATTCATACTCAAGTGTAACAACATATCTAGAAATTAAGCCAAATAGCCCTCATTAAACTGGAACGTCAAGCTCAGGGTTAAAGGCTCTTCCCACTTGAGGATGTAAACATAACCACCAGTTCAGTTCCCAGAACCTACATCAAGGTCGAAGAAGAGAATCGACTCCACAAAGTTGTCCTTAAACATACACACACACACACACACACACACACACACACACACACACAAATTTTCAAAGCATCTGTAATCCCAACATTTGGGAGGCAAAAGCAAGAAAACTAATGCAAGTTCCAGGCCAGAATCTGGTGGTCCACAAGTCATCCCTGTCTGAATGCTGGGAATCTTGTTCTACAAAGGCTCTAAGGTTTTGCAATTCGCCTTCTGTGATGTACACACTGTGATGCTTGAACCAGGCATCTCATTAGGAATGAAGAACTCACTGCCCCAGTGGCTGTCAGTGCTGCCAAAAGAAGACCCACAGGCTCACAGCTGCTACAGAACACCACCTTGCCCCAGGACCTGCTTTCTATCAAGAGTAGGGGCCGGCAGAAACCAATTATTTGACAACAACAGGAGGGGGTTGACGGAAAGCCCCCAATCTACTTCCCAACTCTCCAAAGCTCCCTGGGTAGTTGGCGGAAGTGTCAGTGGCCCTCAGCCCCTCCCTCTTCCCAATCCTGTGTCCTGCCCCTCCTCTCCACAGGTGTGTCTGGTGTGATAATTGATATCTCAGCTTCTCAAGAACCCAACCTCTGACACCACCCAAATTATGAGCAAACATCTAATTAAAATGAAATGCAGTCTCTGAAATTCATGCACGTGCACACGCGAACACACACACACACAAACCACAATGTATAAATGTTAGTTACTCCTGCTACTTTCAATGCTGAAAACAGGTTTTCCTTAATCAACTAATTAATTAGGAGTGTGTGTGTGTGTGCATGTGGAATGCTGTGGGAGGTCAATAAACAACTTTTTAGAAAACATTTCTCTCCTTCCACCTTGCAGACATACATCTCTTTCTGCCACTGTGCTGTGTTTTTCCAGGCTAACTGGCCAAATCTGGCTTTTTACATGGGTTCTGACCACTGAACTCAGGTCAGGTTAAAACAAATAGAACATCGAACAATAACAAACTCCAAAGTGCCTAGTGAGTGGTAACAGAATTTCAAACCAATACAGCCACACACTCTAATACACTCCACAGCCGCCTGTCCAAAGGCAGATCCAATCCTACCTCCTGTTTTTGAAGATTTTACCCTGCCTAGGTGGCAAAATGCAAATTTTCAGCAAGCTAAGAAAATCCCAGTGCTATCTGAGCCGTGATAAGCTTCCCATTTTTCACTCACTCTCCTGTTGCAACTGGCCAACTGGCAACACAAAACCACTTCTCAGCTGTTTCCCAATCCCTGCCTTTGCTCAAGCCATTTCTGCTATGTGAAACGCCCTTTCCCCTCTTTGTCTGGTAGGCACCTATCCCTTCACACCCCCCCCCCACACACACACCCGGAAATGACCCACCACACCCAGCACTCTTAGAGCCTCTTTCCTGACTGAGCTTTCATTAGCCCCTGCACGGACACCATTGAAGTGGTTCCGGAATTACGTGCTATTACATATAAACACTCCCATGTCTCTCCAGTACATGGCTAGACAGCAAAGACCATGCCTCGTGTACTACTCAACTCCTAGCATAGTGCCTGATACTATGTATCGCGTATTTGCTGAGTGGCACAGAACTCAAAACAAATTAGGTCATGGCAGAACATTCACTGTAATACCTACTTGTTGAGGTATACCTTCCAAGTCCAGTTTTTAAGTGGGCAGGACAGACAGTAATATGGCCAAACAAAGAAAAAACAAACTTGTTTCAAAATCCAATATCTGTAATATTTTAATACTAACACAATTCTTTTTTTTTTTAATTCCAGTTTGGGGAGGGAGAAACTAAACTTATTTATTATTTTCGTTTTGTTTGGGACAGGGTCTCATGTAGCCCAAGCTAGCCAATTTCTGTTTCTCCTGCCATCACCTCCTGAAGGCTAGGGTTGTAAGAGTACTCTATCATGCATGGTTTTCTCCATCACTGGGGATTGAATCTAAGACTTCCTGCATGTTAGGCAAGCATTCTATCAATTGAACTACACCCTCAGCTCCTAAAACCTAGTTTTGTTTTTTGCTTGTAAGATTTTATTTGTATTTATATATGTGTATATCTGTGTATATACACATGTGTGAGGGTGTCCACCGAGGCCAGGAGAGGGCAGCAGATCCCCTGGAACTGGAGCTGCAGGCTGTGACCCTCCCAATGCTGGCACTAGGAACCAAATTCAGTTCTTAACTGCCAAACCCTCTCAAACCCTAAAACTTGGTTCTGTAATTTAAAAACAAAGGGGGTTTGGGCTTTACTTTGATGTTTTATTTTCTGAGACAATTTCACCATATAGCCCAGACTGTCCTTGAAGTGGCTGTCTAGAACAGGCTGGCTTTAAACTTATGGAAATCCTCTTGCCCTTGACTTTTGAGTGAGTGCTGGAATTACGAGTGAATGCTTGAGATTACATGGTTGCTCCACCACTCGAGGTTACAAAGTGATTTTAAATTGAGTTGCCTTGAAACAATGTTTTAGTTCTCTACCCACAATTCCCACTTGCTGTTTTGTAAAGAGGATTGCTTTCTGCACCTAGGATGCAGTGTGTCTGCAGGTGTTCCATACACAGCAGCAGCAGGTGCATCTAGGCTGTGTACACTGGTACCTGCAGACCTCCAGAGAAAGAACAGAGCCAAGAGTAGAACAAAAGCCAGGACAGGAAAACCTCTAACGCAAGGTCTAAAATAGCAAGCAGTGGGAGAAACCCCTGTACTAGCTGTCTCAACTCAGTGGAAAAAGAGAAGTGACGAGAGGAGAGAAGAGGGCTGGAGAAGTCACCAAGGACTCAGAAATTTCTGAGTCAGACTTGGTCATTCAGGTAAAGCCATTACCAGTAAAACACATGGTCACCCTCATTCATTTGTGGTTCTAAATCAAGTGAAAGCCAGTCACACTTGTAATAAAAAATAAATAAAAAATAAAAATAAAAAATAAAAAAGCTGGGCGGTGGTGGCACACCCCTTTAGTCCCAGCACTGGGGAGGCAGAGGCAGGCGGATCTCTGTGAGTTGGAGACCACTCTGTTCTACAAGAGCTAGTTCCAGGACAGCCTCTAAAGCCACAGAGAAACCCTGTCTTGAAAAAACAAAACAAAACAAAGCAGAGTGAGAGATGCTATTCCACAGAGTTCAAGTGGAGGGTTTTTTGTTGTTGTTGTTGTTGTTTTGTTCTGTTTTTTTTTGTCTTAATTAAGGAAAGGGATCATAAAAAGGGGAAAGGGGAGGGGGGGAGACCAGCCTCTGGGGACAGGTGCAGTGGAAGAGAGGAAAGAGAGGAAGACACACAAACACACACACACACAGACAGAAGGGAGAGAAAGAAAGACAGGATGGGAGGTAGACAGGGCCCTTTTAAAAGGGAATGTAGTGACTGCAGCTGAGGGCATATCCTGTCAGAACCCAACGGGCAGGACAGTACAGATGCCTGAATACTAACAACACTGACACACACCTGTAATCTGGTACTCGTTATAGTGGTTGGTGAAAGGATACGGAGTTCAAGGTCAGCCTTAGCTACTTGGTAAATCTGAAGCCAGCCTGCACTTCTTGGGGCCCAGATTCAAAGAAAACAAAACAACACAACAAACCACAAATGAGAAGGCATATATATATATTTCACTACTTAAAAAGTGAGTGCTATTTGGGGGAAAAAATAGCAGAAAGAGGTGAATCCATTCCCAACACCTTCATTTATTTTCATGACCCCAAGAGTAGCAGCAGCAACAAGAACAACAACAAAAAGTTTATGTAAACTCGGGCTGGAGAGATGGCTCAGAAGCTAAGAGCACTGACTGCCCTTCCAGAGGTCCTGAGTTCAATTCTCAGCAACCACATGGTGGTGGCTCACAACCATCCGTTATGAGATCTGGTGCCCTCTTCTGGTGTGCAGATATACATGGAAGCAGAATGTTGTGTACATAATAAATAAAATCTTAAAAAAAAAAAAAAGTTTATGTAAACTCAAGTCAACAGAATAGGAAACTGTTAGCCAGTCCATTGCTTTTGAGGTCAGTTCCAAAAAGGTTTGTGTTGTTATGGGCTGTGCTGTGCTGTTTCCCCCAAATTCTCATACTCCCAACACCTCAGGATGTATTTGTAGACAGGACCATTAAAGAGGCAGTGATGTTAAAATGAGGTTACTACTGGATGCTTCAATCCAAGCCAGATGGTCTCTTTATAATAGATAAGGCACAAAGTGTGTGGCATTCGAACCAACAGTAAGGGGGAAAGCCATCTGCCAGCCAAGGAGAGAGGTCTCACAGAGAACTAATCCAGCCAGTAATCCATCATAGACTTCCAGTATCCAGAACTGTAAGAAAAATTTTGACAACCCATGGTGTCTGTTACAGTGGCCCTAGCAAACTAACCCAATGGCCCTCTGGTTTCTATATGCGCCCACACCAGCATACCACATAGGTAAAAGGCATGAGGACATATCTGTACAAAGAGTCAGCTTGTCTTGCATGGTGAATTCATCACATCTGAATTGTATGATCAAGAAAGCTACTGACTAATACAATGACCACTAACATTTTTTTTGAATATTCACTATGTGCCCGCTACTCCATTTAACCTTAGACTAGTGCTATGAGACAGATACAATTATACTTCTCATCTTTTATAATAAGTAGGGCACAGAAACTAATTTGTTCAAGGTCACAAAACTAGTGGGTGGCATTATGTGTAACTCACATAATTTGGTTCTAGAACATAAAACTGAATCAATTAACGGATGTAATGCCATATCCTGCCCCATGTGTACACACACAAATATGTGTATGTCAACACGCCTATATGGAGCTCGAAAGACAATTTGTGAGACTTCTCTCCTTCCAACATGTGATCCCAGAAACCAAACTTAAACTTTTTGACAGACATAGCTGCAAGCATTTTTACCTACTAATCCATCTTGCTTTTGTTTTTGAAACAAAAATCTCACATATAACCATGGACGGCCCGAAACTCCTCTGTATGACTCAGGGTTTTTTGTTTGTTTGTTTTTTATGACTCATGTTTTGGAGAGAAAGATAAACCTTAAAACTGGCCTCGCTTCCTTCTGAAAATGAAAACAATAATGAAGTGGCAGGCATGATGGCTCACACCTGTAACCCTGGCAAGCACTTGGAGATGGGAGGGTCAGGAAGGAGTTCAAGGTCACCCGTCTTCAGCTACACAGTTACAAGCAAGTCTGGGCTACATAAATTCCTACCCTTAAGAAAAAAATGAATAAATATGGTGCCATCCCCAAAGCCAATTTAAATCAATCTGAACTGGTACAGAAATATTTCCAGAACATAAGATTTAATATATATGGTGCCCTCGTCCTTTTTGAGTCCCACTCTACCTGACCTGAACTTGCCATGTAGACAGAGTAGGCAAGTTCTGCCTCTAATTCACAGAGATCAGTCTTCCTGAGGCTCCAGTGTACTACCTTTAAAAGCATGCTTCAATCTATACTGAAAAATAAAATTTACAAATAATAAAAACAGCCCAAGCATAGACATTTTAAAATCTCTAAGAATGACTTCCACGTGGCAGTCTCCATTATCTCTCCTGCCCCGTGCTGTGTCTGTAATAAACAGGTGCAACGGAAATAATGTCACTTAGAGGGAAGAGGAGCTGGGAAGGAGCAGTCACATTTGTAGTGTCAGCAGGGCAGGTGTGAGGCAAGGGCAACCTGGACTACAGAGTGAAACCCTGTCTCAAAGTAACACAAGGGAAGGGGGTGGATCAGATAAGCTACAAGAAGAAACACGGCCAAATAAACAGGAGAGGCAAACACAGCCAGAAACTCGAGGGCACAGGGCTGGGAGTACAGCCCAGGCGCAGAGCACTTGCCTAGCGGCAGAAGGTTCTAACTTCCACATTCAGCACTACAAAAGGAGAAAAGAAGAGGGGGAAGCAGCCAATATCAGTTAACAGTGTAAACTATATCAGAGAGCGAAGAATGTTCAAATAAACGTTAAAAGGTGAACTGAGGTAACCAAGGAGAAAGACGCAAGAGCTGCTGGGAAGCCGACGTGAGCAAGGAAAAGGGCACGAGAGCAGCAGAGCACAGATGTCCTGGAGACAGGGAACAGAGAGCAGGAAGGCAGAAGGACATGCAAGGGAGGATGTGGAAGGGAAAAGAGAACAGGAAGCGGGTTAAAAAAAAAAAATCACAAAATATTATCAACTAAATCAGGCAATCTCCACATATTTTCCTAAGAGCCATGGCTCCTTTTGCTCCCCCTTCCCCTCCCCCCAAGACACTGGGTTTTTGGAGACAGGTTCTCAGTATATTGGCTTGTCTGAAATCAGTAAGTAGATCACTTTGGCAATCCTGCTTCTGTTTATAGAGTACTGGTATCACAGGCATGTACTACCAGGCTGGGCCTAAGAGACTTTTTTTAAGAGAGCTGGTAGTTGTACCTAGCTAGTATGTTCTCCCCACCCCCACTCGTTATCCTCAGGGGATTGCATTCCAACATGTTCTGCCAACACATGAAAACAAAGATGGTACTAAACCCAAAACTTTTGATAGTTTTTCTTTCATGTGATGAAACTCGATTGATAAATTAGAAACAATAAATTTTTTTGGTTTTGTTTTTTTTTTGTTTTTCAAGACAGGGCTTCTCTGTGGCTTTGGAAACTGTCCT
Organism: Cricetulus griseus; assembly: GCF_003668045.3. Taxonomy (NCBI): domain Eukaryota; kingdom Metazoa; phylum Chordata; class Mammalia; order Rodentia; family Cricetidae; genus Cricetulus; species Cricetulus griseus. The sequence continues at coordinate 21,453,653 of NC_048598.1, forward strand.
GGCACTCGCTCTGGAGACCAGGCTGCTCTCAAACTCACAGAGACCTGCCTGCCTCTGCCCCCCCCCCCCCCCGTGCTGGGACTAAAGGGGTGCACCACCACCGCCCATCGAAACAATAGATTATTAACAGTAAAATCATAATATAAGATAATGGTAATACACTGTGTTAAAGGTTATGTACTATTAATAGCTAAGCATGATGGTACATGCTTGTAATCCCAGCATTTGAGAGGTGAAGGCAGGAGGAACTCAAGACACACATCAGCCACATAGTGAGTGGAAGGCGAACCTGACCACAGGAGACTATTTCAAAAACTACAACAAAATCCACCCCAAATTCATGCACTATTTATTTCTGGAATTTTTGTTTTAATATTTTCAAACCCAGACAGGCCACAGTTAACTTAAGATGCCTAAGTGAAGACAAGAATCAGGGGCAGATTATATAAATCTGTAACACTGATCATGTAAGCCGGGTGTTGGTGGCACACACCTTTAGTACCAACACTGGGGAGGCAGAGGCAGAAGGATTTCTGTGAGTTCAAGACCAGCCTGGTCTACAAGAGCTAGTTCCAGGACAACCTCGAAAACCACAGAGAAAACCCTGCCTTGAACCCCCCCAAAAAAACAAAACAAAACAAAAAAATACTGACTGTGTAATTACTGAAAATTCAGTGTATCTGAGTAACAATAAAAAACTGTGGTAAATGGCTTTTCCGAAATGGTTACATTTATCTAGTATTTATCTCCTCCCATATGCATGACTAGGGAGAGTCTAAGTTCCCTTCAGTCTGGACAGAGTCCTATGACTACTAAATAACAGCCAAGAGTGATACACAGAATCTTCACATTAAAGTCAGTGCTACTTTCTTATTAAACTCTCAAGAAACCAAGCCAGGAATGGTGGCACACACCTTTAATCCCAGCACTCAGGAGGTAGATGCAGGCAGATCTCTGTGAGTTCAAGGCCAGTCTTGTCTACAGAGCAAGTTCCAGGACAGGCTCCAAAGCTACCAAAGAAAAATATTTGTCTCCCTCAGTCAGAGAACACTGCAACTGTGTGGCTATAGATTAAAAAAAAAAAAAAAAAAAAAAAAGCCAAAATCTCTCTCTCTCTCTCTCTCTCTCTCTCTCTCTCTCTCTCTCTTTCTCTCTCAGGTACAATATGAACTGGGCATTGGTGTGGCTTGTCTTTAGTCCCAGCTCTCGGAAGGCAGAGGCAGGTGGATCTCTGTGAGTTTGAGGCCAGCCTGGTCTACAGAGTAAGTGCCAGGGCAGGCTCCAAAGCTACACAGAGAAATTCTGTCTCCAAAAACAAACAAGGTACAATATGCTTTGAAAGGCACTTAAAAAAAAGAAAAGAAAAAAGAAAAAGGGTATAAAGCCATAAAAAATTGTTAAAAATAATAAAGACTTTAGAGTTAAGTAATATTAAAAAATGAGAAATATAACATGGGGAGTTTGGACCTTATATGGTGCTTTGTTAATTTTGAATTTTTTGAATGCTAATGAACAGAGAATGACAGCCACTGAGAGACACTGGATTACAAAAAGGACTGCTAAATTAAACCAGCCCATATACTTTAGAGATGTCTTGACTTCAGAATGGAAGTTGGGAAATGTGTTGCATTAGGGGAGAGGGTGTGCTTTTGTTTCCAGAGGAAACAAAAAGCTATGGATTCCTTCACAACTGATAAAGATCAGATGTGACCAGGGAAGACCTCCTGAGGATCTTGGCTAGAAAACATGAGGGGAAAAAGCCAAAAAAAAAAAAAAAAAAAGACTACAGGACAGGTGACGTATATGCTGATCCCTCAACATGGGAACAACTCTGATACTGGATGAGACATGATAAATTTTGTTGGTTACAGGGTCCTCATGACTTATATTACAGTCTGGATAAGCAGTCCAAACAGACTTATTGTTGGGAGCCAAATCTCAGGGCTTGGCATGAGATCCTAGGCCATTCTTGGCCGGCCACATAGTTGTATATTAACCTTTACATAGCAGCTCCTTAGAACCTCAGCTCAAGAAAAGAAACAACTTGACCCAGTCCTCCACCCACAGGCTCAGTCACCTAGGCAACCCTTCCTGGACCTCTTACTCATGAACTCTTTACCCTGCCAAACATCCTCTTTGTGGCTTCCTAATATCCTGCCTACACTAACACCTGGTGCACAAATAACCCATTCCACCACCCCCCCATCCTGCTCTACTGACTATATAAGCTAGCCTGAGAAAAATAAAGTTTGCCACTTGATCAGAATCCTGTCTTGCGGTCGTTCTTTCTGCATCTCTTGTCCCCATTCCCTATCCCTGACTCTCTTGCTCCAGGTTGACATCCTGTGGGTCAGGACAACTTATAAAGTTGATAGATGCCTTTTACCCACTCAAACATAACACACACACACACACAAAAACATCTTTAGCTGACTTATGCTCACCGTACATTCCACACTTGTGTTAATAGACATATATGCTACCTTTAAAAGTGTAATAAGAGTTTTCAGAAAGGAGGGGGAAAAAGGACCAGATGCCAATAAAGACAAGTAGCCCAGGTGATCCAACCTCTCAGAATGCCTCTGTTACCATTTCCTCGAAATTCTGCATCTATAACAACTTCAAAGCTGCTGGCCGAGATGGTCCAGCCTCACAGACAACTCCAGCCAGGACTTCAGATAATTCTACCCTTTCTCATCCCAGAGACTGGACAACAAATGGTACAGCTAGCTCTCCCCAAGACTTGATCATTATCCCAATTTTCTCAGGGTCCTTTTAGGATGCCATTGCTCCCAGACAAAATGAAGCAGTCTAGAGAGCACAACGCCCACATCCCCAAGACATGGGGAAGGTGATTTCTGGTCATTGTATGTTTATCATTGGAGGATTAGTTATAAGTTGGTACTGGTCATGGTCCAAAAACAAACAAACAAAAGAACCCACTAAAAAAAGGACTCAAGGATCTCTTTCTAAAAAGAAAAGGGGGATATAAAAATAATGGGTTAGCTGGGTGTTGGTGGTGCACGCCTTTAATCCCAGGACTTGGGAGGCAGAGGCAGGTGGATCTCTGTGAGTTCGAGACCAGCCTGGTCTACAAGAGCTAGTTCCAGGACAGCCTCCAAAGCCACAGAGGAACCCTGTCTCGAAAAAACCAGACAAACAAACAAACAAAATAATAGATTAAGGGCTGGAGAGATGGCTCTGAGGTTAAGAGTATCCACTGCTCTTCCAGAGGTCCTGAGTTCAATTCCCAGCAACCACGTGGTGGCTCACAACCATCTAGAATGAGATCTGGTGCCCTCTTCTGGTATGAAGATATACATGGAAGCAGAATGTTGCATGCATAATAAGTAAATAAATAAAACTTTAGAAAAATAATAGGTTAAAATGGTAGATTATTTAATCTACTTTAAACCAAAGAACAACTATTAATTCCAAATATTTTACATTGGTATGGATTTTTATAAATTGATACAAGTTTAGGTTATTTTTGTTATACTGTATATATGTTTCTACTCTTGTTTAAGGTATTGTACTTATGCAGCTCACTTTTAAAATGTAATGTAAAGTTCTAGCCCTTGAAAGTTACTATTACAAACTGTTTAGGATAATTAAGCAATGCAGGTTAGCAGTTAATCATCTATAATGAACTTGTTGGCCATTCAAGAACCTCCACATGGAGTTTGCCTTCAGTGTGGCAAAGCTAGCCATCTGGGCAAGAAACTGCCCGTGCTTCAACTGCTGACAGAATGCTATCCAAACTGGACAAGCAGGTCACAAAAGAAGGCAACTGCTGTACTTTGCCAAGACAAGGTAGGACAGTCCTTCAAATATCCCTGCCAAATATTCCAGGACTGAAGGCAGAAGATGGATGCCCCAACATTACAGAGGAACCTCAGGTGACTGTCCAGGCAGCCAGCTGTCTCTTGTTGTTTTTATAGTTTTGGAAGCTGTTTGTGCTGCACTTCCTGTTTATTCCTTCTCAGATCTTTGATGAAGACTAGTTACAGTTAAGTTTTCCTCGAATTCAGAAAAGAAATAATAAAAAAAAAGAGAGATGTAAACTGTAAAAGGTTGAGAGATATAAAAGCTTGAGTTGCTTATCTAAGAAAATATTTTAAGGTCTAAAAAGGTATTTTTAGGTTAATAAGACAAGCTATGACAGAAGTGATTTAGGTATAAAACTTTGGACATTATACAGGATAGACAATACAATACTTTCTCCAAATTTGCCCAACGCAAATGAACTGGACATTGTGACTTACAATTCTTACCTGATAATTGTTCTTATTGTATAGTTTTCCTGAGAGTTAAAACCTTTCTTTTTATTTAGACAAAAAGGGGGAAACGTTGTGGGATATTTGTACAGTGTGAAAAAAATGTATTGCTGTGATTGGTGTGGTTGAAAAACTGGACAGCCAATAGCTAGGCAGGTGGTTTAGATGGGACTTCCCAGAAGAGAGAGAAATCTGGGAAGAAAGGTGGAGTCAGACCCAGGAAGGAAACGGGAGACAGGAGAGAGGTAATGCCATGTGGCAGAATGTGTATTAATATAAATGGATTAATTTAAGTTATGAGCTAGTGAGACAAGCCTATGCCAAGGCTGAGCTTTCATAATCACTAATAAGTCTCTGAGTCACTATTTGTGAGCTAGTGGCCCAAAGGAAAATCTGACCACAGATTTTGTTAATTTTGCTTTGAAAGTGAGTCACTCTGTGGTCCGGACAGGACTCCAACTCACCATCCTCCTGCTTCATGCTTCCTAGTGTTGATTACAATCAGGCACCATCACAACCCACTGTGCCTCCATCACGGTAGCATAGTTTTTATCTTTTTCCGCCTTTCTTTCTCCCCTCCCCCACCGTGGCAAGCTTAGGAGCTAGAGAGACGGTTTGTTAGGAGAACTTACTGCTCCTGCAGCGGTCCCATGCTCAGTTCCCAGCACCCAGTCAAGTGGCTCACAACTGACTGTATCTCCAGCTCCAGGAGATCTGATGCCACCTTCTAGCCGCCTTGGGGACCCAAACATGTATGTTCATAGACACATACACATATACATAAATAAAATAATTTTAAAAACTGAACAGAGGTACACCACAAAAATGGATAGTGCCCATCCCAGAAGCCATGGGTTATTAAATAGAAACTTCACCAGGTAGTGGTGGTGCACACCTTTTATCCCACTCAGATGGCAGAGACAGGTGGATCTCTGTGAACCTGATCTACAAATCAAGTTCCAAACAGCCAGGACTGTAACACAGAGAAACTCTGTCTCCAGAAACCAAAACCAAACAAACAAAAAAAGAAAAAGAAAGAAATCTCAGTGCCAAGTGTAGGATACTTCCTTATGAATGTTGGTCGGGCAGCCCCAGAGGCCCCAAAACATGGAGGATGTTCTCATTTCTCTTACGTGCCCACCTGTAACAGGCTTTCTTTTGGACCACCAACCAACTCCCATCTTATGCTCATTTCTTGCTAGCTCTTATAATTTATATTAACCTGTTGCCTTGGGGCTTTTTGGCTTTCTTCCACTCTGTATGTCTTACTCTGTGTCTGATTGGCTGGCGGCTGCCTGGCCCCAGATGTCTCCCTCTTTCTCCCTCATTCTCTCCTCTCCTCTCCTCTCTGCCTGACAGCCCTACCTATCCCTCTATTGCTAACTATTGGCTATCCAATTTTCTATCAGACCTAACAGGTGCCTTAGGCAGGCAAGGTAAAACAGCAACACATCTTTACATAATTAAATGATGCATAAACAAATGTAAAACACCTTTACACAGCCAGGCATTGGTGGTGCACACCTTTAATCCCAGCACTCGGGAGGCAGAGGCAGGCGGATCTCTGTGAGTTCAAGGCCAGCCTGGTCTACAAGAGCGAGTGCCAGGATTGGCTCCAAAGCTACACAGAGAAACCCTGTCTCAAAAAAACAAAAACAAAAAAACAAAAAAAAAACCTTTACACAGTTAAAGTGATAGTCCACAACACCTACCAGAACTAGATGGTAAGATACAACTGTTAAAGATACAACATACTTTAGCTGTAGGACATAGAGAAATCAAGCTGGAGCTAAGCTAGAAGCTTCCCCCCTGCCAGCCAACTTTCACAGTTCTGAAAGGTGCTATCTAGACAACAGAGAAGCAAAGTAATCGGTGATGTTTCACCGCAGAGGATCTTATGTGCTATCACACCAACCTGCCAAGCAAACCATGCCCACTGTGCCATAGTGGCATGACGGTTATAGGAAGAGCCAACTGCATTCTGAGTAGATAGAGGCCACTCCACTGGAGGGAATGTATGGCCGGTACCATGGACCTGGTCAAAAGGACCTGGTCAAAAGCATAGCCCGGGGAGGTTGGAGGTTGTAGGCCACCCACAGGCCATGAGCCCTGCTGCTTCATTTTGCTAAGCGGACATGCTACTCAACCCCCTTCTAAATACATCAAAGAAGTTTCTCTGTTGCAGATGGTGGTTAATGACTTACAACCAATCAAGATGATAAAAATAAATTATTATTGAACATTCATGTCTACACAGGACAGGCCTTTGTCTCTTTGGGAAATTCCCAAGCAGGTTCACTAAGAGGGACAAAAGGTATCCCATCAACAAATACTGGATTAGGCTAGATGTTAGCTATTTGGCGCACTCAGTGATGGTTACTATGGCTGCCATCGCTGGCGTGTCAGGCCAGGTTGGGGTACCACTACACCCCAACAGTTGGTCTCTAACCTCCATTCATCACACACACACACACACACACACACACACACACACACACACACACACACTCACATTACAATAAATATATATAATACTACAAATTGGTTTTTAAAGACTAACAGCGGAGGAAGTGGAGGTTTAGGAAAGGCCATCTTCTGGGCATGGCACAGCTGTTTCACTCATAACCTTAGCAGCTGTGGTTGTCTGACAAGACCGGACCCACTGCAATTTAGTCAGGGCTAGAAGAGGGGCTTCTGGGCCCCCTCACCCAGTAGCTACTGGCAGGTGTAGCTACGGGGGAAGCAGTGAGTCACTGTCTACAGTGGTGTAGCCACAGCTGAGTTACTCAGGGACCACTAGTTTTGGGGGACTTTGGGAGTGGTTTTTTGTTTGTTTATTTTGGTTTGGGACTTTTGAGACAGGGTTTCTCTGGAGCTTTGGAGCCTGTCCTGGAACTCACTCTGTAGACCAGGCTGGCCTTGCACTCTGATCTGCCTGCCTGTCTCCCGAGTGCTGGAATTAAAGATGTGTGCCACCACCACCCAGCAAGGGCCAGTAACAGCACACCCAAGGCCTTGGTTAAACTCAGTGGGTCACAAAGCAAAAATACATCAGAGGGCCAATGAGATGGTTCAGCATGTAAAGATGCCTGCCGCCAAGCTTGATGATTGGAGTTCAATCCCATGGGAGGAGAGCCGGTTCACACAAGTTCTTCCCTGACTTCCACATGGTACACACAAAAATGAAATTTAAAATATTTAGTCCTTAAGGGGGGGGGGGCAGTAGTGGCACACTCCTTTAATCCCAGCACTTGGGAGCAGAGGCAGGCAGATCTCGGTGAGTTCCAGGCCAGCCTGACCCACAAAGTCAGTCCCAGGACCACCAAGACTGTTACAAAGAGAAACCCCATCTCGAAAAACCAAAACAAAATAATAATAGTAGTAATAAAATAAAAGGAAAGATGTGTAAGTGGGAAGGAAACTTGTTGGGAGGAAAGGAGATCAGAGAAACGGGGATAAAGGTGTGTGAGAGCATGATCAGAGTGTATTGTATACAATGGCACCGTCAAAGAATTATTTGAGGAGTCCCGCCTCAGCGTCTGTGTGCTGGCATTAGTGACACATGCCACCATGCCCAGCACAAAAGTCACTGCCTGCCTTTTGCTCCCAAAACATTCTGTGCTTTGTTGATGGTTGTCTGGTATATTCCATTCGGGAATCATGCTTGCAACTCTTGGAAACAAAGACAACCAGCTGGTTTCAATCCTCCCAATCTCTAGCTCTGGATGTTCCCTGAGCCTCCGAGAAGCTGTTGCCATATGAAGTTGACACAGACACACTGGAGACTCCAGACACTGAACAGAGCCCCCCCAACAACCTATGTTTTTGAACATGAGGGTCCAGTCCACAGCAGAACAGCTACTTCCTTCTTCTGTTTTAATCGGAAGCCCTTTGTTTTCTCTTAATACACATCCTGTTAACTGTTAGAATATTTCTCAAGATGCTCGCTCTTCTGCCACTAGTTTGATCTTTAAAAAGGAAGGAAGGAAAAGGAGGGAGGTCATCCAGCCAGTCTCTGCTTTTCTCTAAGAACACAGTACTTCCCATGTGGGCATAGGAACTTCAGACAACGCTCTGGGCATAATGAACAAAAGCTCTCTGGAGGCTGTGGGGGTCCTACTAGGAGCAGGCTCAGACCTCTGATGATGGTGGGAATGGATAATGGCCGTGGAAGGAGGGGAGGCTTTCACTCCATGGCTCCCTCCTGCCTCTTTGTACACTTTCCAGTTTTACCTGTTCGGCCCCCTCCCCCATTGCAGAGGACAGCCACTCCTGTCAGGACAGAATTCACCCCAGGGACCTGGCATCAGACTTCCTGCCAGCCAGCTGCTTCCTCTAATCCCACCCCCACGCTGTAAAACAAATGACACAAGCTGGACTTTGGACAGAAACTCTGCTTATCAGGGAGTCCCAGGCCGACAAACTCCAGAGTTTCAATGTCTGGAAAATCCCAATATGCATCTGCTCATACTGCTTCCCACAGGCTCCTCCCAATTCCGAGAAACTTCTTTCTCACTTACCATTTGCTTTGGACACCTAGTGGAGCCTGTGAAGCAGAAACAGATATGAACTCTGAGATTTCCTAGTCTCAAAGCCAACAGATGTGAGAACCAAGCCCCATTACTTCCTAATTTGCCACATAAAATGTGTGTAGTATTTCAATCCATCTGTGAAGGTTGGGGGGTGTCAGCACCCTCCCCCTTAAATTTCAGCTGTGTGAGGAGGTTGGGCAGATCCAAACAGACAAGTCCATAGCCCCTATAATGCCAGCAAGGGGGAAAAAACAGTCATAGCTCTGTGAATTCAAAACTACTAGCCTGATCTACATAGCAAATTGCAAATTTCAGGCCAGTGAGACCCTGTCTTGAAACAACAAAACAAGAGGGGAGGAGGGGAGAGGAGAGAGAGAGAAATTCCCAGGCTATATTAGGTAAATAAACAAGATGTAATCTAATGCATACTGTAAGCCTCTTTAGTGTAAGAAAAGGGTGAGAAAACAAATATACATTTTACACATGTGTGCATAACAAAACACTAGGAAGATAGACATAAGAAACTGCCAGGGAAGCTGGGCATTGGTGGTGCACACCTTTAATCCCAGCACTCAGGAGGCAGAGGCAGGCAGATCTCTGAGTTCGAGACCAGCCTGGTCTACAAGAGCTACTTACAAAACCACAGAGAAACCCTGTCTCAAAAAAAAAAAAAAAAAAAAAAAAAAAAAAACTGCCAGGGATAGCTTCAGCAAGAGCAGAGTGGGGGTGAACCACTCCACTCCACCCCTTCCAGGTATTTTGAATCTCAAATTCTGTCAACCAATGCACTTTGAATAAACAATTTTTGGAATTACAGCAGCTCTGCCCAAAGCAGAACTAGGCTGAAGGCCCTGGACAAGCCCAAATCACGAAGAAGCAGAAGAGAAATATCACAGGTGAAAACATTCCAGAGCCCAGCCTAGATTGCTGGAGCCTGGCCACCGCTCATTTTCTCCTTCTAGCTGTGGCACTAACTAGTTTCTAGTTTCAAGAGAATAATTATTTTCCCAGGGGGAAGCAGTGGGCATGACTCATCCACCGATCCACAGTTTCGAGGGAAGTCTGCCCCCTGAACAGCACTTTGGAAATATTCAAAAGAAACTTCTTCAGAAACACCAGCAGAAACATCGGGGCTCTAACCAAAGCCATGGTAGTCGTCCACCCCTCTTAGAAGTATGGGATCTCTACACCCAGGTAAGAGGAGGCAGAACAAAGGTCAGCATTCCAACCCTGGCTTACTTTCCTCCCTTCTGGATCCAATAAAAGTTGGCCCATGCCATTTTCCCCAAGTTCAGGTTCTAGAGAAAAGGGAATGCACCAATTTCTGGCTCACCAATTTCACATTCCCCAAGCTCAGCTCTCCCAGCATGTCTGTGTATCCCTGCCCACTAAGTACCTCAGGCTGGAGCTGTCTTCCACTCACCTAGCTCATACTTAACTTGCCCTTTCTTCTCCCTCCTGACAGCGGAGCCCATGATGACCAATGACTCAAGAAGAACAGGACAGGACTGGAGAGATGGCTCAGAGGTTAAAAGCACCAACTGCTCTTCCAGAGATCCTGAGTTCGGTTCCCAGCAACCACATGGTGGCTCACAACCATCCATTATAAGATCTGGTGTCCTCTTCTGGTGTGCAGATATACATGGAAGCAGAATGTTGTATACATAATAAATAAATAAAAATCTAAAAAAAAAAAAAAGAACAGGACAGTGGCAATCTGTTTATGGTTCAGACCAGATGGCTCCCAGAGAGCTCCTACTTTAAAATAAAGCCCCACCATGGGAATTTCCCTGCTCCCTTTGACCCACTCTTGTAGGGACAGCCTTCTTGCACCCTCACAAAATCCAAAGGGGTAATAGTTCTAGCAGTAATTCCTTCATGTCTATGTGATGTAGCTATTATCTCCATTGATCCCCAAGGCAAATGCAGGACCAGTATTATTACTCCTGTTTTATAGCTGAAGAGACTGAGCCACTAGCTTAAGGTCACAAGACAGAGAAAAAAGGCAAAGCCAGGATGCCTGCTGAGGTGGCCCATGCTACCATTTCTAACCTCATTTGCACTAACCAAGGCACTCCCCGCCCCCAGGTCTACCTTGATGATTTCAAAGTTTCTGGGTCCATTCCTCCACTCCCCCACCCCCAACGCTATTCCCTAGGAGCCACTGCCCGGGCAAGCATATGCAACAGCACCCCAGGCTCCCTTGAATAGTGGTGCTTGCTCAAAATGCCATTGTCACAACCCATTCAGAAGTAGTATGCCGTAGAACCAATGCAGGAAATTAGGGGAAAAGAAAAGGAAGGGGTTAGAAGGAAGCAACTCCAGGAAGTTATAAGCCTAACAACTGCTGTCACTGATCCAGAAGAAACTGTATACAAAACAGGAATATGGGCGTGGCTAACATTTCTAAGATATGAACGAAAATGAAATAAGTGATGGCTGGGCAAAGGAAGGAAGAGGAGGAATGCAGACGTGGACAAGTAGAAGGAAAACGTGAGAGAGGAAGACCCATGGAAGGATCTTTTTTTAAATAAGACAGCAGTAGCTCATATAGTTCTTGGGCCTGCCTCATGCCTGAGAGGCTGGATCTCCAGGAGTCAGAGGACTCGTTCCATCCCCAGCTTCTACCCCCTTGTAAACTGGAAAAGTCATTTCCTCTCTCAAGACTCATTTCCTTATCTGTACAATGGAGAGGAGTGGGATCACCTATTGTCTAGTCCACCCCAAGAGTTTTTAGTTCTGTAACGACACAAAGGCATGATCTATCCACCTTGGGTGCTTTTCCCAAAATTCACCAAAACGAACTGCCTTTAGAATACACCAATACTGTAATATTTCATCTCCTTTACCCTTGAAACAGATTCATAGAGAACACGGTCCAACAAAACTACCCAATAGTTGTGTATGCCACTCAAGAACCAGACATAGTACACCCAAGTCCCTGGTTTTGGTCCTCGGCTCTGAAGGGTGGTGGCGGGGAAAATCAGACAGATAAATATACAGGTGCTGACACACAATGACCAAGGCACAAACCAACCAACCTCACTCTCGGCCTCATACAAACACACCTCGAGAGAGTCATGCCCCAGCATGCGAGCCTGGTTGTTTCTCAGGAAAGGGAGTCTACAAAGAAACAAAAAAAACTCATTCCGGGCAAGAGGGAGGGCAGAGTTCTGGCTCTGAGGAGATCCAGCCAACCAATAGTCCCAGTCTCCCCCAGGGAATCGTCACTCAGTCAACAACCTTAATTAAAGGACTCCTCGCTATTTATTCAAGAAAGGAATTCTCAATGCTATGATTTGAGAAATTTTTTAGAGATTTCATTTCTTCTTCAGACGCTGAACCCCGGCATTAATCCCAAAAGGTCCACAATGTAACAAGAGCTAGAGACCCCTTCTGCAAAAGCCAGGAAAGGAAACATTCCCTACCCCCACCTCCATTACATTTCCTCCAAGGACACTTGAGCCAAGAGAGTGCGGGTGAGAGGCTCTGGGTCCCCGGAGATGTCGGAGGGGAGAACGACCTCTCAGGTGCATATGGAGGGGAATGGGTAGCTTAAGACTTGGGTGTGGAAGGGGTCCTTGGGCTTCAAGGGAAGACGCAGAACCGTGGACCCTCTCAGTTATTTTTAAGGCTCCCCGCCACAGTGTAGGAGGTGGGGTCACAGATCACCGGCTTGGGGGAGGGGAGCCAGGCAGTCTCCAGGTGGGGGAGGGGAAAGTAGAGTGACCAGATCGGGGCGTAAAAGTGGACTCCTAGGGCGAGGCAAGCGAGCAAGCAGGTTTCTGGACTCCTCCCTTCCCGTTGGCGCGTGGGGTGCGCCTTCGCCAACCTCTGACCCGACCCACCAAATCCTCCAAAAACTCCGAGAACTCACCAAGGACCATGGAAGTGAAGAGAAACAACAGTTTCCTCCCGGCTTTCCCCTCGGTGCCCATTACAGTTACAATTCCCACGCGACGGGCGAGCCACTGGGCTGGGAAGAGCTTCGCGATCCAACGCGCTGGGACTGGACTCCAGCCGCCAGGTTGAGCCCTGCCCGCCTTTCTCTCCACGCCTGGTGGGCGGCGCCCGGCTGTCCCAAGTTCTGATTGGTGAAGAGAGAGGGAGCTCCGACGACTGACTCACCGTACGCAGGTGCAGCCCGAACTTTCCTCCCTCTTGAGGGCGATTGGTGCCATTCTTTCCTAGAGACCTCTGGTTGGCCCAGAAGACAGTCGCTTAAGGAAGCCAAAGCCTCCTTCTCAACAGGTAAAGGGCATCCCGATTGGCAGCAGGGTTTGCAGCTAGAGCCTTTCTGACTGGCCCGGGGCTCTTGATAGTTATCTCTAAGGAGGAGGTGGGGAATGTCACAGGACTCTAAAATGCAGGAATTTGCTTGGTCGATTTTTCCCCCTTTACTTTTTTTTTTTTTTTTTTCTTCAAGACAGGGTTTCTCTGTGGCTTTTGGAGGCTGTCCTGGAACTAGCTCTTGTAGACCAGGCTGGTCTTGAACTCACAGAGATCCACCTGCCTCTGCCTCCCCCCCTTTACTTTTAAGTTGCTTAATGCTGCATAATCCCTCCCCCCACCCCCGCCCCTTGGTAAGTGAAAAACACATTAATATGGGAAGGTATGGGGAGAGGTTTGGGAGAGTATTGTCCTCCTGGTTACATTCTTCCCAAAAGAAACCTAATAGAGATACAGAAAACATTCAGATTTTAAAGCTGACCCACAGTTCCCTGGATGACTAGAGTTATGTCTTTTATACGGATACCATGTGTCAGTAGCTCCTTTGCTGGGCCTTACATTCTGCTTGGCTTTTGTTTTCTTAGACCAAGGCTGGCTTCCATACCTGAGGCTGGCTTCAAACTGTGGATCTTCCTATAAAATGGGCTGTCCCACACCAAAGCACATGCCTGTAATTCCAGCATCCAAGAGGTAGATACAGGAATATTGGGGGTTCAAGGCCAGTCTTAGGTACCTAGAGAGTTGTAGGCAGCCTGGGCTTCAGGAGACCCTGTATGAAAATTAGAAGAAGAGGAGGACGAGAAGGAAAAACAGGAGGAGAAGATGGCAGAGGGAAGGAGATAAAATCAAACCCGTAGTGTCTCTGCCTGAAATCCAGCACTTGTTAAAGACAGAGGCGGGAGAATTAGAGTTTAAGGATATCCTTGACAAGGTAGCAAGTCTGACAATAGCCAGAGTTAAAAGAGACCCCATTTCAAAAATAAAAACCAGGCTGGAGAGATTGCTTAGCAGTAAAGAGTGCCTGCTGGGCTGGGCTTTGTGGCACCTGCTTTTATTCCTGGCAGTAGGGAGGCAGAGGCAGGTGGATAGCTCTGTTGAGTGAAAGGCCAGCCTGATCTACATAGTAAATTGCAGTACAGCCAGAGCTACAAAGCAAGACTTTGTCTCAAAAAGCCACCAACAATAGCAACAATAACAACATGTCTACAAGCATCTACTAGGTGAGATAGGGAAGTGCAAATAAATAAAAACAGCAGTTCTGTTTAAAAAAAAAAAAAAAACCCAACCAACAAAAAATTCTAACTTCAAGGTTGGCAAGCCATAATAGAGTAAACAAGACCCTAGATAACCAAAAAGACGCAACTTTGTACTACTAAATTGAAACAAGTATCTGGGTACCTGCCAGGTTCAAAGTTGTTATTCATTCTGGAACAAATCTAAAGTCCTAAAGAGAAAGACTTCTACGCAGTTTTGGGATTTGTTTGGGATGGTCTCATTTTAGCCCAAACTGTTCTAAAACTCACTATATAGCACAAATTGTGAGTTCGAGACCAGCCTGGTCTACAAGAGCTAGTTCCAGGACAGCCTCCAAAGCCACAGAGAAATCATGTCTCAGAAATAAATAAATAAATAAATAAGGTATTGGGAGCTACAATAAAATGGTGGCTTAGTGGTTAAGAGTACTGCTTCTCTAGAGGACCCACTGGACGCCATATTGGTGTTTTGTTGTTGTTTTTTTGAGTCAGGGTAATAGTCCTGGCTGCCCTGGATCTAGCTCTGTAGACTCACAGAGATCTGCCTGCCTCTGCTTATCAAATGCCAGGAGTAATGGCATGTAACACCACACCTGGTAGACCCAATCTTTTATATTTTATTTTATTTTATTTGAGAGCAGGATGAAATAGGGATTTACTCTATTGTCCAGGCTTGACCTGGCCTCTCGTTTTGTGCACTAAGTTAGCCTTGAACTCTTGACAATGCCAGGTGGTGGCTCACACCTTTAACCCCAACACTCAGGAGGCAGAAGCAGGCAGATCTCTGTGAGTTCGAGGCCAGCCTGATCTTGAGTTCCAGGACAGCCTCCAAAGCTACAGAGAAACCCTGTCTCAAAAAAATAAACAAACAAATTATCTTATTTATGAGTGCCCTATCTATGTGTATGCCTTTATGCCAGAAGAGGACATCAGATCCCACTAGAGACGGTTGTGAACTACCACGTGGTTGGTGGGAATTGAACTCAGGACCTCTGGAAGAACAGCCAGCTCTCTTAACTGCTGAGCCATTTCTCCAGTACATCAGCTTAATTCTTTTGGCTCCTTTTTGAGTTACCTTGAATTGTAGTAGTTGGCAATGGCAGGAATGTATTCAAAAGCAAAGTCACACCTCAAGCCAGGATGCAGAGACTGGGTAGAGCTAGGCTTTCCCTGTGACAACCTCCAAAAACCACTAAGCCGTCATACAAGAAATTCCTTGGGGCTGGAGAATACTGACTGTTCTTCTAGAGATCCTGAGTTCAATTCCCAGCAACCACATGGTGGCTCACAACTACCTTGAATGAGATTTGGTGCCCTCTGCTGGCATGCAGGCACAAGAATGTATACATAATAAATAAATAAAATCTTTAAAAAAAATCCTCTGGGAACTTAAACTCAGTACTTATGAAGAAGTGAAGACAGATGGATCTCCGAGTTTGAGGCCAGACTGGTCTACAGAGCAAGTTCCAGGACAGCCAGGGCTACATAGAAAATCCCTGTCTCAACAAACAAAACAAAACAAAATACAGTTTCACTATTTAGCCCTGGCTGGCCTTGAACTTGCTCTAAGGGATTCTTAGGGTGACTTTCAGTCACCTACCCTGATGAACAAATCCAACACATGGCCCATTGGGGCATTCCCAAGCCTTATGCCAACTATAGCTGGATAACTCTCTTTTTCTTTATATATTAATTGAAAATTTCCCATTTGCTGTCCCTTCTGATTTGTGTCTTTGCACATGTTTGCCAGGGCAGCCATATATCATGCAGAAGACTTTGCACATGTTTGCCAGGGCAGCCATGTATCATGCAGAAGTCTTTGCTTGGCTGTTTAGATTTACTCCTTCGGACTTTTGTTTTTGTTTTTTGGGTGGTTGCTTGGTTGTTGTTGGTTGTGGTTTTTGAGACAGGGTTTCTTTGTGTCACCCTGGTTGTCCTGGAACTCACTCTGTAGACCAGACTGGCCTCGACCTCAAGGATCTGCCTCCCTGGATTAAAGGCCTGTGCTACTGCTGCACCACATTTGGGTTTTGAGAAAATTTCACTACAAAGACCAAGTTGGGCTCAAACTCATTCTCCTGCCTCTACTTATGGAGTGCTGGCATTAAAGGTGTGCACCACCACACCTGGCATCATCAGCTTTTTCTATGGCTTCTAGTGTTGAGTCATAGTTATAGGTATGTCTTTACCTCTTTAAGATAATAAATGGTTCTTGGTAGTTTCTGTATTTTCAACCTTTGATCCGTACTTGTATTATATGAATATGAAGTATGGAACTTGTCTGTTTATTCACTTACACTGTGCATACCTTTTCCTTTTGCTGTGACAAAATACCCGACAAGAACAACCCAAGGAAGGAAACGTTTTTTTAATTAATTTATTTTTATGTGTGCAGTCTTCTGCCTGAATGTGCTGTATAGGCTACCAGAGGGCGCCAGATCTCATTCAAGGTGGTTGTGAGTCACCATGTGGTTGCTGGGAATTGAATCAGGCCCTCTGGAAGAGCAGCCGGTGCGCTTAACCTCTGAGCCATCTCTCCAGCCCCAGGAAAGGCTTATTTTGACTTGCAGTTTGAGTCAGTTTGTTGTGCTGGGGAAAGCCTGTTAGAGAAAACAGCTCCAGCTGTGGCAGCAGGAGTGCAAGGCAGTTGCTCACATTGTCTCTGTAAGGCAGAGAAAGATGAATGCCTGTACTCAGTTTGCCTTCTTCTTGTTGTTCACTCCTGGACCCCAGCCCAAGGGTCCACATTTAAGGACCTCAATTAAGCTTCCCAATTAAGTCTTGTTTTTTGTTTGAGGCGTGCGCCACCACTGCCTGGCTACTTTTTGGTGTGTGTGTTTGGGGAGTTTGAAACAAATTTCTCTGTAGCTTTGGAGCCTGTCCTAGAACTTGCTCTGTAGACCGGGTTGGCCTCAAACTCATAGAGATCTGCCTGCCTCTGCCTCCCGAATGCTGGGATTAAAGGCATGTGCCACCGCTGCCTGGCCTGCCTGGATTCTTATATTTATTATTTACACTTGTATACATGTATACAAATCCATATGTTCTATGTGAGATACTTCATGGGGATTAAACTCTCAGGACAAGCCACAGAGGAAAATTTGCTATATTTGAGGCTGGCCTTGAACTCATGGCAATCTTTCTGCCTCAGCCTCCCAAGTGCTGGGACTATAGACATGAGCCACCATACCCGGTATGGCCATAAATCTTGTAATTCCCATTTTACAAATAATGAAAGAGATGAAATAGTTAAAAGTGACTTGTGGTAACTACTCAGTTATGGTTAGCCAGACCTAGAACCCAACATTCCCTTTCCACAATAAACTACTACCGCTCATTAATAGTTCTAACTTTCCCCTTTGAAATTACTACACTTCCTTACTGAATGTATGCTATGTTCTGGTTTCATGGTTAGCTTATAAGAATGAAATAAAGATCCCTCTATAAAGCCCTAAGCCTGCCAGGCCGTAGTGGCACACACCTTTAGTCCCAGCACTCAGGAGGCAGAGGCAGTCGGATCTCTTGTGAGTTCAAGGCTAGCCTGGTCTATCTACAAAGTTAGTTCCAGAACAGCCTCCAAAGCCACAGAGAAATCCTATCTCTAACCCCTCCCCCAAAAAAGGTGCTAAGCCTGGGGAGCTGGAGAGATGGCTCAGTGGTGAAGACCACTGACTGCTCTTCCAGCGGACCCAGTAATTCCCAGCACCCACCTCACACAGCTCACACCTGCCTGTAACTCCAAGATTGACACCCTCACACACACCCTGCAGGCAAAACACCAAATGCAGACAAAATTAAAATAAGTAAATTAGACTTAAAAAAAAGAGCTAAGCCTAAATAGAAAAAGAGCAAGTAATTATGTACAGTAGAGGTCTATGCTTGAGCCATTCTGTTTAGAATCTGTGTCCTCAGAATCCAGTTATACATATTCATCTGCTATTTTTCATCCTTCCTGAGCTCAAAAACCCTCTTGAGGAGGACCGAAAAACTCCTGCCAAGTACATTCTCCTAATTCTTAGGAAATCCAAAGGGTTTGAAGGTCTGGAAGCTTCCCAAGCAGAAGAAATGATGAGTGAAGACCAGGGTCAAAAAGGACTATAGTCTGTTTGGGTCACTGAGGACACGAGGCTGGTGGGAGCAAGCACTGGCAAAATAGTTTGATAAGGCAGGGTGAAGCCAACTCTGAACCACAGATTGCTCCAAGAGTCGGAATGAGACATGTTTCAGCCACTAGGCAACAAAGGCCTGCGGTAAATTATCAACTCTCTGGCTGATAAAATGTTAGACAGCCAGGCGGTGGTAGCACACGCCTTTAATTCCAGCACTGGGGAGTTGGGAGGGGCAGGTGATCTCTGGATTACAGAGAGAGTTCTAGGGACAGGCAGCCACATTTCAGAAGGGCTAAAATGAGAAGATTCTGAAGGTCAGTAGATTAGCAAGGCTCAACAAACACCTATTGAGAACTGATGTTCTAGGTGTTTGAGGTAAAGAAAGAGTACATGCCAGGCATAGTATACCAGGCATGGTGGTCACTCCTTTAAATCTCAACAGTCAGGAGGCAGAGGCAGGCAGATCCCTGTGAGTTTGAGACCAGCCTGGTCTTACAAGAGCTAGTTCCAGGACAGGATCCAAAACTACACAAGGAAACCCTGTCTCAAAAGAAAAAAACAACAAAAAAAAGACTTTTTAAAATTACACTCCCCTTGCATACCCCAATAAATTCCCCTCCTCGAAGTTTCTCCAGGCCCTTCTCACTCCACCTGCTGTGATGAACAGATGAGGGGCCTGAGTTAACTCATTAAATAAAAGACTTTGTGTTGGGTGGTAGTGGTGCACACCTTTAATCCCAGCACTAGGGAGGCAGAAGCAGGTGGACAGATGGATCTCTGTGAGTTCGAGGCCAGCCTGGTCTTCAAAGAAAGTTCCAACCACAGAGAAACCCTGTCTGGGGAGTGGGGGAGGAAAAAAAAAAGACTCTTTGCTTTTGCATTAGAACAGGTCTCTGTGATTTTGGGGTTCAGAATTTGGGCAAAACATCAGTAATTGTTTTGTTTTTTTGGCGAGGGGCGGAGTTTGAGGCAGGGTTTCTCTGTGGCTTTGGAGGCTGTCCGGAACTAGCTCTTGTAGACCATGCTGGTCTCGAACTCACAGAGATCCACCTGCCTCTGCCTCCCCAGTGCTGGGACTAAAGGCATGTGCCACCAACACCGGGCTTATCAGTAACTGTAATCATAAAGAAATACTATGATCTATAATAGAGGTAATGTGAGGGGTGTGTAGACTCAAGATGAGGAGAAAAATTAAACCCAGAAGAGATTTCCCAATCTATTTCAGAGTCAGAGACTGGGGAAAAACTGATACCTGCCATTTACCAGACCTTGAGGTGAATACCATTCATCTCCATACTTGGGCTGGGAGAGGCTCAGGAGTGGAGCACCTAGTGGCCATGGGCAAAGGAAAACTCAACTCAACGATGTCGAGTAGCCCAGGAGAGAGTAGGCTGGGTCAGTGCCTGAGGCTGGAGAATCCAGGTGGGTGGGAGAGAAGAGGAAAAGGAAGGGAAAAAGCAAAGGAAACAGGAAATGTCTGATAAATTGTTTTAAGCACTTGATAATGAAGGGACCAGCTCCCCATTTTGGCAGCCATGACAGTAACACATGCTTGCCATGACCTTGCCTTGGTCACTAAGAGGTCAGATGCCTGCCTCATGGCAAGGAACCAATCAGAAGTTAGCTGGTGGCGCTATGCTTTACGGCTCTGGGTGTGCTTTATGGACAAGTGCACAGCAATGATGCGCAGAGCATAGCAACCACCCTGGGAGGGCCTATGGGCCATAACAACCAGTTGGCCAATCAACACAGGGCAAGACCTCCAAGCCTGGAGGCACACCAATCCTGAGCCTGTGTGTATCCCCTAGACACTCCCCTTATGCTGCCCTATAAGCTCTCTATGCAGCTGGTTTGAGCTGTCTTTGCTAGCCATCCACCATGGTGGGTGGGTGAAAGACCCCGAGCTAACTAGCTCGTTAAACAACAATAAAGCCTCATGCTGTTTGTATCAAGCTTTCGAATCCGCCTGGTGACTGGGGTGACCGAGGTCCTGGGCTGAGATCCAAGAAGCCTGAGCTTTGGGGGGGGGGAGATCTAACAATAAAAGTAGAGAATTGGGTTCACATTGAGCCAGCCTGCTCTTCTAGCTAAAGGAATACTTTTTTTTTTTAAGTTTTTTTTTTTGGGGGGGGGTTTGATTTTTTTGTTTTTTTTTTTTTTCAAAACAGGGTTTCCCTGTGCATCTCCGGCTGTCCTGGAACTCATAGGTGAGGCTGGTCTAGCGCTGGGGTCAAAGATGTGCGCCACCACTGCCCTGCAAATCCTTTACATTTTAGTTTCATTCTGTGTGTATGGTGTTTTGTCTGTGCACTACTGCATATGCACCTAGTGACTGAAGAGGCCAGAAGAGAGCATCAGTTCCTCTGGAACTGGAATGACAGACGGTTATAAGCTCCTGTGTGGCTACTAGGAATCATACCCAGGTATTCTGGAAGAAGAGCTTTTCATTGCTTAAGAGCTCAGTGCTCCTAATTGCTGGACAATTTCTCCAGTCCCAAGGACTACTTTATGTGGTTTATAAAAATGCCTTATATTTATTTTATGTGTTAGTGTATGGGCACAGGTCACACATGTGAGGTCAGAGGACTACGTGCAGAGTTGGTCTGTCT
Organism: Cricetulus griseus; assembly: GCF_003668045.3. Lineage (NCBI taxonomy): Eukaryota > Metazoa > Chordata > Mammalia > Rodentia > Cricetidae > Cricetulus > Cricetulus griseus. The sequence continues at coordinate 21,474,663 of NC_048598.1, forward strand.
TTCCTTCCACCATATGGGTCCGAAGGATTGAACTGGGTCTTGAAGCCTAGTGGCAAGAGCCTTTAGTTATTGACCCATCTCACCAGCCCGTATGTGAATTTTGTTCATCTTCTGATTGGTTTTGCAGATAGGGTCTCACTATGTAACCCTGGCTGACCTAGAACTCACCGTGCAGATCAAGCCAGCCTCAAACTCACATAGATCCAACTTCTACTGCTTCCCAGTGCTGGCACTAAGTGTGTGTCACCACAACCAGTAGCTTTTTTTTTTTTTTCTTTTGGGACAGGGTCTTGCTATGTTGCCATGGCTGCATAGAAATCATGTAGCCAAGCTGGCCCACAATTCAGTGCTCAGCCCAGGTTAGAACCTAAAGAAACCCTGCAGCCATTACTTCTGCCCAAGAGCAGGACTTACAATTGTATACTACCACACCTGGCTAAAGTATTTTTGCATTACAACTGGGGAAAGAGCTTGTTGCAGTCCTGAGGACCTGCATTCAAATCCCCAGAATCCATGTGAAAAGCCAGAGGTGAGGGCATGCGCCTGTAACTCTAGCCTTTGGGGGACAAAGACAGGTGAATTCCTGAAGCTCAGGCTGCCAACAGGCCTGGCCAAATCCATGAGTTTCAGGTTCAGTAAGACTCATGGATTTGGCCAGGCCTGTTGGGTGGTGGGAAACTGGTGAATGTCGAAGGATCCTGAGGAAACACTGAGAACTAGGTTAATACTGGAACCATTTTTGTTGTTGTTGTTGTTGTTCACCTGACATATTAAATGCCTCTAATACTTGATTAAATGCACTTTATTTGAGTTTTTTTTTTTTTTTTTTTTTTTTTTTTTTTTAATGCGCACAACAAGGACTTGCCCAACCCAGCAAGGTGGCTGTGAGAAGGGTCACAACCACTAACCCTTCTACCTAGCCCTCTTTCTCCAGCCATTCCTTATAGGCCCCGGGATAGTTTCGAGCCCTGTGGAGAAAAAGGGTTTTGAAGAACAGGTCCAGCAGGCAATCCCCAGTCAGTTCCCAGTTAGAAAGTCTTACACCTTGTCATACCCTGTGTATCCAAGACTTTGTGCCAGCTGTGTGGCCTGGAAGCCCCGCTTGCCCAGCTGACAGAAGAAAATAAGATTCTTGTCTTCAAGCTTTGGCTTCTCAGCACTGTACAAAGCTTGGAAAGCAGCTGGGTCCATGGTCAAGGCGACTTCCAACTCAGACACTGAGAGGACAAAATGGAGAGCCAATGGCACATTGGGGTTCACACTATGGGCCTAAAAGAGCGGAGTCCTGGCCAATCTGCACAGATAGTCCAAACGTATGGTGGCTCACACCAACTCAAAAAAAAAAAAAAAAAAAAAAAAAAAAAAAAAAAAAAAAAAAACAAGCAATAGCCAGCAGTGCAGGAAGTTAGGCCGACAATGCAGCCGGCCACTTTGAGTCCTCAGGAGGCAGTAAAGGACCAGGTGGGTTAGGGAGTCCAGCTTCATAGCGCTGATCTGCCCCTCTGGCTGCCTGTTAGCCCCTCAAACTGGATAAGCTAGTTCCATTGCCAGGATTCTCCATTCAGCTTTTCCCTAGGGAACCTGAGGACTGGCTTGAACAAATAAAAGGCCACCCCTATTGTCCCTGCCCTAAATGAGGCGAGGCCCCTTTAGCTAAGACCATCATGGACTGTCCCTTTGCCAACACAAGAAATCCTATACCAGGGATGTTGAGTGCCCCGGGGATGGTACCAGCTTCTGCTTCCTCCCGAGATCGAACATCGAAGAGCCGGGCCCTGCCTGAGGCTAGGAGTGAACGGAGTTCAGAGAACGAGACTGTAGGCACTGAGGAAGAGGACATGAAAGAACTGAGGGCCGGGGAACCACACAAAACACCTGTAGCCTGTGCACCCTCCCTGGGAGCTTCCCGACCCAGTGGAGCTGTTTACAAGGACTGCAGCCACACCCCCGTGCTCCTCTCTCCACAAACAACTCTACCCAAGGGACCAGCATACACAACCTCACCCCCACATCCTTCTCAGGTACCTCCAGTCATGGTCCCAGCAGAAGCAACTGTGTGACTGAGTCGCAGGAGTGCAACCCGAAGCATCTCCCCTTCCCTGAACCAGGGAAACCGGAAATGGAAGCAAAGGTGTGGCCCCTGGCTGGCACACAGGCAGAACCCCAGTAACACCTGTTGGTGATACTCCAACACCAGCCCACAGTTGAATCCTTTAAAGGCTACCCAGTGTAGGCCGGAAATTGCATCCAGGTTTGGCACAGGTACCAGGACCCTGGGTAATGAGTATAGGAATAGTAGCACCCCACCCAAAGGTTGACCCAGCCCTCACTGGTCAAAGGGCAGTATACATCTTCCCTTCCCCCAGCCCCACAAAAGAAGGAAAACAGACAACTGTGGCTCTAAACAATTTTATCTTTAAAAAAAAAAAAAAAAAAAAAGAAAAAAAAAAAAAAAAAGAAAGAAAAGGAAAAGAAATAAAAAGAACCATCCCCAGAAGGGAAGGCTCTCAGTGAGCCCCTGCCTATCTTTCTCCCTGGCTTCAGACTTCTGCAGAGGCCCCAACTGCTCACTGGCCTCTCTACTATTTATGGGATAGCAGCCACCTAGCATCCTTCCCCACTTCTTGAGCAAGCCTGCTCCCCAGAGTAATCAGGTGAGTATCTTAACTTCTGCTCCGGGGAAAGGAGGAACCAGTGGGAGTGCTAGACCCACAGAGTGTCCGCAGACCCTCTGCTGGGCACTCTAAGCAAGCACAAGGCAAGCCCAGATTTAGTGTGTCCAGTGTCCATGGATAGAGCACATGCAATGTGCAAAAGGAGCACAAGGGCCCGGGGACTGCACAGTGGGAGCAGGCAATGTGTCAGTTAATGTCCCCTTCGTGTCTCACACCACTCACTGCAGACTGCCACACCACAGGGCCTCAGTTCAAAGACACGCTTGCCAAACTCCCCCCAGTCCCACGCCAGAAGTAGGCAGTGGGGGCAAAGGGCGTGGGGTTATTAGCCTGTTGCTCCTGGAATATCTGCAGTTCTAGGGACCAAAGCCCCTGGATCCCCACAGTTAGTTGCTGTCATTCTTGATGACGACCTCTAATCCATGGTGCCGTAACTGAGCTCGCAGTAGCAGGTTCTTGTTTTTAAGATCTTCCACCTGCAGAGAGAAGAGACAGTAAGGGAAATGACAGGGAAAAAAAAAATTGATACTGCTAAGCCACAAACTTAGTCACACAGCCAGTGCTGAGGACACCGTGAAGTGTTTTCTAGGGAATTCAAACTGGGTCAGTGGCTACAGGGCTGCCACGGGGGCCTGCCTGGCGCTTGTCTGACCTGTTGTCGAAGCACATCATTGTCCAGCTGCAGCTGATCTAAGCCCTGCAATTCTTCAGACAACCGGTGGTTGCTCTGCCGCAGCTCCTGGATATAATCGCAGGCTTTGGATAGGATTCCACCTTTACTCTGCAAGGCAAAGCCAACAAAATGAGGACAAAGGCTTAAAACACTAGCTTACCTTCCAAGAGCACACTCATACTTTCAGCCTGTTTCCCCTCAGAATGGTGATACAGTATCTCAGAGTATTAAGAAAAAAGGACTGTCATGAGCACTACTCCCCACCACTTCTGAAAACAATGCCAGGAGACACAACTCTAGCCCCCTCCCTGCTACCAGGGTCTTTCCATGACCTGGCCAGACTTGGTGCTCTCCATAGAGCAGTCTGGGATGATTTTGGACAGCTGCACAATCCAGTTGTTGATCTTGTCCCGGCGACGGCGCTCCACTGTGGGACAAATGGAGGACAAAGTGACTCGGTGAAAGACGAGCAGCCCTTCCTGCCCTCACATATCACCCAAGTTCCCAAGTCTGCTTCGGCTGCTCCTGGCTTCCCAGCTGGATGCCCCTACCTTCATTATGTTGAGCCCTTCGCTTCTCATCTCGAGTTGTTCTGGGAGCCTCTGACTTCCTGATAGTAAGAGTCCAGGGTGACCAGACCAAGGAAGACAAACAAGCAAAAAAGACTGTTTAGGGTGAAGAATTATGCAAAATTAGCAGGCATTAAAATCACTCAAAATGACTAAGAAGAGATAAGGTCACTCACGGGGAATAAGGGTGGGTCCTGGGGGCAATTGAACGCTGGCTCCCTCCCTGCAATACTTCTTGTGGTGACATCATTACAAAGAACTGACCTGTGAAGAGTTAGGTTTTTGTCAGGACTTTGGACTAGGAACCTCATCAAGACCTTTGGACCCATCTGAGAGCATGCTCCCATCTGCTGGTAGAGCAGTCCAGACCCACTATATGCTGTTTTTATTTTTGTTTTTTTTTGGGGGGGTGGGGGGGGGTTGGATATTGTTTTTCTGTAAAGCCTTGGCTGAACTGCAATTCACTCTGTAGATCAGGCTGGCTTCAACTCAAGAACAGCCTGCCTCTGCCTCCCGTGTGCTTGGATTCACCAACGCCACCTGGCAACCCTGATTTTAATAGTAACTAAAAGTCAAGCACTAAGGTCCAGAGCCAGAGCCAGAGCCACCCCCAGCCCCGCCCTACTAGCTGCCATCCTGTACAGTATCTTACCAGTGCTGGGAGGGGTTGCCTGCCCCAGTAGTGCCTCTGAGCCCTGGGTGGTAACAACAGCAGTTGTACTTCCAGATGTGGTACCCGCTGCCCCATCTCCCACCGCAGCGCTGGGAAAGTAAGTGTAATGTGTTTCAGCAGCTGTTCCCTCCGAGTCAACTGCATCATCACTGGTGAAAGCACCCTGGATCACTGCCTGAGAAGGGAAATGAGAACAGAGTCCAATCAGTCAGGGACATAGTCCCACCCTATCACCCTGAAGTTTCTATCCCTTACCAGAAGGAGAAACATCGAGAGCCATGTGGCCAAAGATGAATGAATGCAACCCAACACAAAATTAAACTCACTTATTTAAAATGAGTTGTTTTTGTTTTTTTAAATCCAATTATGTGGGGTTTTTTAGATTTATTTTTATACATGAGTATTTTGCCTGCATGTATGTTTGTGTGTGTGTGCCTACTGCCTGAGGAGACCTGAGGAGGATATTTGATATCCTGAAACGGGATGGCTGTGATCCACCATCTAGATATTAGGACCTGAACTCAGGTCCTCTGTAAGAGCAAAAAGTGCTCGTAACTGCTAAGCAATCTCTCCAGCCCCAACTGCATGGTTCATGGGCATAATCTCTGTAGATGGCAGGGTCATGTCTCAGTGACAAAAGGTTGAATACATCTGACCCTAGTGCTTTGAGTTAAAGCTACCCAAGATGCACCCCACTGTTCCCAACCCCACCCCTCCTTCCTATTGGCCCCCTAATTTCTCTTATTGTTAAAAGCTCTCTAGTCCTCTCACACCCCTGTACCTGGGTCATAGACTGAGTGGCAGGGTAGCCACTGATAGCGCCAGTGCCCTCTGTCTGGCCATCCAGCTGCCCCTCAGACACCTGGATCACCCTGTACATCACCTAGAAACAATGAAGAGGGGGAGCGGTGGGAAGAGAAGACAAGAGTAAGTGCCCAGAATCCTAGGCCCTCTCAGAAAGTTCCTCTTGGATTGAGTCCCAGGAGTCTCTCAAAAAACAGAGTCAGCTATGGGTCCCTTCTTTCCTCATTTTGAGTCTTTAACATACCCAGCCCCACACCAATCTCTACTCTTAGCCTATTAACATTTCATCCCAATAGTACACAGATTCATCTCATTGTCCAAGCCACAGCTCCCCAAAATATGTTCAGACACCTCCCTTGATCCCAATCCCAGGTAACATCTGCAGCCACCTGGCCCCCTCCCTTACCTGGCCCCCATTCTCAGTTCGGAAGACGTACTTGACGTTGGGATCAGGGAAAGTAGCAGCTGACTGGATGCTGGCGATAGCTACACTAGTTGGGTCCTCTCCAGTAGCTACTGCACCTAAATTAGAAGAGGCAAAGAAATTTCTGGCTTAACTGCCTTTCTCCCTGTTCTACTTGCATGCCATTTAAGACACTGGTACACAGAAGATGGGCCCAGAATCCTAGAAGATGGGCCAGTCAGCTGAAGGAGGAGGGAGCTATGATGGGCTCTTGGTCGATTTTAGCATTCACCTTCCTGAATCTGCACTGTCCCCTCTTCGGTTTCAGCTGTTTTCTGCTGCCTGTTTGTGGTAAAAACAACACAAAAGGAAGATGTGAGAAGCTCACTGGCTTAGTAACATGGTTCCCAAACTCACTGGCACTCACGACAGACATTAGGTTATGTAAGATAATGTGTTTTACGACAGATAATTATTGCCAGTCATGGTGGCGCACGCCTTTAATCTCGACACTACAGAGGCAGGTGGATCTCTATGATTTTTGAGGCCACCTGGCCTATATAGGAACTACAGGGCTATATAGATATATATTCTGTCTCATAAATAAACAAACAAACAAATAAACAAATAAATAAGTAAACAAAACAAAGACTAGTAAACTAAGTGTTTACCATGTACATAGACATTAGGCTATAAGCACTTTTTTTTTTCCTTTTTGGTTTTTCACGACAGGGTTTGTCTGTGTCATCTTGGCTATCCTGGAACTTATTCTGTAGATCAGACTGGCCTCAAACTCAGAGATCAGCCTGCTTTGGTCCCCTAAACCCTGAGATTAAAGAAAGCATGCATCACCACACCTGGCATACTATCCTGATACTAATAATGACACATTAAATCAATAGGGCTATTTTATGGATAAGGAAACCAAATCACATAGCTGTAAATGATGGAGCTGGGGGACCCAAATCCAGTTCTGCCTGAATCTAATACTCTTAGCCATTTTGCATTCTCCAAAGCCATTCCCTCTCTCATCCCAGACACTACGTCTTCACTTACCCCTTCATCTCTCTGTGAGGGGGCTCATCCGAGGAACTGGTCTTTTTTTGAAGGTCTTCGTATCTCCTGATTCAAAGGCCTGAGTACTAAATCCTGGTGGAAATTATAGAGTTTACGGTGAGGCTAGGCAACTGAACAGCGTTCCAAGTTCTGGAACATAGGCTCCAAGAAGACAAAGCCAAGAAAATAAACCAATCATCTGCAAAGCCCAATTCTAACAGCAAGGGCTGACCCACAGTGACTGAAAAGCAACTCTTGATGAGATATGGTGGCTCACTTCTGGAATCCTAATGCTCAAGGGAATGAGACAGGAGGATTGGTGCAGGTTTGAGGCTAGTTTTCAATATAGAATGAGACCTTGGAGAGAAAAAGAACCAGGTGTGCTTGCCCATGCCTGTAATCCCAATACTGTGGAGGCAGAGGCAAAAGAATTAGGAATTTGAGGCCATCCTGGGTTGCAAAGCAAGTTTTAGACCAAGTTGGGTTACAAGAACTTGTCACAAAACCAAGCAACAAACAAAACCCACCATCAACTGGGGAGATGACTCAGGGGCAAAAGCTCTTGGAATAGAAGCCTGATGCCTGAGTTCTAAAACCTACACAAGAAAGGGATGCTGTAGTGAGGGCATCTGTAAGTCACAGTACACCTCGATGGACAGATGAGAAGCAGAGATACTGGAAGCTGGGTGGCAAATGCAGCAATGAAGACTGTCTCCAACAAGGTGGAAAGGCAAGGACTGACACACCAAGGCTGTCCTCAAACAAAAAAGAAAAATCAGGCTATTAAGATGGCTCAGAAAACTGGGCAGTAGTAGTGCACGCCTTTAATCCCAGCACTGGGGAGATAAAGGCAGGCAGGAATTCTCTGAGTTCAAGGCCAACATGGACTACAGGGCACGTGATGTGGAATATTATTGTAACTAGGCAAAGATGTGTTCCATTTGCTTATGTTGCACTTGTCTAATTCTGTAAGAATGTGCTGCATTTGTTAAACCATGTAAAGATGCGTTGCTGTTTCATCTTGCCTTCCTAAGACACCTGATTGGTATAATAAAAAGCTGAACAGCCAATAGCTAGACAATAGAAGGATAGGCAGGGCTTCAGGCAGATAAAATAAGTAAGAGGATCTAGGCTTGGAGAAAAGAGAACAAGGGAGTAAGAGGGGGACAGCCCAGGGCCAGAAGTCAGGCACTGCCAGACAGACAGAGGAAACAGGAAAGTAAGATATATAGAATGAAAGAAAGGTAAAAAGCCCCAAGGCAAAACGTAGATGAAGAGAAACAGGTTAATAAGTTATAAGAGCTAGAAAGAAACGGCATAGCCCCACTCCACCCATGATCTGCTGGAGCATATGAAGACCTGACCCTCAGACCCAAAGCTTCAGGATACCCACAACACAGGGCAACAGGACAACCAAGAGGAGTTCCAGTGAGGGCCCAGCATTAATAGTGTAGCAGAAAGCAGAGGCCTCAAACCAGACCAATGATTCTTTGCAATGAACACTTGCAAGTAAAGAGATATGGACAAAAAAAGGGGGTATGCTGTGTGACTCACTATGTCACACCTCAGCTTCCTTGATGAGATTTTAAATTATTCCTCCCCCCTTTTTTCTCTGAAATTTTATATTATTTGGGGAGGGGTGCAAAATGGATTTGAAGGGGGCAGGGAAATGAATGGGATCAAAATACTTGATGTAAAAAGATACATAGGATAAATAAAAAGAAAATAAAAACAAGCATAAGATAAGGCCGAATTGTCATAACTAATGTTAAATTTCTGACTCGCCCTGTAGACCAGGCTGGTCTCAAACTCATAGAGATTCACCTGCCTCTGCCTCCCTGAGTGCTGCGATTAAAGGAGTGAGCCACCAACACCCGGCTATAACATTTTTAAAAAGCAACTTTTTAAATAATGTTCTTTACTCCTTATTTATTTATCTATTGGTTGGTTGGTTGGTTTTAGTTTCAACTGGGTGTCTCTGTGTAGCTCTGGATGTCCTGGAACTCACTTGTAGACCAGGCTGGCCTCCAACAGAGATCCTGCCTGCCTCTGCCTCCCTGAGTGTTGGGATTAAAGGCTAGCACTGCCACCGCCTGGCGGCTCCTCCATATTCATTCCACCTCCGAGGGGTAGGAGATAATTATACTAGAAGGCCGAGAAATAGTATGTTTCAAGGTGCATTATTGAAGCAATTATAGAGTATTACTAAAGCTACTATAGTTTCATAGGAATAGTTAGGGTCATGTTTAGGCCACCACTACCAAATAACACCCACCATGGTGCCCTTCTTAGACACAAACTGTACAATAAGAAATTCTAAGCAGGGCGGTGGTGGCAGAGACAGGGGCAAGAGGCAGGCAGATCTCTGAGTTAAAGGCCAGCCTGGTCTACAGAGTGAGTTCCAGGACAGCCAGGACTACACAGAGAAACCTTGTCTTGAAAAACCAAAGAAAGAAATTTTAGTCCTCACCAGGCATTTTGGTCCTTTAGTCCCAGCACTCGGAAGGCAGAGACAGGTGGATCTCTGAATTCCAGGCCAGCCTGGTCTATATACTGAGTTCTAAGACAGCCAGGGGTATATACAGAGAGATCCTGTCTCAAAATAAAACAAAACAATAACAACAAAAAAGAAATTCCAGTCCTCAATCTCAAAAGGGAAAAACTGGAACCCTCTTTTTGCCACTGGAAAACCATCACTAACCACAAAACCTAGATTTGGCTCTTGGGTATGATTCTACTGTCAGGGATCTTGTTTTGGGGGAGTTCAGATTTACAGCATCTGTTACAAACTCTAAAGCCCAAGTGCATCATATTCAAGGCTCCTCTATTTTATTCATCAAGGCTTCCTGTAGAGAAACACAGTTGCTAAAATGTTGCCATGACAACTCCAAATCAACTAAGCCTCAGGAGGAAGGGGGAAAAAATCCAGGCTCGGGGTTCTGAAGGAGAAAAGACAATGGGGGAGGAATCCATCTACAATGTTTCTGCCTTAGGACTCTTGACACCCCGCCAGAGAACAGAAAAACAAAGAACTGAGCAGACAGATGCCTCCAGAAAGAAACAGCTGCACAGTACAAAGCAATAAAATATTCTCAACAAGAAAGGACAAGATTTTTGTAAGTTTTCCACCCATAAAATCCTCCAAACCTTTCTAATCCAAAGAAAATCTTAGTTTAGCGGATAATAAGCCTTGGAAAGCCCGAGAGCAAAGAAAATGGTAACAAAAATAACAACAAAAAGGAACTGAAAGTGAAACTGACCGTCCAAAGTAACGTTGCAAAGGGAGGCAAGCACCAGTGTCTAGGGACCACCTAGGTCTCTATCCTCAAAGGCCAGGAGGAAGAGCCCCTCCGAAGCTTGTTGCATGGCCTGCAGAAGCAGGCAATGAAGAGAAGGCAACGCACAGGAAGCAACTGTATAGCCCACAGCTGTCAGAGCAACTTCGCAGGCCACCCAGCAACGGCGGTAGGCTACTTACTCAAATCTTGGTTATACATCCGGAAGCGTTTCCTGAGCATTTAAGAATATGTGACACGGAAATCAGCATAGGATGTTGTGGTTTGCACGCTCAAAAGGAGGGCCAAGCAAACGCCCTCGTCAAGCACAGACGCAAAAGCAAAAGCAAAAAAAATAAAAAGATCAAGTTCTGAAAGAATCCAGGCGCCAGGACCTTGCCTGAGAACGAGGCGTCTCCCTGCAGGCCCACCAACTAGCGGGAGGCGCTCGGGGAGCTGAGCACCACCCGTCAGGCGCGAGCCCCGAAGCCCACGCGGTGACCCCGTCGGCCCAGCCCCGCTCGCCCCGCTCGCCCGGCTCGCCCGGCTCGCCCCGCGCCCCAGCTGCTCCGCAAAGGAGACAGGGAAGGACGCCGGGGTCCCCCCCCAGGCCTGCGGCTGGCAGCTGCGGCCCGCGGCGGGACACCACGGGAGGGCGGGACGTGTGCACTCCCGGCCGGGGAGCGAGCTCGGCCCACAAAGCAGGGCAGGAGATAAAGAGCCAGGCACGGCCCCCTCCCCCAAAACAAAGGCTTCGAGCCCCGGCGCTGCCTGCCCGGGGGAAATGAAGCAAGGCCAAGCTGCCCCGCCTCGCCGCTCCACCTCGTCCCCAGGCTCCGTCTGGCTCCGACGCACTCACCGACCCGGGCCGCTCCAGTCGCCGATTTCCCCCGGCAGCGTTCTCCCTCTTTGGATCTAGGTCTCTCCATAGACAGCTGCTCATGCGCAATCGCGGCCTGCGGCCATGTTGGTGAGGGGCGGAAGTGTCTCCTCGACCCGCCCTGCCTACCGACCGCCCCGGAACCGCCCCATTTCCGTTCGCTCCAGACTGGGATGCGCGCTAAAGCCGACGTGGGTTTGTGAGTTTTTAGAGGCCCCCAAGAGAAGCGCTGTCCTCGCGGACGTCGCTGGAGTTCTAGCTGTTTGCAGCAAGAACCAGAAACAACAACAACGACAACAAACAAACGACTAAATTTTACTTCCATCTTGGTGCTAGGCGGAGCCTTTTTAGTTCCGCTAAAAGGAAGTAGGGGCCATCTTTAACAAGGGCAATTTGGGAAGCCATCTTGGATCAGGGCATCATTTTGAGGGGTTTCCAGGTGGACACTGGGACATCTCTGGACATATGTAGATCTGGGTTTATTTATGCCTTTGTACTAGCGTCAGACCTCATGTCTTCCAGTTTTTCTGAGGCTCATATGTGACATTTTTGATTACCATTTTTTAATGGTTTTGGAATAGTGAAGTATAAATAGCTAGAATTCATCAGACCCTGATCTCAAATCCACAGCTGACACTTTTCTTGAGACAGGATCACTATGTGGTGTGGTTTTCTTTCTTTTCTTTCTTTTTTTTTTTTTTCAAGACAGGGTTTCTCTGTGGCTTTGGAGGCTGTTCTGGAACTAGCTCTTGTAGACCAGACTGGTCTCGAACTCACAGAGATCCGCCTGCCTCTGCCTCCCGAGTGCTGGGATTAAAGGCGTGTGCCACCACCGCCCGGCGTGGTGTGGTTCTTAACTATCTTATGTAGATCAGGCTGTCCCGGAAGTCACGTAGATTTGCCCCCCCCCAACACACACACAAATTACACACACACACACCCGATACAGCCTCTACCTCCTGAGTGCTAGGATTAAAGGACATGTGCCACCAAGCACCGGAAACTGTCACTTCCTAATTCTGAGATCTTTGATAAGCATTTTCACTTAATTACAGCTTAGTTTCCTCATCTGTAAAATGGAAATACTAATACCAACTTCACCAAAATAAGTGGATTAAATAAATTCAAGGGCAAAGTCTTTATGAACACCCCAATTCCTGGCATTGGATGAACATTATGTAAATACAGGTTTCTCTTCCCCATTTCTTGACCACCACAAGCCCAGTTCTACTTTCTAACTACAGGTTTCCGTGACAACTGAGGAAGAAACTCTAAACAAGATATATACATTTCGGCAGCATTCAAATGTGATACCTTTCCCCCCAAGACTTTAATAAGAGTAAGTTCATACACTTATTTAAGTGTAAAAACAATCAACTTTTATTATCAAACAGCTATCATTGCTAAATGGGGCCTATAGCCCCCACCTGTGCAGAGAAGCAGTGCCAGGACCAGAGTGATGACCACACATCCTCTTTTCTGAAATGGGAGGAGGTGGTTATTCTAATGGGAAAAAGAAAGACCAGAGAGGTCTGTACAGGACCTCTTCTGCAAATAAGTGAAGGCAGAGGATGTCATCCATTTCCTCCAGTGAATACTGAGGCCTTCACAGAGCTTCTTGGACATGTTTCTCCTAATGGAGCTAAAAGGGTCAGGAGACAGCCAAGGATCTGGGAGCAAATCAGGGGTGAGCAACTCTGTATCTAGCCCTGTATTCTCCATATCTACCCTAGGCTTCTATGAAGAGAAGTTCACAGCCTCAGAAGAGGGCAGGAGTTTGGCTGGAATTCCCCCTATGTATTTAAATTTAAGAAAAAAATAAGTTTCTACCTACCGTATGTTTCGTTAATAATCACAACTTCATGAGTAACAAGGCCTTCCTATATTTCTTAAGACTCTGCTAAGAGATAAGTGCTTTGTGTCTAACAGAAACTCAAGGTGAACCCACCAAGGCAGTGCCTCCATGGTCAAAACAGATAGCTGGAGGACCCAAGCCTTTGGAATGGGGCATTGCAGCTACTGAGGGTGTAAAGACAGCTAGGCAGGGGTTCCAGAGATTGATGATAATTTTCTGGTCCCTCTTGTCCCATCCTAATCACAGCCCTTCTTTCCCACGGTTAGTCTGTGTTTCAAATGCATATGTCTGACGCTGAGGGGACATAAGAGGGACAGGAAGCTGAAGTTCTCTAGGTGGCAAACTAAACCGACCCCTGGGCTCAGACCCTTCTGTGCCTTCAGGTGGGAGTTCCAGACAGCTAAGGGGCCGGGAAGAATGGGCAGGAGTCATGCTACAAGGAGAGGTTCTAGAGTTGAGGCTATAATCACCACCCCCAGTACAAGTCTGGGTCCGCCGAATTCCCTGAGCCTCAGTCCTCTGGCGTTCCCGGGCCAGGGCCACAGCAGCATCAAAGGAAAGACTACCCCCATTCCTCCAAGAAGCACGAGACCCCCAAGCCCTTTCTCCAGGAGTCCCGTCAAGCCTACCAGGTCTTGGACATGGGCTTGCAGGTGCTACATGGATCTTACTACACATTGCATTGGGCATCTTGGCAAACTGTGGTTTGGGGGGCACTACAGGAACAGAGCGGACCTGTTGGACCTGAATTAGGGTAGAAGCCAGACGCATGCCCACACCACCACTTGAACCACAGGGACAAGAATACAGGTCACATGCCTCTGGACTGAGCTGTTCCTCAGCCTCCATCCCCTCTGGCTCAGATGGCTGTGGAGGGCCTTGTTCCATCTGAGAAGACTGTTCATTGACTTCTTCTGTGCTGTCAACCTCCAGGAACTCTACACCTGGCCCTTCAGAGAAGGTCCCCTCTTCCAATTGGTCACCAACAGCTCTCTTGCCTTCAGTTCCTATATCTATACTTTTCTGTTCCTTGCTGACCTCCCCTTCCTCCCCATCTTCTTCTTCTGGGCTTCCACTAGCTCCACCATGTCCTCGGTCTTCTCTTGGCTTGTGGTCACTATTCTCATCCTTTTCGCCTTTCTCAGCCTCTCGTGTGTGCACAGCTTCCCAGCTCTCCCCACGAAGCAGGTTATCCTGGACTGAATGTTCTGGATCCATTCCAGATTCTACAGGGATGTCCTCTCCTTTCTCAGCTCCTTCCTTTCTCCCAATTTCGCTCTCCTTCTTGTCTTTATCCCCTTCTCCTCTTGTTTCCTCCATATCCTTAGCTCCTATACTTTCAACCTCTTGACCTTTGGCGTTTTCTTCCGTGGTCTCTATCTCTTCATCACCCCCTTCTTCAAAACCACCCATCACCTTTTGGCTTATTTCAGCCTCTCCTCCTCCCTCATCGGCCTTCCCAGCTTCCATCCCAGGCTCTGGAATTGCCTCTGCATCTTCCCGGTTATCTGATGTGCTTCCAGGCTCAGCCTCCTTGTTCTCTTCAGCTTCCCAGCATGCCTGTTTCTCTTCAGCCTGTATTGGAGGTTGTTTCTCACACCTTGCTGCCTCTTCCTGCAGACTCCCGGCACCCTCCCAGTTCATGGGTCTAGGTCCTAGAAGGGGACTCAGATCATCGTAGGCACTCAAGAAGATTTCTTCCCCATTGTCGTCTTCCGCTCCAGGTGTGGGGTCATCAAAATCAGGGGAACAGCAGCTAGGAGCCAGGACGTACTGTGCATCTTCCAGAGACAGATCATCCAGGGGTGGCTCCACAGAGAACTCTTCCACCTGCAGGCATAGCAACGGCTAAGGACCAGGCAGCCCCATCCACTCCCTAGGCTACACTCTACCCGCATACCCAGCATGGCTCCTCCTTACCTGAGGCCCATCTCCCAGGATCTCCTCCAGGTAGCCCATCCCAGGGTCGTCCTCCCCAAGGGAGAAAGCTGCTGCTCCTGCTGCTCCTGAAGCTCCTGCCTTGGCCACTTCCCTATCCTCTACCCCCACCCACTCAGGCTCTGAGCTGCTCAAGTCCTCTAGGAAGGAGAAGGAATCCTGCACCTCCTGGGACAAGGAGTCCTCCAGGGCAGGAGTCATGTCTTCTGGGCTTGAGTCAGCCAGGGGACCTGGGACTGATCTTGCCTCCGACTTCTCATCTGTTGAAGGAAAAGATGTTCCAGAAATCCAAAAGTCAAGGTCAGCCCCAACCCTTTCTGATATGGGTATTTCTCATAGTGATATGCTAGGGGCCCAACACTCCCAGTGTATAATAGTCACCCTGGTCTAAGAGGATGAGCCATATGGACTAACTACTTACAGATCTCTTTATTAATTCTTACTCAAGTGCCAAGCCTTGTGGGTTGTTTGTGAATTTCTTTGTTTTGCAGTGACTTTTTTTTTTTTCTTGTTGGTTTTTCCAGACATGGTTTCTCTGTGTTAACAGCTCTGGCTATCCTAGAACTAGCTCTGTAAACCAGGCTGGGATCAAACTCACAGAGATCCTTCTGCCTCTGCCTCCCACGTGCTGGAACTAAAGGCGTGCGCCACCACCTCCCAGCTTGCAGTGACTTTTAACACCAACTTTTGTACTTACCCATACTTGTATTTACTAAATCCCCTATGTATCTGATTTAGACCCCTATTCTTGGGGGTAAATAAGTGACTTGAAACCTGGCAGAATCCCTTCTCCATTCACTTCATATAACCTAATAATATTACTGAATCCCCAAACCCCAAATCTAGGCAGTCAAGGTAAAGGGCTGAAGCCTCTGACCTTCCAAGGCTACATCTCAGTTACAGAACTTCAACCTAAAGTTCTGGATCCCCTTCAAGCCCTAGGCAATCTCCAAGTTCTCACCTGGGGGGCCAGGGCCTGGGACAGGACCTGAGGCAGGGCTAGGCCTGGGCTGTAGAGCAGGGCACTCAAGGCCACGGGTAAGCCTGACCAAGGAGACATTAGAGATGATGTTTGGGGGTACACTGAGAATAGAGGTTATGTGTAGAGGGAGGTTGACGTTGTAGGGGTCTGAGATGTGGACACCGGCACAACGCTCCGCACGACTACTCCCCGAGGCCCGAATAGCTGACCGCCCAGCTCGTGGAGTTCCTGGCTCAGAATTCGCACTTCCGGATGCCTCTGACTCAGGCTCTTGTTCACCCTCTGCTGCTTCCATAGAATTACTCTCCAAGTTCTCAGACACCAGTGAGCTTGACTGAGAACTGCTGGGCCCCACCAGTCCCTCAGGTTCTGTGGGAGAGAGACAGGGTCACATAGTCAGTAGCCTCAGCTCCAAAGGCCTTGACAGCTCCTAAGTAAGTCTCAACAGTTCTGGTTTTTTTGTTTGTTTGTTTTTTTGTTTTAGGTTTTAGAGGTAGGATGATTGGAAGGTACCAGCCCCAGCTTCATTTGGCCACTACTGCAAATTATCCACCCAGTTAGCAGGTCAAAGGTTACACATACCTCTTCCCTCGCTGTAGTCACTAGCTACCACTAACACACACACACACACAAACTCAGAGTCTCCAAGTACAAATACTCATGAATATATCCACAGATTAGACAATAGGCTCATCTATTGTAAAACTTGGCATCTGTCTCCAAGACTGGTATATAATTATTCATTGATTTTCTTAATTACTGGATACAGTTGGCCACATTTATAGACACACAAGCCTGCATTGTTATTGTCACAGCACACACACATAACCACTCACACCTGTACTCACCGTCAATGGCCCCAGCTGCAGCACTCAGTGAATCCATGCTCTTAGCAGGTCGCAGCACCCCCTTACTGGATTTTTCTTCTAGAAATATGAATGTACATAGCACCAAGACCTTGCACACCCTCAGCAGAGCCCGATTCCCTCATCATCCCAGACCTACCCCTGTCCTCAGTCCTCAGGGGAAGTTTACGTTTTGTCTCATGGCCAGAGCGACCCAAATTGAAGATAGATCGCCATTTCCTGACCTTCAAAGACCCCTTTCTCCTGCAGATAATGGAGATCCAATTAGGAGTGGAGTCTGGGTGGTCAGTGCAAAGGGAGAGATTCCAAAAAGGAGGCCTTACTTGTGTTCCGCGATCTCAATGATAGTATGGTAGGGCCGGATCTGTGGAGGTCCATCACCAGCCTGTAAGATGCTAGGCAAGTTGTAGGGCAGAGACCTGGGCATGTTGTCTTCAGAACTGCCTGATGCCCGGGCCCCTGGAAGTGATTTCCATCCACTCTCCAAATCTGCACCAGTTAGGAAAACGAAAAGAATTGACTAGTCAACAACAGAGCCAAGACAGGAACCTCAAGTCCCCAGACCATCCACCCTCACCAACAACCAAGCTAAAGCTCTTGGAGATAGACCCTCCCTATCCATTTCAGACGGGTATTCTCAAGAATGAAGAGAAGAACCAAGAGATCCCAAGACATTAGTCTTGGCATCCAAGGTGGTAATGCAGAGACCAAGCTGTATGCTAGAACGGCAGTAGAATCGGCCTGCTGAAGCCTTGGCTGTACTGATATTTCTCCAGTGTTCTCTGATGTGATTACCACATACCTCGCTCTGTGAGAGTCCCAGTCTTCCTTCCCACAAAATGAGAAAATTGGTCTTAGTCAAAACCAGAAAACAACTAAAGCTCACTCCAGCAGAGAGCGGTGATAGGTAAGGGGCAGAAAGGGACACTAACCAGAAAGGGAAGCACCCCCAAAGAGCTGGTCCACATGGGTGAGGATGAACTCCACAACAATGGACTGCACACGCACCTCCATGAAGGCTGCTGTCCCATTGAAGCCTGAGGCCTCTATGTCCTTAGACCTGTAAATGTATGGAGTTAGTCCCTCCCAAGTCTCAAAACACTTTCCTATCTAAAGTCTTCTGAACACACACACACACACACACACACACACACACACACACACACACACACACGAGTGTGCAGATGACGGACAAGGTTTAGTTATGTAGCTGTCACTGTAGCCGGACTAGAACTTTCTGGGTATATATACAAAGATCCATCTTGGACTCACAAAGATGCACCTGCCTGTGTCTCCTGAGTGTGGGTGGAAAGTCATATTACAGAATGCCCAGCCTCTGAAATACTCTATTCTCTCTGCTCTTGCTTCTCACCTCCATTTCTACCTCTTAAACCGCAGGTATTATTATTTAAGTTCAGATACCACTTCCCCCAAGAAAGCCATCTTAGACACCCTCAAGTAATCTCTACTTTCATTTTTGTTTGCTTGTTTCTTTTGTTTTGTTTTTCGAGACAAGGTTTCTCTGTGTAACAGCTCTGGCTGTCCTCAACTCACTCTGTGGGCCAGGCTGGCCTCGAACTCACAGAGATCTCTACTTTCTTTCATACTCCTTGCACTGTCGAACCAAACAATGAATTGTTATAATTATGAGAATTGTTATAATTAATAATGATTTGTGTCATAATGAGTGATGCACAGCCCAATTCTTGAATAGATTATGAGATGTTTGCTCAGGAAGTGTCTTGCAAATACCAATATTCTAGTCCCCAAAGTCCACAGCACAGTATAAAGAACAAAAGGCCTTGCTCTTAAGAACTTCACTTGGTCTCAGAGAAGGCCCACGTTGTTGACGGACTTTATATTACTCAGCTACGCTACTGCTGAACCATCCTGTCTTGCTGTGTTGACACGATCCCCACACCCTCTCCAGTGTACCCACACAACCACATCCACTTGGGTATATCCTTCAATATCAAAGTAAGTCTCTCAGCAGCTACACACTGATCTGCATGCACCCACCTCAGAAGGTTGGGGGCCCACACGATTGCCAAATTTCGGGCATGCATGTTGGTTTGGGCACTAAATGAGGCCATGTGGACCAAGTGCCTCATAAGGAACTCCAGCGTCCTGCAGAAACCAAGAAAAGAATCACCTAAAAAATAATCGAGGCAGGGATGGGAGAGACGAGCCAGGTGGGAGGGGGCAGTGTCTCTGGAATACAGAGGGTGGAGCCCTACACACCTGTAGTTTGGGGCAGGGAGTTCTTGAAGCACTTCAAGGATCTTGATCAAGCGTTCTGGCTCTAGCTGCACTGCCACTGCCTCCTAGTTGGGGACAAGGGTATAAGAAGACATTGACTCAGAGGTGACCCCCTTGCTTCTCAGAGGTCCAAGTTACACTCAGGAACAATCTATTGCTATATTCTACAGTGGTCCCATCTAGATCTTCAAGGCATCATAAAATAGTGAAAACACATAAATATGATCCCAGCACTCTTGAGGCAGAGGACAAGGGCTGGAATGTAGCCTAGTGGCAGAGTGCTTGCCTAGCATGCACAAGACCATTGGTTCAATCCCCAGAATCACAGAAAGAAAGCTTAGGACCTTTGGGCTCACAAATGACTGCTGAATCTTATTTATACACTTAATAGTCTGTCTTGTGACCTTGAGCAACTCACTGCCATTCCCTTGCCTCAGTGTCCACCTTAGTACAGCTCTGAAACTAGACCCTTGAAAGGTGTCTGAATGGACTGAATAGGCTCTGGTTGCTATTCAGAGTCTCAGTGTTGTTGTACTCAGTAAAACACAAGCTCTTTTGGCAAGTAGATGGGATTTTGCTATATTGCCCAGTCTAGGCTCAAATTCTAGGCTCCAGCAATCCTTCTGCCTCAGCCTCCTAAGTAGCTAGCTAGGACTTTACTTTAAAAGTATTACTCAGATCAGGACATCATTCTTGTCACGTGTCTTCTTCCCCAAAGCTGTTGAAGACACAGTTACATTTGATGGAGGGACATTCCTGAAAATATTTTTGTTATATAAATAGCATTTTTGTTCTCTTAAGTGTAGGGAAACTCTGGTCTAGGTGCTTTCCAAGGCCTCCCAGCTCTGACAACCTGCCCTTTACCTCCCAAGTCTCAGCACTGTGCTGTGTGCAGTCTGCAGGCCTTAGGGGAAATACACCATAGAGAGAAAGTGAAGACAAGAGGGACAGGGGTTGGCAGAGGTGACCGGGCCTTGAAGAGGTCTGGGAAGGAGGGCTCTTCTCAGTAATGCTTTACTGTCACTCAGGATCACTAGGCTGCCATATGACACCCCTGTGATGTCAAAATTGAAGTGGTGGCCCTTGAACCCTGTCTTCGACCCCTCCCTCCACCTCTCAACTCACAGCAAACTTGTCATAGAGCCGGTAAGTGAGGAGGGGATCTGGCAGTTCTCTGAAATAGGCCTTGCACAAGGAGGAGACACAGTGAATGTCCTGGAGGTAGACATCTCGCCGAAGGTCTGGCTTCCGCTCCACCTCGAACTCCTGCCTGGGGAGGTGCAGAGTGGTCGGGAGTGCTAAAGGTCAGACAGAGGATACGCAAGGAGAAGTAGGACCTATACAGGTCAGCTACAGGAAGGAGCCATGGTCCACATGTGTGAGACTTGAAAGAATATTGGGACATACACATATGCACATGTATATACATATTCACTGGCATATTTACATATAATTCCTATATATGTCAAGAAATATTAGGAATCGAATATGTGGATATATAGATGTGAATGTGAAGATGGGTGTGGAGATAGGTAAGTGGATCTGTGCATGACTAACCAGGATATAAGATTAGCAGTGAAGACGTGTGTAGGAATCAGTAGACACAGGCAATGGACTTAAATGGGTCTTTCCTTTATTCCTTTTTTTTTTTTTCTTTGAGAAAAGGTCCCACTACATAGCTGTGGGTGGCTGGACCAAGTTGACTTCTGACTCACAGAGATCCACCTGCCTCTGCCTCCTGAATGCTGGCACTCAAAGCATATGCCACTATGCCTAGCCTGGGATTGATGCTTAAAATAACCATGGTAAGTCTTCATAGTCTTGATTAGGTTAGCCAGCAGTTGTTCAGACATGGCATCCAAAGTACCAACAACCAAAAGAAGAAGATACATAAATAGATGATGCAAATTCTCCTGAGACAGGATGATTTCCATGAATTTGGGATTAGCCTATGCTATATAATAAGTTCTAGGCCAGTCTGAGTAAGATTGGAGGAAACAGAGAGAGAGGTGGGGCAGACAAGGGTCCAGGGAGATACCTCAAGTGATAAAGCATAAGGATCTGAGTTAGGATCCCCAGCACCCACAGAAAAACCCAGGCACAGCAGCAGAGGCCTGTAAGCTAAACACTGGGGAATCCCAGGAGCTTGCTGGCCAGTCTGTCCAGCCAAATCTGAAAGCTGCAAGGTCAGCAAGATACATCGTCTCAAACAACAACAATAATGTAGAGGGGACTGGAAAGACGCTCAGTGACTAAGAGCACTGACTGCCAGCTATTCCAAAAGTCCTAGGTTCCATCCCCAGCACCCAAATGGTGCCTCACAGCCATTTGTAACTCCAGTTCTGGGCCTCATCTGGCCCCTGTGAGCACTAGGCACACACATGATGCACAGGCATTCAAGCAGACAGAACCACCACCAACTCCTGGCCTAGAACATATAATCTTATTACAACTCAGTGATTTAAAAATATTAAGCAGCCTGGGTGTTGGTGGCACACGCCTTTAATCCCAGCACTCGGGAGGCAGAGGCAGGTGCATCTCTGTGAGTTCGAGGCCAGCCTGGTCTCCAGAGCGAGTGACAGGATAGGCTCCAAAGCTACACAGAGAAACCCTGTCTCAAAAAAACAAAAACAAACAAAAAAAATAAGCAGAAGTCTAAAATTTGAGGCATTTCCCAAAATAAGTGCATGAAAGGTGTTCAACCTCATCTGTAGCTAGGGAAATGCATACATAAATCACAATGATGTATCATTACACACCCACCAGGATTGCTACAATCAGAAAGACAGTAACAAATGTTGGCAAGGCTTTGGAGGAATTGGAACCATCATACATTGCTGGCAGGGATGTAAATGCTACAGCTGTTATAGAAAACAGTTTGGCAGTTATTTTTAAAAGTTCAACATGAAGTTACAATATGGCCCAGCAATTCCATTCAGGTATACAGGTATACATTCACAATAACTGAAAATACATCCATAAAAACTTGCACATATTTGTAGTAGACTTATTTATAATAACCAGAAGGTGGAAACAACCTGGATAGCTATCAACTGGTAAATTGGGGGGGGGGAATGACTTGTTATGTAGCTATGTTGGAGAATTGTATTCATCTATAGAAAACAATAAAATACTAGAACATGCCACAGCATGCATGAACCTTGAAAGAACTCAGTGAAGAGCCAGACTTACAAAAACATGTATCACTGGTTTATATGAGATTTCCAGAACAGACAGATCCATGCAGACAGAACATAGAGGTTTTTTGTTTTGTTTTGTTTTTTGGAGGATGGTGACATGTTCTGGAATCAATGGTGATGGTTGCAGTGTTGTGGATATACTAAAAATAAATGAATGCGAACATTTTTAAATGGTGAATTTTATAGTATGCAAATCATGTGTGTGTGTGTGTGTGTTAAATCAGACTGTATATGTGGGAATGGAAAGAGTTATGTGTGCTGGGGGAGCGAGCTTGGAGTCCCCACCTTACCTGACCAGACTTTAGAGCCTCTCCCTGGAATAGTACCTCATGCTTGTGCTTCTTTCTCCCAGTTCCTCTCATCCCTCCTCCAGCTCTCCCCAGCAGCTGCTCCCATGGCTCCCTGCCCACAGAGGCTGTCCACTCTGTCTGACTCACCGGAGCTTCTGGATGTTAGAGGAGACCCCTGAGAGGCGGTAGATCCCATCCACCACTCCATACTCTTGCACAAACTCTGCACAGCTCCTTAGCACCTGGGGCACTGGGGACACAGACAGGTAGAATAAAGAAAATCTGAAAAGCTAAAAACTGTAAGGGGGTCTGAGAAATGGGAGCATCATGGAAGAGGAGTCACTGAGCTTAAGGGCAAAACTTATGAAATAAAAACAACTCATTTGAAAGGTTCTCACAGGTGAACAGAACCAGCTCACCTATCTTTGTATAATATTTTTATCCCATGGTCCTGGAGTCTCAGCATAAACCCCTGTACTGAAGAGGAATTCACTGCTATTCAATATTAACCTCGGTTCTATCTCTTCCAAAGATTAAAAAATTAAAATTATGTGTAGGTGTCTGTTCAGAGGAATTTGCATATAGTGCTGGTGCCCGAAGAGGCTAGAGGCATCAGATATCCCTGGAGCTGGAGTTGTAGGACCTTGTGAAGTGCCCAACGTGGGTGCTGGGAGCTGAATTTGGAACCTCTGCAAGAGCAATAAGCAATTTTAAGCACTGAGCTGTCTCTTCAGTCCTGCCTCTGTAACAGGCTCTCTTGGACCACCAATCAGCTCCCCAGTCATGACTCAGAGACTTATTAGCTATGAATGCTCGGCCTTATCTTATGCTTGTCCCACTAGCTCATTCCTAAATTCAATGTGTTTCTCTTCGTCTACATTTTGTCTCAGGGCTTCTTAGACCTCTCTTTCATTCTGTGTCCGACTCTGGCTGGCTGGCTGGCCCTGGGTGTCTTCCTCTTTTTCTCCCTCCTTCTCTCCTCCTCCTCTCTCTCTTCTCCAGCTTAGTCTCTATGTTCACCAGCTCGGCTTGTCCCTCTACTGTCTAGCTATTGGCTGCTCAGGTTTTTATTAGGCCAATCAGGTGCCTTGGGCAGGCAAGGTGAAACAGTAACCCATCTTTGCCCTTGAACTAACGCAGCATAAACAAATGTAACATCTTTGCATCATTAACAAAGGCAACACATCTTTACCTAGTTAAAAATGAAGTGGAAACAAATGTAACACAGTGTTGCCTAATTAAAGTAATAGTTCATAAGGCAGCTCTACCTCCGTTTGTTCATTTATCTGCTTTGAAACAGGGCATCATGCCTTCATCTTGCTATGTAGTTGAGGAAGACCTTGAGTTTCTGTCTACTTCCTGAGTACTGGGATTATAGGTGTGCACCATCACATTCACTTTGTTTGTTCCTGAGAGTCTCACCTAAGCCAGGATGAATTTGCTGTGTAGCTGAACGTGGCTTTGAATTCCTGATCCTACCACTTCTGCTTCCGGAAAGCTGAGATAATAATGGTGTGTCCCACACTTGCTTTATGTGATACTGGGATGAAACGCAGGGCCTATGTTTACTAGGCAAGCACTCTGCCAACCAAGCTACATCCTCAGTCCCCATTTTCGTGATATACACTCAGTAGTCTATCTTGTTTATTATATAAAATTTACACAGAAAATGATGGGCTAGGGTTGTAGAACAACAAACCATTTACTACAATAACTTTACATTCTATTTTCACAGTTTATACATATTTAACAGCTTATATATAAATCCAGATGACAAAAACCTTAAAAATTAATTAGCTTAAAGATAAATAATTAAGCTGGGCATGGTGGCTCAGGCCTTTAATCACACCACTGGGGAGGCAGAGGCAGGCGGATCTCTGTGAGTTCCAGGCCAGCCTGGTTTATAGAGAGAGTTTCAGGACAGTCAGGATTGTTACACAGAAAAACCCTGTCTTAAAACAACCTCCCCAACACCCCCCAAAATCGAAAGACACATACAAGAAAACCATCTCAATCTAACTATAAATATCACTATCCGTATTACAAGAAAATAAACTGGGCAGTAGTGGAGCATGCCTTTAGTCCCAGCACTTGGGAGGCAGAGTCAGGTGGATCTCTGTGAGTTTGAGGCCAGCCTGATCTATAGAGTGAGCTCCAGGACATGCTGCAAAGCTACACAGAGAAACCCAGTCTTGAAAAAAACGAAGAAGACAAAGAAGAAGAAGAAGAAGAAGAAGAAGAAGAAGAAGAAGAAGAGAAGGAGGAGAAGAAGAAAATAAATATAAAATATAAAATATTAGGCCAAATAAAAACATAAAATGATAAAAGATAAATGGTAACTGTTTGTCTGTTTTGTTTTTCAAGACAGAGTTTCTCTGTGTAGCCTTGGCCTCCTGAGTACTGAAATTAAAGGCATGTGTCACCATTACCCAGCTAGATAAATGGTATCTCATTAATAGCCGTGTGTGTGTGTGTGTGTGTGTGTGTGTGTGTGTGTGTGTGTGTGTGTGTGTGTGTGCGCCCTCTGGTGATAAGTGTATATGTATGCAGATGGTAGCCAGCAGTCACCTTCAGAATTCATTCCTTAGGAGATATCCATGTTGCTTTTTGAAACTGAGTCTTTTACAGGGATCTGGAAATCTGGCCAACAAGCTCTAGGGATTCTGTCATTTCTGTCTTCCCAAACTGGAATTATAAGCACACATTTGGCTTCTCTATGTAGGTGTTAGGGGTCAAATTTGGGTTCATGTGCTTGCACAGCAAGCATTTTACGAGCTAAGCCATCCCCTAAGCCCTGGTCTTCCACATTTCTCTCTCTCTCCCTCCCTCTTTCTCTCTCTCTCTCTCTCTCTCTCTGTCTTTGTTGTTGTTTTTTCTGAGATAGGGTTTCTCTGGGTATCTCTGGCTGTCCTGAAACTCCCTCTGCAGACCAGGCTGGCCTTAAACTCACAGAGATCCACCTCTGTGCCCTAGGTGCTGGACTAAAGGTGTGTGCCGCCACCACCTGGCATCTGCCACATTTCTAAATGATCTTCATTTAATCTTAATTTTTGAACAGGACTTAAGATCAGATGAAATAACTTGTTGGCAGGCCTGAATGTACCAGTTCTGGCTTATCCTGGCTTGTTATCATAAATTCCTATAGACTCAAATCCCTTTTTCTTTTCGGTTTTTTTTTTTTTTTTTAAGAAAGGGTTTCTCTGTGTAGCCTTGTCCTAGAAATAGCTCTATAGAGCAGGCTGGCCTCAAACTCAACAATTCCCTTTTTCTAAAAAAAAAAAAAAAAAAAAAAAAAAGCCTGGCAGTGGTGGGGCACACCTTTAGTCCTAGCAGAGGCAGAGGCAGAGGCAGACGGATCTCTGTGAGTTCAAGACCAGCCTAGTCTAGAAGAGCTAGTTCCAAGACAGCCTCCAAAGTCACAGAGAAACCCTGTCCTGAAAAACAAACAAACAAAAAATTTAACCCGCCTTTATTCTCAGCACTCAAGAAACAGAAGCAGGCAGATCTGTGAGTTCAATGACAGCTGAGTCTCCACAGC
This sequence comes from Cricetulus griseus, assembly GCF_003668045.3. NCBI lineage: Eukaryota > Metazoa > Chordata > Mammalia > Rodentia > Cricetidae > Cricetulus > Cricetulus griseus. The sequence goes on from NC_048598.1 coordinate 21,500,599, forward strand.
AAATTCTTGGGCAGCAAAAGGATAACACTGTGAGACCTGTCTCAAAAACAAAACAAACAACAACAAAAGTCAAACTTGTCTTATTTGACTTTTCTGCTTCCTAGAAGCTCCCATGCACACCAGGGAGCCAACAATGAAGGGCAGTAACAGGAGAAAACAAAAAGGCAGGGCTGGGCAATAGCTCTGCAGGTCACCCATGGAAATGCAGTGTCTTGAATGTATAATCACAGCAAGATGGGAGGCAGAGAAGAGTCACCTGTAAGATGGTGGGCCAGCTAGCCTGGAGTACACTTATGCAGCAGCAAAAACAGAGAGACCCACCTCCCAAGATGGAAGGCGAGGATCAGCCCTCAAAAGCTGTCCAAATAAATAAATACAAAGTTTTGAAAAGCAAAAAGTACAACAGCTGCTGGGGGTTGGTGGCACATGCCTTTAATCCCAGCACTCAGGAGGCAGGCGGATCTCTGTGAGTTTGAGGCCAGCCTGGTCTCCAGAGCGAGTGCCAGGATAAGCTCCAAAGCCACACAGAGAAACCCTGTATCAAAAAACCAAAAAAAAAAAAAAAAAAAGGGGGGGCTGGAGAGATGGCTCAGAGGTTAAGAGCACCAACTGCTCTTCCAAGGGTCCTGAGTTCAATTCCCAGCAACCATATGGTGGCTCACAACCATCCATTATGAGATCTGGTGCCCTCTTCTGGTGTGCAGATATACATGGAAGCAGAATGTTGTATACATAATAAATAAAATCTTAAACAAAAAAGTACAACAGCTATCTTATATTCAGCTTTCATCTTTATTTTTAGTTCAGGGGGTTTGTGAGTACAAAGGTATCCCAGGATCCCTGTAGGGCTGGAATTACAGGCCGTTGTGAACTGCCCAACATGAGTGCTGGGAACCAAACCCTCGTCCTCTGAAAGAGTAGTATGTGTTCTTAATGGCTAAGCCATCCTTCCACCTTGCTTTCTGCTTTCAGTGCTACAGTTATGGGAAGAATAGGTCTTTAACTTTGGAACTGAAACTTCTCTTTGTCATCAGTTGTTACCCCAGAATTTTTTAAAGGGGGCAGCAATTTTGTGGGGCAGGGGAGGCAGAATAAAAACTGGTCCCAAAATTGTGCTTATGTAACACTCTACCAGCCATGATAAAAAGAACACTGGTTGTCCCAAATGAAATGGAGCCCAGCTGAAGACGTTTAGCTGAGGCACTTTCTCTGGTAAGAAAGCTTGCAGTTATATATATATAACACTGGAAAGTCCCATGCCTATCTCACGGTCAGGCATAGGAGGAGAGAACCGACTTCCCTAAGTTGTCCTTTGACATCCGAATGCTCTTCATGGCACCTGTGTGTCCATATAAAATAAACATTTTTTTTTTTTTTAGTATGGAGGTGGTGGCGCACGCCTTTAATCCCAGCACTCAGGAGGCAGAGACAGGCAGATCTCCGTGAGTTCAAGGCCAATCTGATTTCCTGAGAGTGTTCCAGGACAGCCAAGGCTACACAGAAGAATTCTATCTTGAAACTCCCTCCCCCAAAAAAAATTTTTTTTAAGATTTTATTATGTATACAACATTCTGCTTCCATGTATATCTGCACACCAGAAGAGGGCACCAGATCTCAAAACGGATGGTTGTGAGCCACCATGTGGTTTCTGGGAATTGAACTCAGGACCTCTGGAAGAGCAGTCGGTGCTCTTAACCTCTGAGCCATCTTTCCAGCCCCCCCAAAAAATTTTTAAGTGCAAAAAAAAAAAAAATTATCTCTCCTAACCTTGGGCCACCACTGTGTTACTAATCTTAAAGATAATATCATGGTATTTCTCATGTTATCTCAAGACTCTATCAGCTGTGATAGAGTCTTAAAAACAAGTAGAAACAAATAGAAAGCCATACAGCCAGATAGTGATGCTGCATGACTTTAATCCCAGCACTCAGGAAGCAGAGGCTGGCAGATCTCCCTGAGTTCAAGGCCAGCCTGGTCTACAGAGCTAGTTGTAGGACAGCCAAGGCTACACAAAGAAACACTGCCTTGAAGGGAAAAAACAAAGGAAATAAAGAAAAGGAGAAAAAAAAAAGTTCGTGAAGCCAAAGATAGCTGTGAATGTAACCGAAGTTAAAATTATAATCTGACACCCTTTCTGCACTTTAATTCCTAGGCTACATAAACACCCACCCAGCCTACCCTACCCAAATACACATTGCTTATTTTAAAGATACAGAATAAAATATGAGCTCCTCAGCCTGGAATATAAGACCTTCACAAACCAGGTCCTGACAAATTCTATGACTAAGCCCTTTGCCAGTCCATAAAATCTATAAGCAAGCTTGGGTACCATTCTTCATTGATGTGTCTTGGATATACTTTTACTCTCAAAGGTTCACGTCCTGGAAGCCTGGCTCCCAGTGTGGTGATGTTGAGATGAGAAACAGTTAAGGTGGACCTAGTGAATGATAATTAGGGGATAGGGCTCTTTCCTCATGAATAAATTAGTATTACTGTCTCTTGGATTGGGGGCGTTGCTTGACTTTTTAAAAAATTTATTTATTTATTATGAATATAATACCCTGCCTCCATGTATGCCTGCACGCCAGAAGAGGTCACCAGATCTCATTATAGGTGGTTGTGAGCCACCATGTGGTTGCTGGGAATTGAACTCAGGACCTCTGGAAGAGCAGGCAGTGCTCTTAACCTCTGATCCATCTCTCGAGCTCTTGGCTTCTTCTTCTTTTTCTTTTTGTTTAATGCATGTCACTAACCTGGTGACTGACCGTGCCAGAAAGTCCACAGCCAGTGAATAAGGTCAGCAGTTATTCTTCAAGGACTCTAGCACACTAAGGCAACAACCAATACCTGAGTGTGACTCTAGCCTTGGAGGCTGTCTTTTTTATTATTATTATTGTATGTTTGTTATTGTTGTTTGAGACATGGTCTTTATTACTAGCTCAGGCTGGCCTTTGAAGATGCTCCTATACTTTTCAAACAAAGAGATTACAAATGCGTGTGCCGCCAAGGCTTACAATGCTATACTTCTTTGTGTTGGATGGGTCTTGTGTGATTGGGTCAGAGAGTGGGATAACATAAGCAATGCCACTCCATGTTCCTGGTCCCCTCTGTATGCAGATAGTTTTCTTTTCACCTCACCATAGTGTAATATGTCCAGAGTCCCTGGCCAGGATGCTAACATATGCTCTCTGAAACCCCAGCCACTACAGTCATGAGCAAAATCAACCAATTCATAGTTTCCCCATTCAAGATATTTGGCTGGAACAGAACAACACTGACTAAAGCATTTGCTTTATTCTCCTGTCTGGAAATACCTTTCTCCCCAATTGCCTGGTAAACTACTACTCAAATCATCCCAAGCATTACCTCCCAGCTGGGCAAAGTAGTACATGCCCATAGTCCCAGCTCCTTGGGAAGTTGAAGCAGGAGAATTACTTGAGCCCAACTACAACATAATAAGACCATCTTTAAAAACAAAACAAAACAAAAAAACTAAACAAGGGCTGGAGAGGTGGCTCAGCAGTCAGGAGTGCTTCCCTGGAAAGCAAGAGGACTGGGGTTCAGATCCCCCCAGAATCCACGTGAATTCATGTAAATGGCTTGCAATTCCAGCCTCACAAGGTAGAGACGGGAGATGCCCCCAGAGCAATCAGCTGGTGACACTAGCCATATCGCACACTGTGGGTTTGATTGAGAGACACTGCCAAAAATAATGTGGTTGAGAGTGATGGAGTATGATCCCAAATAACAACCTCAAATCACCACACACATATACAGGAGAATAAGACAGAAATTAATAAAAAAGATCACTATTGGTCCTGAACTCTTTGCTCATATCTTTATTATAGTTTCCATAGCCCTTTGCTCATCTCAACATTTTTTTAAAGATGTATTTAATTTGTGTGTGTATATGCGTAATCCTGTATGTGCACCATGTGAATGCAGGCGCTTGAGGATTCTAGAAGAGGGAGTCAGATTAAGGAGGAAGCGGAGTTACAGGCAGATGTGAGCTACACTACCTGGATACTGAGAACTAACCCCAGGTCCTCTGCAAGAAGCACAAATGCTTTTAACTACTGAACCCTCTCTCCAGCCTCCAGTGTTACAGTACTGACCACACTTTATTATAAGAGGTTATACTTATAGGTCCTGACAAATGGTACTCTCTTGTCAGAGAATCATATTTCTCACTGTGGTGAAACATGAGGCATTCAAATGTTTGTTAGATTTTACACAATGAATTGATTCCGAATTCGGTGAGAATCGCTGAAGTCCCTGAGAGATTTGATAAAGGGCATTGCCTTTGACAAAACACTGTTGACTGGAATTCACCAGTGAAATTCCTCACATATGTCAGTGTCAGGGAAAGCTGTGTTTCTTCTCAGCTACCTATTTTTTTTTTTTTTTTGTTCCCTAAAAGCCTTGTGAGTTTCATATGACCTTAACTGCTACGCAGTTCATCCCTAGCAGCCACATAGAACTATCTGATAAGCATTTCTGGGTCCTATTCTTGATTTCCCTTCAATCCAGTTTCCTCAGTCAATTATTTGTTCCTTGTGTTGGGTCTCAGAAGTTAACCCAAGCTTTTTGTTTGCTGTTGGTTTGTTTTTTTTTTTAAAGATTTTATTTATTAGGCATACAACATCCTCCTTCCATGTATATCTGCACACCAGAAAAGGGCACCAGATCTCAAAACAGATGGTTGGGAGCCACCATGTGGTTGCTGGGAATTGAACTCAGGACCCCTGGAAGAGCGGCTGGTGATCTTAACTTCTGAGCCATCTCTCCAGCCCAGTTTGTTTTGTTTTTTGAGACAGGGTTTCTTTGTCTAACAGTCCTGGGTGTCTGGTCACTCTGCAGACCAGGCTAGCCTCAAACTCACAGAGATCCACCTGCCTTCCCAAGCTTTTTGTAGAACAAATATGACAGAAAACCAGGGTAAAGGATATAAATAATAATCCCACCAACCACCGGTTTTCATTTCCTGTGATCTGGTTTTCATATCCTTTGTATTTTTGTTCATCACTAAAACTTGGGTAAGACAAGAAAAGAAAAATGGAAGGCAAAAAATTTTAAGGAAGTTCTTGTTTTCAGGGTTTTGCATGTGTTAACATGCATCATCCTTAGAATGAGGGACCTACGACGTTTGCACAATGTCCCTGGAGTGATTGGTTTCTAAATTGTGGGACTTTGTCGTCTTTCCTCACCTCACTCCGGTCTCAGCCTTGTGAAATATGGTTCATGCCTTCATAATCTGTTCCCATCTTTTCATGGTCCCCGTGTCCTTAGTTCTCTGCACTGAATGCAGAGATGATACAGCCCTCCTCATTGAAGCTGCTGCTCTGCCATTGCATACCTACTGCTGCATCAATTCTTGTGGCCACCACATTTACTCTGCTGATTCATAAATAGTCTGCTGGCTAAGCCTGGTTAGTGCGCACTTGTAATACCAGCACTCAGCGCTATATAGCAAGACCATAGCTCAAAATAAAATAAATAAATGTCAATATCCCACTTTCATCTAAACTTCCAGGTTTAATCTAAAGCAGGTTTTCCTGTCCTATTCTTTTCAGTTGATTTTGAACCTCTATAGCAGGTCTTTACAGAGATGGAAGACCATATGGAGCCGGAGCCGGAGCCATAAAGGAAATGGGCTGAGAGATAACGGGGTCAGAGAGATGGTCGAACTGCAGATATAAATCAGAGAAATGAAGTCAGAGATGTAATCTAGGGACAAGATTGGGGTGATGGCGTCAACAAGATATGAAGGATGTGGGTGGGGTCAAAGAAGAAGGGCCTACAATGAATCAGAAACCGAAGCCAGGGGTCAAAGTGTCTGTAGGGCTTAGGGGAAGGAAAAGATCCATTTAGGGGAAAAGAGTTGGGGAAGAGGTCTGGAGTCGAGCAAGGGCATAAAGATGGAGAAAACCAAGATGATCTGGTGGGAGAGGGTGTATCAGCTCATCAGAGCAGATGATCTCTCTGGCTTGGGCCTTCATTTTCTTGCTGGTTCTTGAGCTACGGAGAGAAGCTGTCATCAGCCAGCCCCTCTCATCCCCAACACTTTCCACCTCTCTATACCAGGATGCTTTAGGTAAGGAGAGGGGTTATCACTGATGCTCTGGTATCCAAGATTCATCTCTCAAACCTGGGTCTCAGATGAAGTTCTGGCAAGGGACAGAAGGTATTTTTCACCTGCTGTGGGATTCACCTGCAATCGGGAGCCACTAGCCTTTCATTATCCCTGGATGTCTAGAGAGAATCCCTTTACCTGCTGGGAATGGTGGGTCTGGGAATCACAGAAGGGGAGTCTGGGCTGTCTGTAGCTGATGGGAATCACAGGAATGGGCTGAACCAGGATAAGGAGGCCAAACTGGGGGTTTGCCAGGAGCTACAAGAACATCATTCCCAATTAAGTCATATGGTTCTCTGTCAAGAATCATTATCTAGTGCTGGCTACATGGCTCATCAGTTAAGAGAATTGACTGTTCTTCCAGAGCACCCACATCGCAGCTAACAATTTAACTCCAGTTCCAATGAGAATCTGATGCCCTCTTCTGGCTTCCATGGGCACTGCACACACATGGAACACAGACATACCCACAGGCAAAACTCTCATGCATATAAAATAAAAATAATAAATCTCGAAAAAAAATTTGATCATTTAGTGCTAGTGAGATGGCTCAGAGGGTAAAAGATGCCTGCCACCAAGCCTGAAAGTCTCACGGGACCCACATGTAGAAAGAAAGAAAGAAAGAACGGGCTTCCAAAAGTTGTCCTCTGACTTCTGCAATCCATGGTACATGTGCTTGCCTCCTCCCTGCGCCCCCCACTATTAGTAATAATAATAGATACGGCCTGCCAGGCCGTGGTGGCGCACCCCTTAATCCCAGCACTCAGGAAGCAGAGGCAAGAGGATCTCTCTGAGTTTGAGGCCAGCCTGTTCTACAGAGCAAGTTTCAGGACAGCCAGGGCTACACAGAGAAACTCTGTCTCAAAAAACCACAACAAAATAGAGCCTGTTAGGTGGTATAGTGGGTAAAGGAACTTGCCACCAAACCTGATGACTTGAGTTTGATCCCTGGGACCCACAAGATGGAAGGAGAAAATTGATTCCCTCAAGTTGTCCTCTGACCTTCACACCTGCACTGGAACTAATGCGCCCCTCCCCAATGGGCATACAAAAGATATAGATAAATGGTGTGATAATTTTTGGTTTTAAAGTGTCATTATTAATCCCAGCACTCAGGAGGCAGAGGCAGGCGGATCTCTGTGACTTCGAGGCCAGCCTGGTCTCCAGAGCGAGTGCTAGGATAGGCTCCAAAGCTACACAGAGAAACCCTGTCTCGAAAAACCAAAAAAAAAAAAGAGTCATTATTGAGAGTGGAATGATTATAAAGGAGCCAGGCTTGCTCAGTGAGAAGAGGAAGGCACAGAAAAGTCTACCTCAGCTGTAAACACTCTTTCTTGGGGCCTGGGCTTTCCCTTAATGGAGGCTGGTAGGGATGGGGCCCTCTGATGAAGGAGAAAAGGGGAAGGAGGTGTCTGGGGACACAGGGGCGGGGCTAAGAGCAGGAAATGAGCTGGGAACCACCATCACCCTCCCTTCACTGCAGGCACCACAACCAGAGAAGGGGACAAAGAGGAAATGACAGATTGGGGTGGGGTGGAGTGGGGGGGCAGAATCATGCCCCTTTTTGTAAGTCACTCAGTGTGCTGACAACAAACTAGGCAGTGTAGTCAAGATAGCTCAATTTCAAATCAAATTAAGACATGGTTCGGAATGCTTGCTAGGCAGAGTGGTGAGCCAGGGGTTGTCCTTGGGCTTGCTGGTTTCCAAGCCGACTGCAAAGTAAGCCAGGGAAGGAGCTGAGGAAGCTCCAGGCAGTGCCCACACCTCTTTTTATTGCAGCTTCTACTCCCAACTTCAAACCAGGGCTTAAGCCATCTCCTTCACCTTTCCTGTGTTCCCCACATTGGCAGCTTCTCCCCCTGCCTTCTACCACAAACCTGTTTCTTCTTTGCAAGTGATCTAAGGAAGAGGGGACTCCTTCCCTCACCCCCTTCCTGTGGCCCAGCAAAGGTGCAGAAGGGCCAGGTCCTTGTCCTTTGGTGCTGTTCTCCAGCAAGGATGCCTCCCTCCTCTCTCCCCAGACTATATCCTCAGACACACTGGGCCCATTCCCACCTGTGCCTCCATTTTTTATTCTACACCACGATCCCTTCAACTGCTCTTCTGACACAGGACCTCCATTCCCACCCTCTGTCCCTGTCTTGATTCCCTCACCTGATTCATCCGCCTCTCTAGACTTTCCAAATGTCACCATCCTCTCCCCCTTGGAGTTCCCATCCTCACCCTCTCAGTGACCTGTCCCCTGACTATTACAGAAGCCAGCCTCTCGGCCTTCATCGAGCCACATTTCCTGTCTTGTCTGTGCACAGGTTTTCACGGATGCTGACCCTGGGCCACTGGTCCCTAGAAGCTGATTCTGCCCAACAGACCAAATCAAGCAGGAGAAGACAAGCTTGGTGATTGCCTGGCAGTCCACCCACCCGCCCGCCCAGCTGGCCCCTGCTCCTGTTGGCCTGCTTACCGTCCTGGCCTGAGTGCTGTAGATGCTCCTGTAAGTCACACCCAAACACTCGTTCCTTGGAGTAGCCCTTCTTCTTTCCTTTCTGCCGAGACTTCATGGCCAGAGCCCCAGGAATCTGGCCCTACCACCTCGGTCCCCCAAGACCTTTGACCTACCAGTCCCCCATGGAATCCCAGTCAGTAGTTAGGTTTGGCCCAGCCCCAGAGGGGCAGGGCTCCAAACTGGAGGTGGAAGGTGGCCTGGGCAACGGACAGTAGCACTTGCCTCTGGAGCCCCCAGGGCCACACGGAAGTGGATATATAAGAGGAAGCTACCAGAACCCTGGCATTAAGCTGTGTCTCGTGGCCAGGCTGAGCACTAGCCCTTCTCGCCCTGTGCAGCTCTAGGGGGGCCGGAAGCTGTGCAGCTCCTCAAACCCGCTTCCTGTTAGAGCATCTTTGCAACCACAGGGCCTCGGGTGGGGGAGGTAGCTGACATTCACACCCTCATCATTGCTGGGACTCCATCCATTGGTCACAAAGGGAGGTGATGTCAGAACCCTTGGGTGGAGTAATGGTGCCTGGGGTGGGAGTAGGTGGCTGGCATTTCTAGAGACCAAAATTCTTGGGTGGGACAGAGAACCGAGGCTTGCCGGTGAGCAAAGCAGGAAAGGACCGTGCAGAGTATACTCCGGATGCAGGATGCCTCCGATGGCTCGGTCATCTTTGTCAAGCCACGTCACTTCACCGAGCCTTAGTTGCCATACCTTTGAAAATGAGGACACAGACCTGAGGCTTGAGTTTCAGTTTCTTTGTCTGTAAAAAGGTACATGGCTGTCCACCTCACACAGCTGCTGGAAGTTTCCAGTACAGTCAAATTTGAAACACTTTGCAAACTAAGGCACTGGCTTCCCCTAAAGGAGGTCGTGTTCAGCCTCTCCTACCCGAGGGCACTCGGAAATGGCTAAAGGTATTAATCAGACAGAAAAGGTTTTATCTGTTTATTTAAAAACAGAATATCATTTTTATGTACAAATATACATATATTTACATGAAATATACACACTAGGACCCCAGATCCTCAGGGTCCACAAGTCCTGGGTTGGTTGGGAATGGGATGAGAGCCTCTCCTTTAGACCAGATTGCAGGCCACACAAGGTTTACTAAATCTCAGTATTCAGGCTGAGTAGGTTTGGGCAGGCTAAAGAAAAACAAACATCTAACCCCAGGCCCCACACATAGAAAGTGCCAGAAGAGCCCCCAAATTAATGATTTGGAAAACCCTGGGGAAAGGAGCTGTTGTCACCCTCGCCCACAGCAGCTTTCTCTCCTCACCTGAATGCCCACTGTCCCTCGCTACCCTCTGCCCTCTACACAACTGAACCTGGGCCCTTGACACCAAGTCCCAACTCCGCACAGGCACAAAGAACTGCACACACAACTAGGGGCAGGTTTGTGAGCCATGGGAGCCAAGCACCCCATCTCTATTCTCCTCTCCCAGTGTTTATACCTCACACCACTGGTTCCAGACTCCTCCAGCTGTCAGCTTTCTCTGCAGAGCCTCTTCCAGTGAAGGTGCCCTAGCAGAACTTCCCAGAATCATGGGAATTAGGCCCTGCTGTGGGGTCTGCTAAACAGTTTTGCTGAATACCTATGTGGGCTGGCCTCGCTTACACAAGCCCAGTAAAAAATGCACGCGTGTAAATCAAAAAGGGTTTTGTTTGTTTGCTTGCTAAGTTTCTTTTTCTCGAATTAGGGGAGACTGAGCAGAACTCAGGAGGCTCCCTAGGAGGCTAATGTACAGAAGGTATGTATGTCCATGCAGCAGGTAGGCCCATAGGCCACCAGAGGACAGAGGGCTTCTGTAACAGTTCAAGCCTCTGGCAGACCCCTGGGCATCTGCTTCACACTTGCTCCCCAAAGGGTGGGAACACAGCTCCCCCACTTTGGAGGTCAGATTCTAGCTCCAGCTGTGCCCGCACACCTGGATCTGGCCCACAGTCTCCACGTCTCACTTCCAACCTTTGCGTCACTAATACTGCTCTGGGGTCTGAGGAAAATACCTGCATCTGCAGGTAGAGGTCACACATGAGGCACACTACTCACAGGCCACACCCAAGCACTGTTCTGCACACAGCCACAAATCCTGTGGCACATACACCATTCACGTGGGCTCTTAACATGACGGCACAATGCACACCGTATGCCATGGATAGTCACCCCTCCATGCACACACAAAGTGCCATGAATGCACACACACACACACACACACACACAGAGAGAGAGAGAGAGAGAGAGAGAGAGAGAGAGAATGACCTACACACAATGGTGGGAGGCACTCAACCAGTGGAGCCCTCCTGATGAACAGAAGGATTGGAGGTAAAAGTGGAGCAGTCAGTGGGGTGGGAAGTATCTGCAGGCATACTAAGGAGGGGTCCCCTAAGAAGAGTTGAAATCCCCCATGGAAGCAGAAGAGATCAGGCCCGGGGAGGCCAACCAGGGTCAGACCAGGTGCCCTCGCCCATTGATGTAGATGCCATTGCCTGTGGGTTTGGCCCTCAGGGTCCCATTCTCCTGAACAAAATGGTTCATGGCCTGTTTGATGCCTTCATCCTGATCATCCTCTTCTTCTGTCCGCCCAGAGCCTGGAGACAGTAGTTCAGTCTGTGTTTCAATCTCTCTCACTGTGGTCAATGTGGAGTAGCTACGGCCCTCTGGCTCTTCACTCTGGAGACCAAGGGCAGAGGATAAGTCAGGAGTGGAGATCAAGCAGGCAGACACAGTAGGGAAGGGCTGGGGGGTGTTGGGGTCAGAGGTCAGGTAAAGCATGGATAATGGCTATCCCAGAGGCATGGCACGGGGCTTGGAAATTTGGGGGTGGGGAGGGCAAGCATGAGGGCAAGCACACATAGGGATGGGGAGACGGAGAACAAAGGCATAGCAGAAATGGGGGCAGGGATCGCATGTGAGCCAGGGACGATGCAGGGACTGGTGTAGGGGCTGCTGTCACACCACGTCTGGGGCCAGGAGAGGGGCCTGAAGAGAGTCTTGGGGACACCGGTGGGGCCGGGGGGCCTCACCATCACAGAGCAGCTACTGTTGTCCTTGAGACTATCAGGGTGGCCCTCGGCTCTCAGCCCTACACTCTCCTCCGGCTGCAGGGGCCCAGACATAGGGGAGGAGTTAGAAGAAAGCTCCGCCTCCTCCCCTTAGCCTCTTCGCCTCCGTCCTTCACCAGCCTCCTCCCTGATCACCTTTCCCCCAACCCATAGGTCCGTGTGTCTCTGACACAGTCATCTTCCTTCCCTCATTGACTCCCCCAAACCCACCCTGCAACCAGCACGGGTGGTGGATTCCTAGAGCAGCCCCCAACCCAGTGCTAAAAGGGCCTTGCATGGAAGAGTCCCAGCAGCCCCAAAGCATCTATCCCCGGCTAATGGCCCAGCCTCGGCTCAGCTCCAGCTGTGAGTAAGCAGCCAGACCTGGGATAGGGCTACGTTCCTATCTACAGAGGCACTCAGAGCCAAGCAAACCTGTGTGCCCACGCCCCACACATGCACCCAACCTTAGCACACACCTGGCTCCTCGGGTCCGTGTGATGAGAATGCAGCCTCCGGATGGAGTTCTCCCTGGTCAAAGTCAGCTCCTCCTCACTGGGAAAGACATCTCCTTGTCAGGAACTGAGAGCAGCGACAGCCTCCTAAGGTGAGTCTAGCCTGGCTGAGCCTGAGTACCATGGCTGGAGGGTACAATTGCCAAACTCTGTCTGCAACCGAGTATGTGGTTGCAGATAACCATGTGGCTAGAAAGCATGGGTGTGCCACATAGCGCATAGTATGCATAGTAGATGATACCTGGGGAATATGAATTTGTGCTTCTCTCAGGCGTATGCCTGGACCACCCAGCTGTGGTCCAGGTCCCAGGCTTTCCTCACTTTCCCAAAGACATTGCCCAACTCTGGTGAGCAAGCTGTCCAGTTATTAAGCTACCCAGTCTCCTTTCACTTCCGGCTTCATTCCTCTTTGTTCTCAGCTCAGTTCCCACCCCACTCAGTGCAGCCAGGACTCACTATTTCTGGGTCATCTGCTGTGCTTTTCGTCGATGGTATCGGGACATGAGTATCACCACCACCACCAGGAGGCAGAACAAGAGCGCAGCAATCACACCCACGACCACCACTGAGGCCGACACTAGATCCACTTGTTTTCCTGGATCTTGAGGGTCTGCAGGAGACAGGTCAGTGTCTGAGACGTATGCCCAGATCCTTTCTGGATCCACCGCAGACCCCATTGCTACCCAAATGTTATCCTCACAGAACACATCCACGGCTACCTACTCAGCTTAAGTGCACGCTCCATCATCCCCAAAGACATTCTTTGCCATTTCTCTCTCCGTCTTGCTTCCCGTTGCCCACCCCCAGCTCAGGATTCAGCATCCCCATCTTTGCTCCCCCAACCACCGTGCTTACCAAGAACTTCCACGGTGACCTGAGAATCCCTCGAAGAAAGTTCATTGCTGACGTGGCAGACATAGACACCACTGTGCTCCGGAGTCAGCGCTGGAAAGCCCAGAGTGTCCCCTTTCACTCGAACTCCACTAGGCAGAGGTCCATCCAGCCTGAAGGACAGGGAAGCTGAAGGGTGCTGGCTGGGGCAGGCTAAGGCTGCCACCACCCAACGTGCCCAGGCAGCTCTTCATCCCCCTCCCCCATGACGTCATCCAGAGCCTCGGGCTGTTCCCACGGTGCCCCTCCCTACCCTAGGCAGGTCTAGGCAGAGGCCCTTTCTCCCTGCCGCCCAGCCTGACCCGGGCACCCCCACACACACTTGGGGAAGATCCACACGCGTGCCATCCCACAAGCTCCCACAGGCATCACGTCATCCAGCACCAGGTAGCAGGTATACAGGCTACAAAGTCCACACAACAGGACACTCCACTCCTAGCGGGGCTCAGAGGTACCTGGAAACTGGGGCTGCGTGCTCCAACACTATGATATTGCATGGTGGAGTAAACAAACCTAGCCCCAGGTGCCAGGCCACATGTACGGTTCATATGTCCATGTCTAAGAACATGCTTATCATCGGCTCACATACATGGATATCCTACCCCTTTGCAATTCTCTGGGGAGGGGGGAAGTCAAGAACTCTTGAAGGAGCTGGTGGAGGGAATGGCTGTTTCTGAGATGCTGACAATAGTTTTAAGGAGTGTTGGCACAGTAGCAGTCAGTAGAGTCGACTGTCTTTGTCTCACACACTTTTAGCACTCAGAAATACATAAAAGATGGATGTTTAATATAGTTTGAAGTTATTTAAATTTCATAGTTTAAAGTTAGTTTAAGAAAAAAAAAGTCAAAAAGATATATCTACACATCCCCTATGGTAACCACACAATCCCTTGAACAAGCCAGTACTATTTGCTGACTATGCATATTTTTACATTGGTTTGAACATGTGCCCCAGCTCATCTAGTGTTCAGAATATGTGGCCCTAGCTCCTAATGAGTTCATCCTGGTCCTGAAAAGGAAATGGTGCTAGTCCCACAGTAGGCCTTTCTCCAGGCACAGGCCCTTACCTTGTCCAGTTATATGAGGGAGGGGGCTGTCCTTCACTCAGGCATTTGAGTGTAGCTCCTTCTCGGCCAACATGCCATAAGTTTTGGTCCTCAAGGCCCCTCACAGAGGCCTCCGCAAGGACTGGAATGGGAGGAGGGAGGAGGAAGATGAGAAGATGCCTTAATCCATGATTCTTTGAAGACCTTCTGGCCCTACTGGAACAGCCTCTACCTACACCCACAGCTCCTGGCCACATTGGGGGGGGGGCACCCCATCAGAGGTGTGAGCCAGCGAGTCCCCCTTGGGGTAATGGAGTTTCACACTCTTTCTTATCTCCTATGACACTAGCATAGTGCTACTCACAGAGCAGGTGCTCAGTAAATGCCTAACAACCCACCAGTTTGTTCATTTCCTAACAAACATTTGTCGATTTCTTACTTTGTTTTGTTTGTTTGTTTGGGTTTTTTGAGACAGGGTTTCTCTGTAGCTTTGGAGCCTGTCCTGGAACTCACTCTGTAGACCAGGCTGGTCTCGAACTCACAGAGATCCTCCTACCTCTGCCTCCTGAGTGCTGGGATTAAAGGCGTGAGACACCACTACCTGGCCCGATTTCCTGTTTTGTGCCAAACGGTAATGTAATCTGAGCTTTGAAGTCTAAAGCTGGGAACACACTATCATTTACTCTGAACCCTTGTAGGATTTAAAATCTGTGAGATGCTTTGCATTCACATATGCTAATTCTCATCGAAATTCTGTAAAGTTGGTATAATTACACTCATTTGCTGGTGAAGAAAATGAAGTCTAACAAGACTAATTAACTATTGGTAAATAGCAGAGTGGGGCCTTGTCCCAAGGCTGTCTCTAAACCCTAAACTGTATATTTTGCAAACTTCAATTCCATATTTATATTCTGTCCTCCCATCAACTCTGTAAAAATAAGGCAGTCTTTTCTATAAAGCTCACAGAGATACCAGGTAGCATTGGCACACGCCTTTAATCCCAGCACTCAGGAGGCAGAGGCAGGTGGATCTCTGTGAGTTCAAGGCCAGCCTGGTCTCCAGAGTATATTCCAGGATTACACAGAGAAACCCTGTTTCAAAACAAAACAAAACAAATACCAAACAAACAAACAAAAGCTCACAGAGACCACAGTGATTTTCCCAGGATATCTAGGTTGGCTCCCAAGTCATCTGCTTTTGGATTAGACTGTGGACTCCAAGACTCAGATTCAAGGTCACAGTGTCTTAGCACTATTTTCAGAATGTAGGGACATCTTACCCATATATCCCAATACTCACAGGCCACTTGGAGGGTGTGGGTGATCCTCCGGTCCTGGAGCAGGCCAGGGTGAGACACCACACAGGTCAGTGGCTGCCCATTCATGCTTCGGCTAGGCACCAGGTGAAACTCGGAAGTGACGGCTGCTGATCTGGAGTGCTTGAAGGAGCGGCTGGACTGTGTGCCTTTGACCTCTGTGTCCCAGGTCACACTGGGAGCTGGGCTGCCCTCAGCAGTGCAAGAGGCTGCCAACGTCAGGCCCTGACCCTCTTCTAGTGGTGGACCAGGATTCAGTGAAGGCAGGGGAGGCACTGTGGGGAGGGGAGAGGTGTGTGAAAGAGGAGCACAATGCCTGTCAGGAGGCCTCCCTCAGTCTTACCCAGCTGCAAACTTCAGTTCCCTTCTCTCTCTCTCTCTCTCTCTCTCTCTCTCTCTCTCTCTCTCTCTTTATTATGTATACAATGTTCTGTCTGCATGTATACCTGCAGGCCAGACAAGGGAACCAGATCTCATTACAGATGGTTGTGGGCCACCATGTGGTTGCTGGGATTTGAACTCAGGACCTCTGGAAGACCAGCTAGTGTTCTTAACCACTGAGCCATCTCTCCAGCCTGCGCCTCCCCTTTCCTTATCTTACCAATAAAAGTGCCAGATCAATGCTGTAATTTCAAGTGTCTTTACATCTTTTTCACTCTTGGAATTTTTTACAATGTGAATAGGTCATTTTTTTGTTTTTGTTTTTTGAAGCAGGCTTTCTCTTTGTAACAGCTCTGGCTGCCCTGGAACTCACTCTGTAGACCAGACTGTCCTCAAAGGCACAGAGATCTGGCTGAGAACCACCTGCCTTTGCCTCCCAAGTGCTGAGATTGAAGGCATGTGCCACCACAGCCCAGCATAAGTCATTTTTTAAAAAAATAAAAATAATTTTAGAACTAATTGGATACTATCTATGTAATAATAACAATCATAATCACTACTTACTACGTGTCAACTATTATGCTAAATACTTTGCATACATTATCTCATTTAATTCTGCCAACAAACTAGTGAGGTGGGTATTATTATGCCTGTTCTTCAGATGAGAAACCAAAGCTCAGGGAGGGTCAGTGATTTGTTCCAGGTCCTCAGCTCTTAAGTGACAAAGCCTAGAGTCACAGATTTTCTTTTGGGGTGTGTGTGCTGGCCTCAAATTCTCCATCCTCCTGACTCAGCTTCTGGAGCAGTGTAAGTATAGATATGTATCACTAAGCCAGCTTTTTTTTTTACACTCAGATTTTGTTTTGTTTTTTTTCCCTCCAAGACTTATGTTACTGACTTCTACCCAAAGCAAAACCATGAAGACTTTTATTTCTAGCTTCAAAAAAGGCCCAAAGCACAAAACTGAAAAGAGAACTTGACCATAGATCCAGGGTAACCTGCTCACATGGTCTCAGAATGTGGTCTTAGACCACATTCACTGAAGGCCCAGTCAAGAACTGTATTAACCCCTTGCTCACAGATAACCACATCACAGCTGCACCCTCCACATTTTAAAACCATAGAACCTAGGATGGTGAAGGAAGCTTTGCGTTGGTGTCTTTCACAGAATCAGTTAAGTGCAGCTTGGAAAGGGGGGGTTTGTTCTGTTTTGTTTTTTGAGACAGGATTTCACTGTGTGGCTTTGGAGGCTGGCCTGGAATTAGCTCTCATAGATCAGGCTGGTCTCAAACTCACAGAGATCCGCCTGCCTCTGCCTCCCAAGTGCTGAGATTATAGGCGTGTGCCACCACCTCCTGGCCCGAAAGGGGGATTTAAGTAGAGTCTGGTTAAGGTTCTCCACTCTTTAAAAAACTGTTCAGAAGAACAAGCCCATGTTCCAAAAGCACAAAGGTGCAGAGTGAAATTCGGGCCATCAGAAGGACAAGCTTTCTTTCCTTTTTAAAGATTTTAAAATTTTATTTATTTATTATGTATACAACATTCTGCCTCCACGTATGCTTACAGGCCAGAAGAGAGCACCAGATCTCATTACGGATGGTTGTGAGCCACCATGTGGTTGCTGGGAATTGAACTCAGGACCTCTGGAAGAGCAGCCAGTGCTCTTAACCTCTGAGACATCTCTCCAGCCCCCTTGTTTTTGTTTTTGTTTTGTTTTTTTTTCGAGACAGGGTTTCTCTGTGACTTTGGAGGCTGTCCTGGAACTAGCTCTTGTATACCAGGCTGGTCTCGAACCCACAGAGATCCATTATTCCCCAGTTCTTTTTTGGAGAGAATTTATGAATTGAGTGGGAGGTGCGGGATAATCCTCCCTCGCCCCTACAGGGCCTTATCTTTTATTTATTTTTTAAAGATTTATTTATTTATTATGTATCCCTGCAAGTCAGAAGAAGGCACCAGATCTCATTATAGACGGTTGTGAGGCATCATGTGGTTGCTAGGAATTGAACCTCTGGAAAACCAGCTAGTGTTCTTAACTACTGAGCTATCTCTCCAGCCCCGGTCCTTATCTTTTATATCTGCCTATTCTGCCTCTGCCCTATAGTTCTCTTCAGTCTTATCCTGCACCCACCCACCCACCCACCACGAATCCTGATCATGCCCAGCTGGTCCTACTTACCCAGAACACGGAGCCGCATCCGTGCCTGGAAGCTACCGGCTGGGAAGGTGCTGACTCTGCACTCGTACTCGCCCTCATCTGCTTGCACAGCGTTGCGCAGGAGCACAGAGCCGTCCAGAGGGTCTCGTGGGGGCGGTGGTTGCTCCACGCGGTCCTCATAGGCGGGGCTCACATGAAGCCCGTATTTGGAGTGCAGTAAGGCCAGCTCCCGGGTGCCTTCGTTTGGGTCCACCCGAGCCCATGCCACTTGCCCCACCTGCTCATCCGGATCCCCTCGGTAGAAGCAGGGCAATTTTGCATCCTGGCCCAACACCACGGTCACTAAGTCGGAGGTCTCCAGCTCACCCGCCGGGCATCGTCCTGCAGGGGGCAGACAGAAGCAGTCAGAATGAGGGGGACTGCCAGGACCTAGGGCACGCAATCAAAATGATAATGACAGCAAAGGCAGCCGGAACTCCTGGAGCGTTTGTGCTTGCAAAGCACATCCAATCCATTACCTCATTAGATCCACACACCATTCCCAAGAGGTAGGCGTTATTATCGCCATTTAACAGAGGAGGAAACTGAGATCCAAAGGGAAGTGGCTTGCCTAAGGCCACACAGATGATTTATGGAAGACTCACCCTTTTGCAGCCTGGGATTCTATTTGAGCAAAGAAACTATATCAGGACCAGAGACGTAGCTCTGGCCCTCAAGGAGCTCACAACCTTTCAGGAAATGGGATCTCTGCACATAGAACCAGGAAACTAAGGACAAATTTCACAGGAGGCTCAACCTGCCAAGCGGGTAAAAGTAAAAGTGAACCCTCTTGGAAAGAATGGTGAGGAGCAACTGAAAAGGTTCAGACGTTTGGTGCCTGGAGTGAGGCATTTTGGGAGTGTCAGGTCCATCCTGACAGGCCCTTGGGAACATTTTTCACATGGCTTGAAGATGAGAGACCTGGATTCCCAGAGAGAAGGAGGTATTCAATGTGGGAGGAATGGCATGAACTGAGGTTTAGGGGCAGGAACCAGCAAGTCACTGAAGACAGAAAGGGCCCCCAGGTCAGGGCCCTGGAGAGATGAGGTCAGGGCAGGCACACAGCAATTGTGTCAGAATGTTGAGACAGAATCAGACGACCAGGGATGAAGGACTAGTGTTTTGGTAATCGATGAGCAGCTGTACAAAGCATTTGGAAATTTTGAAATCAGATAGGTCCATTACATAACCTCATTGGCAAATAAAGATCCATTTCCTGCCCTCTTGGAACCTGAGGACTGTTTTGGGGGAAGAAATAGAAATACAAATGGTAGACATCTATCTGTCTGTCTGTCTGTCTATCTATCTATTTATCCATCCATCTATCTGTCATCTAACTACTAACAGATAGGTATGGAATCATGCAATGACAATTACTTTTTCCTCTATCTCTCTTTCCTCCTCCTCCTCTTTATTTTTAAGACAGGGTCTAACTATGCAGCCTGCCGGGCTGGCTGCAAACTCACTGTTCTTCGTCAGCCTTCAGAATGCTTGGATTACTGGATGCACCACCACACCTGACTTGCAATGGTGGTTTCTGACTTAGTGTTTGGTGGTTTGTTGTCGGTTGTTTGAGGCATGTGAGAGTCATAGGGAGGGCTTGCTTCATGTAAGAGTTGGGTGGAATCAGGAGGCCCAGGAGACCTAGAAAGGCATTGTGGATACAAGAGCAAGGTAAGCAAACACTAGGAAGTAGAGAGGCTGGCTGCTGGTTCAGGAAGCAAAGAGAAGAGGACCCAACCTAAGGGAGGGTGTGTGTGTGTGTGTGTGTGTGTGTTGAGCAGCAGTGGAAAATATAGCTGGGGTAGGGTGGGTCCAAATATCCCAGGACTGCCATGCCAGGAAAAGGAATTCAAATTTGGTCAAGAGGAAATGGAGTCACCAAAGCCTCTCTAGCTAGCAAGTGGCATGAAGCAGGTGACAACATGAAGTCTGACCAGAAAACAGGTCATGGAAAGAGACCGAGGCAGAGACCATGAGGCTGTAGCCATATCCCTGGCAAGGTGGTACTGGGCAGATAAAAGGGGACATTTGGTGAGGATTTGGTCACTGACTGGAGATAGGTGATGATCAGGAAAGACTCAAAGATGACTGGATGTTTGCAACGAGTAACTTATAAAGGAGGTTGGACCTGGGAATGCTTATGGTTATGAAAAAATAAACAATACCCAGGGCCAAGGGCTGGGCCAAGGCAGGAGAGCACTCTGGGATGGCAAGAACTCCAACTCAGAACATCCAACTGTTTCTAATCCCTGCCTCTAACGTACCCCACACACCCTGTTGTCTGTCACCTTTGCTCACACTATACCCCTGCCTGGAATGCCCTCCTCCCTGTGTCTGGTTGCTCCTACTCATCACTGTCTGGAGCACTCCTACTCATGCCTTAGGACTCTGCTTAGGCATCATTTCCTCCTGAGTCCTCCCTCCCTTCCCCCACCTCAAGCAGCTTCTTTGGGTGCCCTGCCCTTGCTTCCCTAGCTCTCTGCTTTAACCCTTTAGCCTATATATCAGGCTTTCAGTTTTCTCGCTCTCCTTCTCCAAGGCATTGAGCTCCATAAGAGTCAAACGAGGGTCATGTATCACATAGCAAAAACATGGTTTCTGATTCTATACTCAGTCAGTGGTATGTGGCCTCCTTCCTGTCACATAATTGGACCTTGATGAATGTTTATTCACTGACATGAATGAATGAATGAATGAATGAATGAATGAATGAAACCAGGCATGGTAGCCCACACCTCCTAGTTCCAACACTTGGGAAGGCTCAAGCAAGAAGATTTGGGGTTCAAGGTCATCCTGGGCAAGAGGGAGACAATATCTCAATCCCCCACCTCTCAAAAAACAAAAAAAATATGCAAACGAGTGAGCAGATGCATGGAAGAGACAGGCAACAGGAAGAAAGTATAATCAAGAGGAATGTACAGTCCCTTAGTTGGACTACGCAGGGAAAGCGTTGTCATGGCAACCTTGGAGTGGGGCTTCACTGTCTGGGTTCACTGCCAAGGGAAGTATCTCTGGACCAGGCGAAGGAGGAAGGGGATGGAGATGGGCAGACTGCAGTGAGGAAATGGAGCATGGAGCAGGGCCGAGAGGGTCCCAGGGAAACAAGCCAGTGGTCTCGTGGCCCTGACAGGAGGAGCAGAGGGAAGGATGCTGCTTCTGGGAGTTGGGAGGGCCCCAGGCCGACGGGACAGACCTGCAGGGCCAGATACCAGGGCCTGACCTGCCTAAGCTGACACTGGTCCCACCCAGCCCAGCCTGGGAGTCCAGCTAACCACTTGCACCCCTCCCAGGTACCTCCTCCTAGCACTAAAGGGAGTAAGGTTGTCAAAGAAGGCTGGGGGTGGGGTGCAATATAGGCCCTTCAGCTCACTCTGCTACAAAACACTGATGTAGATTTAAGTCACAATAATGTGGATGCAGGTCACAGGGACCCCAAGCCCTGTCCCACTAGGAGACACAATCCTTCCAAAGGCTATTTCTGTGACACCGTCACATCCGAGATTTCCACCCTTAGATTTTATTTATTTTTATTTTATGTGTATGAATGTTTTGCTTGCATATATGTATACTATGTGCTTGGTGCCCATGTAGGTTAGAAGAGGGTATCAGATGCCTTAGAAGAACTGGCGTTTCAGGTGGCTGTTAACTACCATGTGGGTGCTGGGAATTGAACCCAGGTCCTCTGCAAGAACAAGTGCTCTTAACTGCCATATCTCAAGCTTATGTATTTCCATCCTCATCCCTACACTGGACCCCACCCTGCCTACAAATCACCCATATTTTGTCTCCCCAAATACCTCCTTAGGGCACAGTAAGACATGGGTACCCATCACATACTTGAGTCTCCATCCACAATGTCCCTAACCAGTGAATCCAAGATCCTCATCCTGAAGGTACAAGCCCCAGTTTTGCAGACTGAGGAACCCAGGAGAACAGGAAAGTTCCTTTGGAACTGTCCCTACAAAACCCACACTGTCTTACAGTCACTATTTAGTGGAAGTATCTCAGACTGAAAAATTCCCACTTCCAATGGCCTTCAGTTCATCTTCTAAATCAAAAGAGATGAGTTAAGAGAACTTGGGCCCAAGTATCCTTGTCCTGGGCTAAATGGACCCAAGAACCCAGGCTTCCAAGCCAGGGCAGGCCAGGATTGTCTCCTCCTCTCCCCCACCCAGTGCCTGCCTGGCGTCAGCATGATGATGTCACCAGACAGAAAGAGACACACCGCCTGCCTGGTGAGGTCACCTTATGGGCATGTAGTAGCCAGGCCAGGCCAAGCCCACAGACCCTTCTACTGCTGCATATTGTTTGCTGAGGCTGGGGGCCTCTAGTTTCTCGGGCACTCCTCCTCCTCCCAACTCTCCCCACCCCTCCTCTCAAGGAGCACCAGGACGCTGGTCAGGAGCCTTAGTGACTCAGAAGCTGCCACACAGCAGCAGGCCTAGCCACAGCCACCACCACCTTGCGCAAGGGAGAGAACAGGCCCAACTGGCCAGACAGGATCCCTGCCCTCAGCCTCCCCCACCCCTGGCCAGGCCCCCTCAGGCCTCTTTGGGGCCCTGCCCTTTGTGTACCCCGCCCGCTCCCAGACGGGTCCTCCATTCCTGGCTTGGGCTAGCTGGCTACACCCTACTCTATTCCTTGGCTCCAACTTTCCTTTCTGTGTAAGGCTAGGCCTCTGAGCTCAAAAGGGGAAACTGAGGCTGACCCTTGCAGATACTCAGCCATAGCAACATGTTTGAGAGCAACATCTTTTCTCTCGAGGGACTTTTCTCCATCAGCATCTTCTGCTGGTGCATAAAAGAATATACACACATAGGGGTACTAGGGGTGTCTGTGTGACAAAGTCAATAACTCCTGAGTCTTTTGTGTCTGAATGTCTGGTATCTTTGGATGAGGGCTAGGCCACTTTTTCTAGTTCGTCTGCATATGAAGCTATTTTCTTGCAAGAACTTCATACACATATGTGCTCACATCTCTGTTCAGGGAAATACACACCCTAACTTTTCTATACCCAGAGGGGAGAACTATGTGTTAGCATGTGAACATATATGCATGCACCATTACACACGCATCTCACCCTCTGAACGCACAGTCCACATTCGGTCCTGGGGAACTCCACACACATAGTAAATATTTTGATATCGTTTATCTTGGCTTCCATTTGTTTGGCTCAGCCGCCTTTGGTCAGCGTGTAGCTCTGGGCTTCTGCCCATTCTAATGTTGCCCCTGGCATCCCTCCCCATCTCACCCCAAGACTTCAGGGCAGATTCATCTCAGGCACACGGTGGAGGTAACCAGAGATGAGGTCACCATTCCTCCAGGTGATGGGAAATTGCCACCAAGCCTCCCTGACAAACAAAACAAAGGTTCCCTCTCTCTTGCTCTTTGGGTTCCTACAAAGAGACTCCCACCCTTTTTACCCCCTATGGCCACACCCCTGGGCCCCCCAGTACTTCTGGCCCCTCAAGCAGAGATTCTTCCCTGGGAATCACTGTCAGGACTTTGCTGCTTGCCACCACCAGAAAAACCAGCTCTGGCTCTAGGCCTGGGGTAAGAGCTGTCTGGTGCAGGTTTGGTGGGAAGCAGCTGGGGGGGGGGCTGCCTGAGGCTAGGGGGAGGGGTCCAAGCTGTCTAGGGTCTCATTCTTTTTTGTTAACTCTTGCCTCCCTTCCCCAGCCTCACCAGAGAGGGTTGGCATGAGTGTGTTAGTCTGAGGCAAGAAAAGGCATGAGAGGGAAGCATCTAGACTCCCCATCCACCCAGGACAGGTGACAAACAAAGCAAAGCCATTTTGGTCCTTCCCTGCCCATAACCTTGGCCTTAGAATTGAGGAACTTTGGAAACCAAAAACTTTCCCTCCGCCTTCACCCACCTCCCTCCCTCACCCCCCACTTTTCCTAAGCCCCCCAGCTTAACGAGAGCTTCCCAAGCTGGGCAAAGCGCCCACCCACAGATTAAGGGGGGGGGAGCACACAAGTAACAGAGGGAAAGAACAATGGGGAGGACGGTCCATGAGGCAGCCGACTCTGCCTTAGACACAGCTCTCAGCACAGATAAGTCCCCTAAACCCCCCGGAGCCAGAGTCTGAGCCCTGCTGAGTCACCACTGTGGGTGGGAGACCTAGAATTCAACTTCTCTCAAACTCCCGAGACCTAGCCTCCCCCCAAATTCTGCCTACCCCCTCCGCCACTGTGGCTAGCTCTGCCTCATTCCAATCACAGCCTCAACCTTAGCCTTCAGAACAGTTGTAGAGAGACATGCTGGGGGTGGGGGTGGCGTAGAAAGCCATGGGAACAGCTCCTCAGACCACAGGCACCATGTTAGTGCCTGTTCCAGTGAAAGAATGGAGTATGGTACCCCATTCCCCTCCAGAAAGCAGGTGGGGTGAGTCCCCATTTAAAACTTCGTTGCTTTAGATTCTGTGCCCTGACCTAGACCCCAAAGTTCCTCTACTCTCTCTCTCTCTGTGCTCCTGACTCAGTTTCCCACTTTTCACTTCATCCCCTCTTTGCCTCATCTTTTTGATCAGTGTAAGTGTTGGAGAGCAGATTATGTAGGATTCTCTCCTTACAGGGCTTGTTCCCCTCTGGCTGGTGCCCATTCGCTTTGCCAGAGGACCCCCGGATTCTGAGGTTATTATGCTCTAGAAGATGGCACTGTGTACCCTAGACTCCTCACTGCCGTCTCTGTAGTTGGGATCTCTCTAACCCAGCCTGTGCACCACCACAAAACACTAGAATGGAACCAGGGTCATTGAGGCCAAGGGCTTCCCTGGGATTCTCCTAGTTCTCTACATTTGGGCGGGGAAGCAAACCTCCCTTTCTGGCTTCTCTGGGTTGGGGTAGGTCCTACAGGAAAGGGCCTGCCCACCTCTGTCATCATGAGTAGAAAAGCAGAGATGGGGCCCCTCCCTTTCTAGGAAATTCATCTCAACAGAAAGTTTATTCTAACCTTCAGAAGACAGAGTTTAGAACTTATAGAACAGCTTACTCCCAGGCCCTGCAGGATCCCAGGAGTTAGAGACTGGGATCCTATTGGAAAGCAGTTTGCAGATTCAGGCCCCTCAGCCCCAGGGCAAAAGATGGGGGAGGGAGGAGGGATGGGACCTCACCCGGAAACTCATCCCATTAAGGAGAAACAAAGAGCTGTGGTGTTGGAGGCGCCTCCCAAGCCCGGGCTCCTCTCCCTGTCAGGGGTGGGGCGGGGCCCTAGGGCTCAGTGCTCTAATGGCCCTGGAGTTGGGGGGCAGGTGTCACTTTGCAGTTGGGCCAGGAAGGCTGTGTCCTTGGGTCCTTTCAGCCAGCCACAGGGAGACTGATCAATTCTTCCAACACCACAAACACCCACTTCAAGCTGGGCAATCAATCACAGAGGCCTACTATTTCAGAGTTCAGAAGGTCTGCAGAGACCATCCAGTCCTTCTCGGTCTCCTCAAGTAGTCTCTCAGCTGTTCAAAATACCTAACAAATTAATGGAAGAAATGGGATCAGAACTCAAGGCTCCTGATTTCCCAATCTGAGGGGTGTTTGGAGACAAAAATTGGTCTAGGTTCCTAGGGCCATTAGGGAGATGCCTACACATACACAAAGGAGAACCAGAACCAGGAGTGGAGGGGATGAGGCTGTCTAGTTCTTGAGCTGTGATGCCGTAGTCCAAGTTTCCAGGAATCCCTGGGAATAGCCTTTGTCTCTGTGCAGTTCATGGCAGCAGAAGTACAGTGACATCCAATCAGTTACTAGCTTCCTGGGCAATCCTGCAGCCAGCCTTTCTCCTTGGCATAGCTTCTCTCAGACCTCTGGGAAGTCTGGGGTAATTTTCTAGCCAGGAGTTCTTTCCCTCTTTTCTGGGCTTCTATTAGAAAGAACAGTTTGGCATCATGGAAAGGGAAGGCGGGGATAGTATCCTTACCATTGACTTGCCAACTTCTAGTGCCATAAGCACTCAACTATGCAGTTTTTTTCTTTTTTCAACAAAGTCAGGTGACCAAGACAGTAACCCTGGTTCTGCTTTTTACACTGAATAATCTTACAGATCTCACCTGCCTATCTGTTTCTCTCAGTTTTCCCATCTGTAAAATGAAAGAGTTCAAGTAGTGATCTCTTTGATCCTACCCAAGTCCTGAGACAGCATGACTCCATTCTTCAGGTGTGGGTAGATTCTACAGGAAAAGTGTCTGTTGGGTTCCCTGGCCAAGCAGGAGGCCCCACCCTCTCGGCTTAAACAAGTGAAAAGGGCTTTCTGGAAGATGGGAATTAAGAGCAGGGGTTGGGGGTAGGGGGTGGTGGTGGTGGCAGAGGTTAACGTTTAGAATCCTGAGATTAGAGAGTGGACTGCTGATCCTTCTGTTATAAGACCAGAGTGAGGACAACCTTGAATACTGCCAGTCCCCACATTTATGTCTAGTTTGCCTCTTGCTCTTCAGCTGAGATTGGGGGTGGGGAGAGAGAGTCACCCAGTGCTGCTGGACAATTGACAGTCCCTTGCTACTGTTTCTTGGGCTGAGGATCCTACTGTCCTCTGCAGACAGGGCCTTGTCTTTCTAAGGAAAAAGTTCTCAGTTACTCATTCTCCAATAACAGCCAATGGCATTCTACCGTGGTCTCGTTGTGTGCGTATTCTCTCTCTCTCTTGCCCTGAAAATGATACATTCCAATGATTTATATGTGTTCTGAACATATTAGGCAGGCAGAAAGTATAAGTGTTGTATAGGCATCCAACAGAGAAAAAGGAGAGGTAATAAATGAATAAAAGTGGGTCATTTCCCATCTAGAAGGCCCTTTACCTTCTAGCCTCCCCCTAATCCTGTAAGAAACACACACCATTATTCTCCACCTATTAGTGTGTGTACCAGGGAAGGAAAGGGACTAGAGTGACAAGAGTTTCTTGGCTTTCCTGTAATCCCTCAAGGAGCTCGTCAATCCTGCTGCTCAGAAAATTATCATGAGAGAAGAAGGAGACAGAAATGCCCACCCACTCTCCAGGCACCAGATGTCTGGCACCCTGTGAACACTGAGGCAGTTCTGAAGCCCAGTTGGTAGGCCACAAGGCCTTCTGGAAGCCCTGGGATGAACAGGGTCCTTGGTTCTTCCTTTCAGTCCACCTGCACTGTATGCATGCGTGCGTGTGTGTGTGTGTGTGTGTGTGTGTGTGTGTGTGTGTGTGTGTGTGTGTGTGTGAAGCAAGACTTTAGCAGAGGTAGTTAGGGACTGCAGACACCAGGGGCTTGTCCTTGGGGCAGAGAGGGGACTTGAAAAGAAAGAGCTACATTGAGTCTTCTGAGGGCACTGATGGCAAGTGGAAAGACCAGGAGAAAGAGATGGTCTCCTTCATCCAGAGTCCAAGGAAAGGGAATTTTTGTGTATGTGATGAGTCCGTGTGTGAATTTGTGTGCGTGCGTGCGTGCGTGCGTGCAAGTGTGTGTGTGTGTGTGTGTGTGTGTGTGTGTGTGTATTTGCGTGCCTGTCTCTGCCAGGTAGGGTTCAGAAGCAAGAGTACTGATGGTTCAGGCAAGTCCTACCTGTAAGCGATGCCAGGAACAGCAGCAGCAGCCAGGCTTCAGGGCCCCACATCTCGGCTCCCAGGGACAGGGGCATTGGCTGAAAGGCAGATCTGCCCAGTGACTCTGAAGTTCCACGGAGTTCTCCCTGGGAGCCGGTTCTGGAGCTGAGTAAAGCTTTGACCCAGAAGGCAGGAAGTCACGGAGTCCCCAGGCCCTGACGTACCTGCCTGTCCCACTTGGGTCTCCACTTAGGGGACCCAGGCCCCAGTTCTACCCACCCAGCCGTGGCTACCCCCAAGAAGCCGTGATCGGGAGCCCTGAGCTCCCCCAGAGCTGCTTCCCACGCCGTGGCCAACAACGAAGGCAGAAACCTGGGAACCTGCTAAGCAGGTCAGAACAGGTGCGTCTCCGGGGGCCGGGCCTGGCACAGAGAGGAGACTCCGCAGCCACCGCCCCCACGGCCTGGGCTAACTAATGGGCGCCAGGGAGGGAGGGAAGAAGGGAAGAATCTGGGTGCGGGCAGTGGGATCTCATCCGCAATAGGGGCTTTACCTGTGAGGGTATGAACGGTGCTATGACACGGAACCACTGGTAGGGGGTGGTACAAGGAGGCCTGGGTGTCTTAGAGAGGGAAGCAAGCCCCAGATGTGTGTGAAAAGGAACGAACCCCTCTCATATGACAGCCAGGTCAGCTGTTTCCTGGGGTCCTTGACAAGTTCCTCAAACTCCTAAAGGGCTCAGCTTTGGTGCCACGGAATTAGAGGAGAACTGAAGAGGTCCCTACCTCATCCTTCAGAAGGCCTAAATCAGCGAGAGACTTGCTAGATGATATAGTCAAGTTAGCCTAGTGGTTTTCTGGAAGCAGAAAGCTAATTCAGAAACCCCCTGAGAAAGAACTTCACAGATTTCTCCTGGTCCATCCCTGCACGGGAGAGGTCGAGGGACTGGCAGGGAGTTGGCCCTGTGGATTCCTGGTTTTCCTCTCAGAGCGCCCTCTCCACAACTTGACACCTGGCCAGGAGTTTTAAAAGTGCATTAGTACAGCCTGAGGAGGGGCTTTCCTTCTCTATGGTGTGTCCCCCCACCCATGGTCATGGGGAGGGTGATGAGCTTGAAGTTTGCAAGGACTGATTTCACTCTGTCCCTGCATCCTATAACACTTGTACTCCTCTGATCACATAGTTCCAGTTTGGGTGGATAACAGTAACCACCGAGGGACAGCTGGGGAGCCAGAAGAAGGGGTACACACCAAGAACCTGAAAGACAGAGGCAGACTGCAGTTTCAAAGGCAGGTAAAAGCCAGACATGCTGGTGCATATCTGTGAAGGTGAGCCCTGAGGAGGTGAAGGCAAGAGCATCAAGATTTCTCTTTTCTTTTCTTTTTTCTTTTTTCTTTTCTTTCTTTTTTTTTTTTTTTTTTTTTTTTTTTTTTTTTTTTTTTTTTTTTTGGTTTTTCAAGACAGGGTTTCTCCGTGGCTTTGGAGTCTATCCTGGAACTAGCTCTTGTAGACCAGGCTGGTCTCAAACTCACAGAGATCCGCCTGCCTCTGCCTCCCCAGTGCTGGGATTAAAGGTGTGCGCCACCAACACCCAGCTGAGCATCAAGATTTCTAAGACAGTTTTGGCTACATAGAGTTCTGAGTTATCCTGGGCTATTTGAGGATCTACCTCAAACAGCAACAACAACAATAATTTTTAAAAGGCACATACATGTGGAGATACACCTGGGGAAAGAAAATATAGAGGATACATAGATCTCATGTCCAGAAACACAGAAAGGAAGAATGAAGCATCAGTCATGGGGGAAGTTATTAATGAGGACTGTTTCCATCACTATTCCACCAACTCTACCTGTTCAGGGTTTTTGTTTGTTGTTTGTTTTTTAGGTGGAGGCCTAGAGCCAATGCCATGTGCATCTAAGCTCTGTTCCACGGAGCCATTTCCTCAGACCCCTTACCTGTCAATCTTGCTCATCTCTGAAACGGACCTCAAAGGCTACATCTCCCAAGAAGCCTTCTAAGCTCCTCCCACTTGAAATGAACCTTTCTTCTCTTCTTCCTCTGTTCTTGCCAGTCTCTTTATTATAGCTTGTGCACTCATAATTTGTGCACATCTTATCTCCTTAACTAAATTGTAAGCTTTGATTCAAGAGCCATTGATTGAGGCCTGTTCCATGACTGAGACTCAGTAGACTTGTTAAACTGAGGGAAAGGATAGCAGCTCTCCTCTGTGAAGTACTTGGAAGTCGGCCTTGTTTTATAATTTTGTCCAGTCAACCATGCTAGGACAGTTCACAACCCCTAATGGGAACTGAGTGTACTTTTTTTTTTTTTTTTTTTTTGGAAGTCCTGCATTTCTGAATTAATCAGCGTCAGTGTGGAGAATACGGGAGGAAGGGTCAGGTCAGTAGGCAGAGGTCTCAAATGATCATGTTACTATCCTGAACCTGGGCTGTAATCTGGCCTCTGATGCTGCCCATAGAGCAGACCCCTCTCTGGACCCCACCTCTCAGCAGTGATGGTGATAGTGACCTCTCCCTCAAGGGCTATTTCCTGCAGGTCAGAGGCAGATTCATGGGTCAGGCTGGTTGCCAAATCTCCTTAATTTCTCTCCACCTCCGCCTTGGCAAACCCCTTCCCCTCTTTAGGGCTCAGGTCCCCACCTATGCCAGGGGAACAGCCCCACCCCGATGCTGCTTTGAGATCCAGTGTGGCAGGGGTGGGGTAGGGCCAGGGGGATGGGAGGGGGAGCATCCTGTGTTATAATTATAATTATCACACTTTGGATCCTATCACATGCTTTCAGAGGAGCTCTTTCCTTCCCACGGATTCAACCCTCTAGGTACAGGAAATCACAGGAGAAACTGAGGCATGAGGGTGGGAAAGCAGCTAGATCACAAATTCAGTGTCCCATCTGCATTGGCATTTTCATTCACCATATACTCTTCCCCTCAAAGTGTTACCAGGCAGAATACCTTTGAGCCCCTGGATGGTGGGACCCTAAATCACTCACCCCAACTTTAGTCATAGGGAAGCCTGAAGGGAAACAGAACTCCTCTGAGGTGGAATTAAGGTAAGGAACACACCCACATCTTTATGGCTATGGCCAGGCCCTAGTAAACAACCTTAAAATGGGGGTTGCAGGTGCCACTAGCCAGAGAGAATAAGGTAGCATCCACACCTGTAAGTGAGGTAGGGATTTTTCTTTCCTCATCTAACAAATATTCATCTTCAAGTCTTCTCTATTTCCTCAGTCCCTTAGTCCTATAATGTCTCACGTGGACCACATTCCTGAGGAATATGCTTCATACTCAGGCCCTTTCTGTCCTCTTCTGGGATGAATCCCAGGGAAGCCGCGTTTCAGGTCAAAGGCGATTCTAAAATAATGGTTATGAAAGCCTTTCAAGACCAATGCCTATATTCCGAGCTCAATCCTTTCTTCAACATTGAGTCCCCATTCCCCTCATGCCTCACTACCTACCCTCCTCCCACCTACATTCTGAGTTCTAAGAATGGGGACAATTCAAGCCACGATAGAAGGCATCCTTCGCACATGCCCGTGTCTGTGTGACATCGCTGTGCACAGCTGCAAGTGAGCATTCACTCAACAGACACCTAATGAAAATCACTGTGTCAGGCTCAAGGGAGGTGACAGAGACACAGGACACCTGATCCCTGCCCTGAAGGGCCCCTCAATCAGGAGAAGACAGACAGACATATATATCTGCAACAAATTACATCTCACCAGCACGCATTTCCTTTTTGTGTGTCTGCGTGTCACTAATATACGAGGGACTGCCTCTGTCCATGTCCATGTGGATGTCATCTACATGTGTCCAAGCATCCACTTAAACTGGTCTCAGTCCCCATGGAAGGCTGCACACCTAAGCCAAACCGGTTGGAGAGGGTTATGCTGAAATTTTTGTTTGTGACAATGGGACCTGGGGTGAGTCAGGGAGGGACAAGGCTGGGTGGAGTGGTGCGGGGGAAGGAGAGTGAGAGTGAGGGTCAGATTGAGTGATCAGAGGGAGGGAGTGGACCACAGTGGGAAGGGGTGGGGTGGGGTGCCGGGAGAACGGGCCTGGGGTTGAAGGAAATGAGAGAGCTCTTCAGTGACTGATAGCCTGTTTGTCTGCAAGGTCAGAGGACAGACGTGAGCTTGAAGAGAAGCCCTGGCATTGGGAGAGAGGAGGGTGAGGAATAAATCAGAACGCAACTGGGCAGAAGCTTGGGTGTGGATGAGATGCTGGTGCCGTTTCTGCACGGCTTTGATAAGCTGTCCCGCATTTGTTCATTCTCTGGCTTCCTGCAGGGTTTGCACAGAAGGCCGTGGGTGCCGACTGACACGGTGGAAGACTCCCGATTGCTGGACTTGATTCTATCCCCAGGACCCAGGCTTCACATCCACTTCTACTGTTCCTCCATAGGATGCCTCCCACTTATGAGGAGAGACTCCCCCTGCCTCCCCATACACAACACAGGGGCTCCAGAAGCCATTCCTGCACTGAAAAACCCCCAGCTTAAAACCTCACTAGGCTCAACATTGGAATGGTGGCATCTTGTTTTCCAAGCTATTCCATCTAAATGTTGATATGTGCTGTGCTGTTCTTATCTGCCAGTCATGCAGTCTTGATACCCAGCTCTTGTCTAAATGACGGCCACATTTCCTGGTTGCCTAACAACATCCCTTCGAGCTCAGGGGGCTGGGCCTACTTGTTCCTCAAGGGTTCTAAAGCTGGAGTAAGCCACCCAGGAAAATCGAGGGTTGAACACAAGGCATATCTGGGTCCTGTTTCTCAACAGAGCCGGTCGAATGCAGAGCCCCTCCTCTTTGCTCTCACTCAGCCTCTATAAACACACTTCCGAAACATCAGTGACAAGAACACCGGTTAAGAGACAAAAGCCTTCATTATTTTACCCAGTGTTTATGGATGGGATGCCGCTTTTAGAAGGCTGTTGGAATAGGCCCTGGCTGGCACGGGATGAGAATGGGAACTCTCATGGAAATTGGGCTTCTGAGTGGAGACAATAGCAGCAGATGTAAGGGCAGGGAGGGGGTGGGGTGGGGTTGTGTTCAGGAAGCCAGAGTCAAGGTAAGGGGGAAGCCTGAGAATTTAGTGAGAAAACGGATTCTAGTGAGGACCTTGGCTGTGTTCTCCCTGTCCCCACTATCTATCATGGAAAGAGCTAGTTTCTGCCTGGGGAGCCCACTGTGTGTGGAAGCAGCCCCCAGAGGTGAGTCTAGTCTGCCTTCCAGGTTTACCCCGAAGTCTTCCTGAACTCGTTTCTCCTTCATTTCCAGAAGCAGAATAAAAGCAACATAAAAGGGTTAGGCATCAAGAATGTCCACTGCTACTGATAGCTAGTAAGGTCAGCAACATCCATCTGAGAGCTGTAAGGAAAGGGCATCGGAACAAGGACTGGCATCTAACCTCCCTTGCCAGTGTTTCCCTCCAGGCGGCTAGGCTTACACTCACTACAGTCTCCTCTGGGGAGGCTGCATGCCCGGAAAGTCCTACAGGATGCTCACACAGGTCCTTATCCATCATCATCAAGGTCTTCAGACTGTGCCAAGGGGTTCCACACTGTGGTATAGTTCTAAGATGCAGCTAAAGGGAAGATGTCTAGTCAGACCTGGGGGAGACAGGTGGTGGCTCCATTCAGCAGAGAGGAAAAGGCAGAATCCTAAAAGAAAAACAAGTGAAAACAGAGACAGATGCAAGTAGCAGGGAAAAAAAAAAAGTTACTCTGAGAAGAAAAAGAAAGTAAATAACTGCTTGGATCTGGCATACCCAGGAGGTTGGGGCATTTTTCAGTGAAGGGGACCCTTCTGCAAACTCAAGGCTGTCTCAAAACTTTTTTTTTTTAGGCTGACACAGGCCAGGAATGGTAGTACATGCCTGTAATTGTAGCAAAGGCACAAGGAATGTCCTAAGTTCAAGGCCACCCTGATCTACACAATGAGTTTCCAGCCAACCAGAGTAACATAGCAAGAACCTCTCTCAAATGTGTGTATGTGTGTGTGTGGGGGGGTGCAGTTCCCAGCAATGGAGTGCTTGTCTAGGACCTAGAGTCCATTCCTAGGTTTGGCTTTGGGTTTTTCCAAGACAGAGTTTCTTTGTGTAGCCTTGGCTGTCCTAGGTTTAGTGGCAGGCCTCTTTATTTGATGAGCCATCTTGCCAGCTCCCCAAAAAAGAATTTTAAAAGCAAAACAGAGCGGGGCGTGGTGGCTATGCCTTTAATCCCAGCACTCTAGAGGCAGACGCAGGCGGATCTCTGACTTTGAGGTCAGCCTGGTCTACAAATCAAGTTCCAGGATGGCTAGGGATGTACAGGGTAACCCTGTCCTGAAAAACAAAACAAGAAACAGAAAAGCAGAAGATAGACAATCACTAAAGAATGGAAATTCCGTTTATTCAGTGTGAGGATTGTGAGGGGTGGGTGGTTATGATGCGTGCAATGGCCCTCATGTGGAGGTCAGAGGACAGCTTGCAGAAGTCAACTCTCTCCTTCTGTCACGTGGGGCTGGAGTATCAAACACAGCTCATGGGCTTAGCTGCGAGCAGTCACCTTTCCCTATTGAGCTATCTTACCAGCTCCTAGAGAAAAAAATTCAGAGATGAAATCTGAAAGAGAGAAAGCCATTAAGAGAAAATTCTGGATGCCTACTGCCCACTGGTGGGATTTATTAATCACTCATAATGTTTGCTCTCAGTTCCCATACTCAGGGACTGGTGATGCTCTCCTGTTAGCCATTGCTTTCCACAAGTCCCTCCCCAATACCCCTTCTTCATTAGTCTCTAACTTGCCTAATCCCCACTCTCCTCCATCATAAATATACTTACAATTTATCTTTCTCTCAGATATTTCCTTTTTTTTTTTTTTTTTTTGGACAGGGTTTCTCTCTGTAACCCTGGCTGTCCTGAAACTCACTCTGTGGACCAGACTGTCCTGAAACTCATTCTGTAGACCAGATTGTCCTGGAACTCAGAGACCCATCTGCCTCTGTCCACGGAGTGCTGGGATTAAAGGTGTGGGCCACCACTGTCCGGCTCCTCTCAGATACATTCTAGCTCATGCCCAATCAAAGGAACTCTCAAGGTCTGGCCTCATGCAATTTATTTTTCTGGCTTGCTTGTTCATGTCCTCTTTGTCTTTGAGCTAAGAACACAGCTTGGTGCCAGGCTAGCATAAAGCCATGGAAGTCAAGTGGCCAGAATGGGCTGCAGGAAAAATGTAGACAGGTCAGAGACAATAGAGGACAAGCCAGAGAGAAAGGCTGACAGATGAGGCAGCCTGGAGGATACAGGAGGGCACTGCAGAAGTCCTGGGAGTGTGACAGAGACTCACTGGTCTGAGTGTTGGCTTTTTGTGTGCACTGAACAATCCCAAGGACCAGAAATGACCCCTGGGTCAGAAAATGACTCAGGCCCAGACTTGGAGGTACATGCCTGTAATCCTAACAGTCAGGAGGCTAAGGCAGGATTGTTGTGAGTTTAAGGTCTGCCTGGGGGTACTTAGCAATGTGCTGTCTCAAAAAAGAAAAAACAATGGGGATGAGGCAAGGAGAAGAGAAAGACTGTTGTGAAGATTTAAGTCAAAGCTTAGCCTTAGAGCTGGGACAGACATCTCAGACTGGACAGCATAGACCCCTCAAGTGCATGGTCAGGTACAGGTCATACAAATGCCCACTTCCTCCTGCTGGTCCTCCGTTTTCCCGCCTTCTTTCCTGCTTCCTCCGGGATATGGAGTTGGTTTAGAATAATCAGGAGAAATGAGAATCCTAGGCAGTGCCTCTCTTGGGTCTAGGGTTATTACAGAACTGGAGTGCCTGCAGCTCAAGAGTGTGTGAGGCTTAGGCCACATATCCAGGCGCGATGCAAAGGACTCAGCATTAGAGTCCAAGCTAGAAGAAAAAGAAACAAAGCTGGGAGAAACAAGAAAGGCCCCTAGGATGGGGAGTTACTATTTCTCATAAGGAGAGGCAGAAGACAAGAACAGCAGCTCAGCTAAAGACAGGCAAAAACAAGATCCTACAATGAATAGCAGATCGTTTAAGTAAAACGATCCTATCAGCTCCTCATTGAATCCAAGGAGAGTGTCTGATCCATGTCCAGTTGTTGGGAAGTGAGCCAGTGAGAAGTCTCAGGGAGATTAGCTTTTAGCTACAGATACAAATAGTTGGGGGTGTCTTTTTTTTTTTTTTAAAGTTAGGACCTTTTCATGTAGTCTTGGTTAGCTTAGTTCTGTGTAGCCTAGGTTAGCCATTCTCCTATATCAGCTTCGCAAGCACTGCAATCAAAGGTGCCGTGTAGTCAAGTGTGTACATCTGGATGCCAGAGGACAATCTCAGGTGCTATTTCTTGGATGCTGTCCATTCGTATTTTGAGAAAGATCTCTGATTGGCCTGGAGCTCACCTACCAGGCCCTAGGGATCTGCCATCTCTGCCTTGCCAGCACTGGGATGCCATGCCCAGTTATTTTCATGGGGGTTCTGGGGATGGAACTCAGGTCCTAGGGTTTGCATCACTGAGCCATCTCTCTAGCCTTTGATGTTCATTTTAGAAGAGAATTTTACTGTAACCATGGAAAACCAAAGATCTGACTTGTCAAATACAGGAAATAATAATTGGATGGGTTAAAACATGAAACTAGGGGCTGGAGAGATGGCTCAGAGATGGCACTGACTGCTCTTCCAGAGGTCCTGAGTTCAATTCCCAGCAACCACATGGTGGCTCACAACCATCCGTTATGAGATCTGGTGCCCTCTTCTGGTGTGCAGATATATATGGAAGCAGAATGTTGTATACATAATAAATAAATAAAATCTTTTTTAAAAAAGGCATGAAACTAGCTGGGCAGTGGTGGCACACACCTTTAATCCCAACACTCGGGAGACAGAGGCAGGAGGATCTCTGTGAGTTTGAGACCAGCCTGGTCTATAAGAGCTAGTTCCAGGACAACCTCCAAAGCTACACCTGTCTTGAAAAACCAAAAAAAAAAAAAAAAAAAAAAAAAAAAAAAGAAACTATTGTTGAATCTCAGCTTAGCATACAGGTGGGGACAGGCCTGGTGGGCAGGCCTGTTATCTTATCTACTCAGGAGTTTGAGGCATAGAGTACCTGGGCTACAAAATGAGTTCAAGGCCATCCTGGAAAACTAATCAAGACCCTAACTCAAAGTTTTTTGTTTTTGTTTTTCTTTTTAATGGGTTGGAGATAACATCGAAGTAGTGGAGTGTTTTCCTGGCAACATGCTAGGTTCCATCCTCAGTACCACAAATTTTTAAAAAGGGAGGGAGGTAGAAACAGGCAATGGGTCCTGGTAGTCATCTAGTCTGACTGTGCCTTCCTGTGCCTGCCCTCCCAGGTAGTTTTCTGTCAAGATCTAATTGGGATCAGGAGGGGAGATGCCCAGCGTGCGCCTGCTCCCCTGGATCACATGGTCATTCCCACTGAAATCTTGGAAACTCTCCGTGGCCTGGATTTCTCAAGCTAGTGGGGGAGGCAAGTTCATGTTTGGAAACCAAAAGTCAAAGTCACAGCTGTCTTTCCCACTTAAAGCCCAGCCTGGGGGACACAGATACATTTCTGCTCCTCCCCAGCTGGGCTAGCAGTAGAAACCTGTATGATTCCCGTCTACGGCCATACCACCCTGAACGCGCCTGATCTCGTCTGATCTGGGGAGCTAAGCAAGTACTTGGATGGGAGAAATCTGTGTGATTCCCTTCTGCAGCTGAAACCAGTCAGTCAGCCTTGATCTGGGCCTCTTCATTCTGCACTGGGTCCTGTGGGGACAGCGTCAATGCCTTCAGTAACACAGCTTGAATAAAAGGAAGAGAGCAGGGAGGAGCAGGGGTGGCTCCTCCTCGTCTCACCCCCACCCACAGGATCCTATCAGGAGAAACTCCCTGCCCTTCCTTAATCCTGAGGTCCACAGTGCCTTGCTTTCCATGTGTTATATGATTCTAAAGAGACAAGATGAAATAATTATTCTTCCCAGGACTCAGTAGTGAAAAAATCGTCCAAGATATGCCTAAGCTATATTTCCTCACCCACTTCACGCACTCTAACTCATCTCCTCCTCCCCCAAGTCTCTTTTCTTTCCCTGTCTCTCTCTTCCCACCACCACCACCACCACCGCCGCCTCCACCACCATCACCACCTTTCTCGCCTGTCTCTTCTCTCGAAGACTTGACTCTACTGCCCTCTAGGGGCCAGAAATAAAAAGACTCTCCACCCAATCAGTAGCTTCAAAGACTACCAGTTACATAAACGGGTACGCTGAGGAAGTCTACCCAAATCTCTGACCCCAAAGCCACTTAGTCCACATCCATTCCCTCAACTCTGACCTGCGACTTGTTTCTTTCCTAACTCATCCCTAGAGGAAATTCCAAGTTGGAAACTCTGCAGCAGGGGGCGGGGCATGCCCCCCCAACACCTGCACCTCAAATGTCATAATCACAAACTAATTTGCCACTATTGTGTTCTTCAAAGGAACTGTCAGCTCCCAGCCATTTTTGAGCCCAAGTCTTTTAGGATATTTACTGGCTTTCCCATATCTCGTTGCCCTGGCGACAGCACTGTAAGATCGCGGTAGCGAACCAGCTCTCTTGTTTCCACGGTAACGGGCGCTTTGCGACTTTCAGTTTGCAGCAGTCCGCATTGCAGTCCCCGCAGTGGTTGTTGGGCGACAGCGGTAGAGAATGGATATCTTGAGCAAGGACCTGGTCTCGTCTTGGAGGGGTAGCTAGCCCATGCCTGAAGGAAGTGCTGGGCCCCGCGTGAAGGGGTGTAATCTAAAGCGACCCAACTGCTCTCCCCCCCCCCCCCCGCTGGGCCCATGGCTGGGGCGGAATCCCTGGGTCGAGCCAGGGGCTCGGCCTGGACTTGGCGACCAGTGGCACGGGACGCGCTTCTGGCTCGTGCCTTCCATTCTTGCACCGAACTGCAGGGACGGTTCTATCTGGTAGGGGGTCTCCTAGAAGGTGGTGCAAGAGTGCCCAGCAGCGATACTGTAATGTTTGACCCAACTAGGGGCCAAGCTGTACGACTGCCAGTCCGGGACAGTCCCCTTCGCAGTCATCACGACGCGGCACCGGTGGGAGGACGTTGGCTATGCGTGGTGGGTGGCTGGGACGGGTCACGTCGCTTAGCCACGGTGGCCGCTCTGGACACGGAGAGAGGACTTTGGGAGGTATGGACTGCGAACCCTGGCAACTGCCCTCCTGCTGGCCTCAGCAGTCACACCTGCACTCGCCTCTCAGACCGAGAGCTGCGAGTGTCTGGCAGAGAGGGTGGTACCCGCACTCAGCGACGCTATGGAAGCATCTACACGTTAAAGTTGGACCCCAGCACCCGCACTTATTGGTACAGCAACCTTTGCCCTAAACGTTTGTTTGTTTTCTCTATACTCTAGAAAACAAAACTTAAACAAATTTACTGGTAATTTATTCCCGTCCTCCCCCCCAGCACCTCCCATCTTGGAATCTACAATTTCCAAGATGACTTAAAGCTATCTGCTCCAAGACTGATTTTCTCTTCCACTAGGGCACTCTGGCAAAGCGGTAAAACATTCGACTTGTTTCAGAAAACCCAACTTAGGCCTGAATTTCTGTGTATCAACAGCTACGAGGAAGAAGGCTACCACACGGTCTCACGATCCGGCCACTGTGCTGCCCTGCTGCCAACTGCTGGACCCCACCCGGGTCATCAGCTATTGCTCTTTGGGGGCTGCAACTCAGTTGAACCCGAAGTAGCAGGGCAATGGAGCCATGGGAAAATTAAGGTATTCACCATTTCAGAGTAGGAAGGGTGAAGTTAGATGAGCAAACCCTTCAGATAATTCCTTTTCCGCCCCAAAGGAGGAACCACCTCTTGCCCCTCGTTTGATGGAACAGCTCGCAAGGCTTGTGAGCAGTGGGCAGGGGTTGCAGCAAGGACCCCAGAGCCTGCGACATCATTCCTGTTCGGTGGTGGGACCTTTCGCTGTACTGTTTGGTGGTGAGACTCTGACCAGAGCTAGAGACACGATCTGCAATGACCTCTACATCTATGATACCCGTGAGAGCCAAAATAATCTTTGAAGGAAGGGAGGAGGGAAAGACATGAGAACCTGAAAAGTACAAAAACATGGAGTGGTGGAAGACAAATTAGTTGACAAGAGTTACAGAAATGCAGGCTGGGTGTGGTGATGCATGCACTAGAGGCAGAGGCAGGAAGATTTCTGAGTTCAGGGCCAGCCTGGTCTACATAAGTGAGTTCCAGGACAGCCAGAGCTACATAGGAACCCTGTCTAAAAACAACAAAAGTTCAAGAAATGCAATAGATCAGAAAGATAGCTCAGAACCCAAACCATCAAACAAAATATACAGAGCCAGATATGGTGGCTCTCACCTTTAACCTTGGCCCTTGGGAGGCAGAAGGCAGGCAGATCTATGTGAGTTCAAAGCCAGCCTGGACCGGGCGGTGATGGTGCACACCTTTAATCCCAGCACCCGGGAGGCAGAGGCAGGTGGATCTCTGTGAGTTTGAGACTAGCCTGGTCTACAAGAGCTAGTTCCAGGACAGGCTCCAAAGCTATACAGGGAAACCCTGTCTCAAGAAAAAAAAAAAAAAAAAAAAAAAAAAAAAAAAAAAAAGCCAGCCTGGTCTATATAGTGTTGTGGCAAGGATGTATTACATTTGTTTATGGTGTACTTGTTCAACGATGTAAAGATGTGTTGCTTTGACTGTGTAGTGTAAGGTACCTAGGTACCTGATTGGTCAATAAAAAGCTGAATGGCCAATAGCTAGACAAAGGAGGGATAGGCAGGGCTGGTGGCAGGCAGAATAGGTATCTAGAGTAGAGGAAAGAGGAAAGAAAATGACGGGAGAAAGAGGGAGATGCTTGGGGCCAACCAGGCAGCTGCCAGCCAGACACAGAGCAAGACGTACATAATGAAAGAAAGGCAAAAAGCCACAAGGCAAAATACAAGTGAAGAGAAACATGTTAATTTAAATTATAAGAGCTAATGAGACAAGCATAAGATAAGGCCAAGCATTCATAACTAATAAGTCTCCATATCTTTATTTGAGAGCTGGCTGGTGGCCCAAAAGAAAGCCTGGCCCAATATAGTGAGTTCCAGGTCAGCCAGGGCTACACAGAGAAACCTTGTCTTGAAAAAAAAACAAACAAACAAACAAAAAATAGAGCCAGGCATAATGGTTCATACCTTTAATCCCAGCATTTGGGAGGCAGAAGCAGGCGGATCTCTGGGAGTTTCCAGCCTGGTCTACATACAGTTTGAGACCAGCCAGGGTAACACAGTGAGGCCGTTTCAAGAAACAAAAAGTAAAATTGACTACATACACAGAATATTTAAAAAGGCCAACGTATCAAATGAGGAGAAAAATACCAGGCAAGCATTTGGCGTGTTGAAGAGGAGAATGAAGTACCCTCTCTCAATAACCACCCTCTCTCAATAACCACCCTCTACTCTCCCCCCAACAGGCAAGTCTCCACCTCTGTGGCTCCACTTCCCCTGCACAGACCGCACACTGAAGCGTGTGGGCCATCGCACTTGCCTTTGGAACGACCAGCTTTATCTGGTTGGGGGTTTTGGTGAGGACGGCAAGACAGCTAGCCCACAGGTTTGCATCCTGGAACTCTTCGTCTAAAGAACGTCAGAAAGGCACATGGCCAAGCCTGTTTCGGCAAACCCACACAGCGTTCTCGTCAGAGCTCCTGCCCCACTTCAAATACTTATTAAATTCCAATCTGAGAATCAACATTTTGTCTCTGAATCCTTTTTAGGAGGGCACTTAATAAGTAGACACCTTTACTTGCAAGGGAAAGGCCAAAGTATAAGCATTTCTGATACTGGGAGCCATTGACCTGGCAGAAACAAAACCTGCAAATCATATATTATTTTTTGTTTTATTTGAAACATGGACTCACTATATGTAGCCTTGGATGGCCTGGGACTCATTATGTAGACCAGGCTGGCCTGGAACTCAGATCTGCCTCCTGTTGTATTCCAAGCACTAAAATTAGGGCATGGGTGCCGCCATGCCCAGCTGTATGCTATCTTTTGCCCTCAATGTGGCCGGCCCTAAATGAGAGAAAGTTTCAGGCTACTGCTAAGCATTCTGACCAAAACATTTAATTAACAAAAAAATATTACAATAGCACAATAGCAGAGAAAATAATAATAATAATAATAATAACAACAATAAAAAGAAATTAGAAGTGGGAATCAGGGTTAAAAAAAAAAAAATTCAGAGGCTTTAGTTCCTAAGAGACCAGCACTCCTGCTGAGCTGGACTTCGCCCCAGCCCCTTCTGAGTTTTCCTTGGCTGCTGGCTTCTCATCTTCCCCCATAAGACGAATGTTGTGCTTTTCCCGAAATTCATTGAGTTCTTTCCCCTTTGCCTGAAGCTGCTGTGACAGTGTCTCGATGATCTTCTGTATCTAGAAGGTAAGGAAAAGAGGTTATAGAAGGATTGCACGTCTCCCTTCCCTGACCTGGAATGGACTATGATTAGAGGAAGTGAAACAAGATAATACCAATCTCACCTTTAGCCAAGAATCAAGAAAGCCCAGACTCTTATGTGATTTCTCAAACATAGTGTCTTATACAAGGGAATCATCTGAGCTACTTATGTTATTTATTCTTCGACAATTTCATAAATGTATATAATATATTCTAACCACTGTTTCGTCCACCTCTACCGTGAGTCCCCCATCTCATAATCATATCTCTGTCTTGTTTTGTGACCCACTGTGTTTAACCAGGACCATCCTTGTGGGCATGGGTCTGCTGGAGCTATCTACCCGAGGATGAGCAACTTACCAGGGGCTGTATCACCGAACACAATGACCCCCCTCCCCTCCAGCAACCTTTAATTTCAACAGCTCCCCAGGGAGGGTGAGCTGCTTATTTTTAAAATATCATTCATCATACTATGGTTTCTTCTCTTAGGTCACATTTTTTTTTTTTTTAAGCACTGATTTATAGCTAGCTGGGGCTGGCTTCAAACCCAAGATTCCCCTGACTCATCATAGCAAGTTAATCACCAATGTATGCCACCCAGTCAGTACTCTTTCTCCTTTTAAAATGTCACTCATGGTATCTTTAAAGGCCTGGTTCAGTTATCCAAAGAGAGCCTATGAAGTTGCATTTTAAACTGATTCTTGACTGGAGGTGTACCTCAGTGGCAGAGTTCTTAGACCTTTCATTATTCATAAGGCCCTGGATTTGATCTGCAGCACTGTTAAAACTAGTTCTTCAGGTGATTTTGGTTCAGGTATCCATGGACTACACTGTGAGAAACACTGCTCTACCCACCCTCCTCCCAGCTCAACCACATCAAAGAGACTATGGAAAGGGCACACAGCCAACAGCTCCTCATGGAAGGAGTTGGGACTCTGTAAACGTATAAAGTGCACAGACTAACAGACTGTAGACTATCTTCAACATGAATTTCTGCCCGGACTTTCCTCCCTCACATTCCCTAAATCTCTGGTCACCCCCGTTTAACCTCTTGGTTGCCCAAACTCCTCCTGGGGAATCCTTGCTCACCTGCTCTTTGTTGCCTTCCAAGGCAGGCAGCACCTCTTTG
Organism: Cricetulus griseus; assembly: GCF_003668045.3. Taxonomy (NCBI): domain Eukaryota; kingdom Metazoa; phylum Chordata; class Mammalia; order Rodentia; family Cricetidae; genus Cricetulus; species Cricetulus griseus. The sequence goes on from NC_048598.1 coordinate 21,543,720, forward strand.
ACAGTCCGCTCTACCAGCACGCCGCCAACCATCCGGTAGCACCTGCGGGTCTCATCCACTTCCTTCAGGGTATCAATCACTAGGCTAGGGTAGGAGAACAAGACCCCAAAATTCAGCACCACTCTACTGCAACCCTCCCTCAAAAAGGTCCATCCAATTGTTCTATTGTTTCTCTGACTGTCTTACCTGTGTTCATTCAATTCCATCTCTAGCTCAGCAGCTTTGGATGCCAAGCCCCTCTGTTCCTGCCGAAGGCGATTAAAGCCAGCAATTACCTAGGAGCATGAGAGAGAAAAGATGAGAGATGAGACAGTGAAAATGCCAGAATGGCAAGGTAGATTTTTTATTCCCCCCATGTATTCATTTATTCTATGTTTATGAGTGTTATGCCTGCAAGTCTATATGTACGTGTACTGTGTGTGCCCATAGGCCAGAAGAGGGCATCGGGTCCCCTGAAACTGGAGTTACAGATGGTTGTAAGCCACCACGTGGGTGTTGGAAACTGAACCTGTGTCCTATTCAAGAGCCAAGTTCTTTTAACCCTGAGCCTTCTTGCCAGTTTCCACCCCCCCAGAGGTTTTTATTTTTAACTCTATGGATATGTGTGTGTTTGTGCACACAGAGACCAAGAGAGGGGGTTGGATTCTGCGGCACTGGAGTTGCAGGCCTGATATGGGTGCTGAAAATCAAACCTGGGTCCTCTAGAACCCTATGTACTCAAGCACCAAACCATCATCTTCTCAATCTTTGCCTTTTGTTTAGTTTTTGTTTTTGAGACAGGGTTTCTCTGTGGCTTTGGAGACTGTCCTGGAACTAGCTCTTGTACACCAGGCTGGTCTCATTCACAGAGATCTGCCTGCCTCTGCCTCCTGAGTGCTGGGACTAAAGGCATGTGCCACCACCGCCCGGCTTACAGTTACAGGTAGCCGTGAGCTTCTGGGTGTGGGCACTGGGAACTGAACTCTGGAAAGAAGGGACAACTCTGGAAGGTCCATTCTCTCCTCCAACTGTGAGTTCTAGGGACCAAACTCCAGTGGCCAGACTTATGCAGAAAGTGCTTTACCCATTAAGCCACTTAAGTCTTTTAATAATAGTTCAGGGCTGGAGGCACAACTCCGTGAAAGGTGCCTTAGCACGCAAGAGGCACTATATAAACTCCAGCACCATTACCAACAACAAAAAGTACCTCATACATGGTTTGCTAACTATCCCCCATCCAATGTGGAACTACCTCTTTAACTTGGCTAAACAGGTTTCTGTAGGCAGCCAATCACAAAACCCTTGCCCCCTTGATCCTAGAGGTTAGTAGTCTATGCCAGCTTTTTCCAGATATTTGAGTTGTGGGTAGAGACAAAGGCAGAATGAAAGCAGTTGGAGCTACAATACTGTGCTTACAAAGAGGTGACCTTCCACTCCTATTCCTGGATTCCTTAAAGCGGTCCCAGTTCTTGAACTTTAGTCTAATTAGCCCTTTGTGCTCAATTTTGCAAACTACCTGTTGCTCTTCAAAAACACTCATTAAAACAGGTATGGGTGCTCAACACCTGTAATCTCAGCACTCCCAGACATCCTGTTAAGTTCTAGGCTAGTCAGGGCTACTACAGAGTGATAAAGTGTCCTGAAAAACTAGAAGAGGGGAATAAAAAAAAGGACAAACAAGTTGTTTGTTTGTTTGTTTTTTAAAAAGGAGCTTAGCTTAGTGCCTCAAGCCCATAATCTCAGTACTGAGGAGACTGAGGCAGGAGGATCATGAGTTCAAAGCCACCTGGGATCGAAACCCTGTCTTTTAAAAGGAGGAGGAGGTGAGAAAGCCAGTGGGGAGAAGATAAGAGAGGAAGGGAAGATGAGGAAAGAAAGAAATGGAAAAGTCCTCCCCCTGCCCCCAGAAAGTAAAAGTAATCCGGGGACTAAACCAGATTCTAAATGTTCTCCCAGCACCAAATGGCGCCCTCTTGTGGATATATGTGGTGCCACACTCGTAGCCAACATTCTTACTAATAGCCACCTGTTTCCTTCACACACCTATCTCCACCCTTTCACTGTAGCACCGGAGATCAGGCCCAGGGCTTGGAGCATGCTAAGAAGGCATCTACCAGTAAGCTATCCCAGCCCCTACCCTATTTCTTTATTCCAGTATAATATGAACCACTTTCTGTTGTTGTCTTTCAGGATATGAACTAAAATAAATCTACTGAAATGTGTGAATTATCCCCAGTTGTGGAAAAATTCAGCTGTAACTACAGTAAAGTAAATGCATTGTCAGCAGCTAACTTGGACATAACTCGAAGAGGGATGCACAATCTGCCAATTTGAAGCTGCCATCTCTGGGGTCCCCAGGGAATGAGAACAGTCTAGCTCCATTCCCATGCCTCAGAATCCCCATTGTTCCTTCTAAAACACAAATTTTCTAGTGGTCTTCTGCCCCATGCCTACATCTAATTCTTCTCTTCCTTATTCCCTGTTGGTTTTTAAATATTTATTTCCATGTGTAAGTGCTCTAGCTGCATGTGCAAGTTTAAGCCAGAAGAGGGCATCAGATCTCACTATAGACAGTTGTGAGCCATGTGGTTGCCAGGAATTGAACCTAAGACCTCTGAAGAGCGGCCAGCGTTCTCAACCACTGAGCCATCTCTTCAGCTCCCATAAAATATTTAAAAATTTCTTTTTAGATTGGCTTTATGTAGTTTTTGTTGTTGGGTTGGGTTTTTTTTTGGGGGGGAGGCAGTGTTCAAGACAGCGTTTCTTGGTGTAGCCTTGGCTGTCCTGGAACTTGCTGTGCAGACCAGGCTGACCTTGAACTCAGGGATCCCAGCCTCCTAGTGCTGGGACAAATGCATGCACCACAACCACCCAGGATCATCAACACAGCCCCCCCAACACAAAATCTTTTCTATTTTTTTTTTACTTTTTTTGTCCCATATAGCCCAAGATGACCTCAAATTTGCTATGTGATCCTCTTGCCTCCACCTCTCAAGTCCTGCTAGGAATACAGAGTACCCATTATATTCAGTATGAGATTCAATGCCACCTATTCAACCCAAGGCCTCGTGCATAGAAGGCAAGCGCTCTACCAACTGAGCTACACATCCAACCCCAAGTCTTCTCTATTTATATTGGTGTTATTTGTCACTATATAACCTGCCTTCTTCTTTTATGTTACCACTCAGAAAAATTTAAATATGCAAATATAACCTATCTGTAGACATGTAACCCCTTCATGACCTACAACTGCTTTCCACAGTGTGGAAAGTTAAGAGCACCTACTGTGTATGGTAGTCTCATTTATCTCTAAAAAATGCAAACAGATTATGGTACAGCTCAGTGGTAGAGCACTTGCCCTTTATGTGCCAGGGTTCAATTTACAGCCTCGTTCGGGGGACACAACTATAAAACATGTACCTTAATTTATAAATTAAGAGCCCAATGCCCCGGGTACAAGGAGTTGGTTTTCAGAGTGATCTGCAGAGCTGGCACTTAAATACAGGCTTCCCTAAAACAAAGAACCTTTTTCTATTACTATGTTGTTTCTGGCTATGTTACATGTCATTTCTTCTTGATTGGATACTGGAAAAATCGAATAGGGAGAGAATTCTGACTGAATCCACCTGAAACATACTTCCCCAGAGACTGCTCCCCTGCCTGCCTCCTTTCCAACCTCCCTTAGTTTTTATGGGTTCTGAGACAAAGTCTCTAGTGGCCAGGCTGTCCTACTGTGCTCCATAATCAAAGGTGACCTTGAACTCCTGAGCCTCCCACCTCCTCCTGGGTGCTGGGATTACTAGTTTTAGTGCCCTCCTTATAATAAAGGTAGCTTAACTCTCACAGAAAACCTTCTTGATCTTACCACTCTATCCCTTCTCTTCTAACTTTGAGGACCACTCCATACTTATTGTATCCAATTTAATTTCAATTACCTTCTGTCTTTTGTGTGGTACTATTGTTTACCAAACTATTCTCCCCAAGATCTTGAATAGCCTTCTCTGTAACTGCATAATCCAACTGTCTTTTGTCAAGGCTCAATCTGCCTTCAGTCCCAGCACTCAGAATGTCAGGCAGCTACCAGCTCCCTAATAGTACAGCAATCGTCAATGTACACTGTCTGCCTGGGAAAGAGCATGAAGCATGGTCTGAGCCCAACAAACCCATAGATGTGGAGCTGCCCAGCATTTTAGAGGCCCAATCCCTGCCCCAGGGTTTCCAAATGGCACATGGAGAAAAATTGTTATAGAATTGTAAGACAATGCCTGCTCTCTTGGAATCAGACTTAAGGCTTGTTTTACACACACACACACACACACACACACACACCCACCCACCCACCCACCCACCCCCACCTACCTTTCTGGCCTACTTCTCTCTTTGCCTGCCTCTGCATTACATGCTGGAAGGAGATGAGCTACTTTTCCCTGCACAAACGACCCTGGAATCTTGAGTTAGTACTGGAACAAATTAAGACTCTGGGGACTATTGGGGCAGAATAATCGTATTTTGCATTGTAAGGGCACAAGTTTTGGGACTAAGGGGTATAAAGCTATGTTTTAGTAGGGTTTGTCCTCTCCAAAACACACATTGAACTTTGACTGTCAAGTGACAGGGATTTTTCTTATCTTTTTGAGACAGAATCTCATGTAACCCACACTCAAATTTACTTTGAGTAGATGAACTTGAACTCCTAATTCTCTTGCCTCTACATCTCTCTCAAATACAGGGACTGGTCTACAGAGCTAGTTCCAGGACAGCCAGGGCTACACAAAGAAACTATGTCCTGAAACAAAATAACAAAAACAAACAAAAAAACTGTTTAGATTATGTGCATGTTTGTGTGTCTGTGTGATAGCATGTGCACTCAAGTGGAGTTGCCTTGGAGGCCAGAACAGGGCGTTGGATTCCCTTGAGCCAAGGTGATGGGGAATTGTGAGACAAGCAACATGGATGGGTGCTGGGAATCAAACTTGGGCCTCTGCAAAAGCCATCTCAAGGGGCCTTTACCAGCATTTATTTGTTTGTTTGTTTGTTTTCTTCAAAACAGGATTTCTCTGTATAGTCTTGGCTGTCCTGAAACTAAACTAGCTCTGCAGACCAAGCTGGCCTTGAACTCAAGAGATCCTCCTGCCTCTGCCTCCCAAGTGCTAAGACAAAATGGTGCACCACCATCACCAAGCCCATAAAATAATTTTTTTTAAAACTCTCATTGTTTTATTTGTCTTTCTGTCATGTTTGTTTTTACAACTGTTTCACTCTGTAGCCCAGGCTTAGCCTGGAATGGACATGGTAATCCAGCCGGATTACAGGTATGAGCCATCACACTCGGCTGTCTTGTATTTCTAGGGATCTTTGACCAAGTTGAAGATAAGGTCTGTTTCATTTACCAGTTTCTCTGTGTTCAGCAGAGCCTAACACAAGACAGACCCTCAATAAAAGTATTAGCCACTATATTGGAGGCTACCTCCAAATTTCAATGCATTTTACTTCTCTTAGAACACTTATTTTCTGCCTCGAAGTAGAATTATGAAAATCCCCCTTTTGTCCCAATAGATATGCTCTTTGATAGGGCAGGTTTTAAACTCTTTATTCGGCTACCTTTACCTGACTGTACTGAGTGTTCAACAATTAATTAACACCCTCCCATGTCCTACACTTCAGGGCTCTCCCATTTGGCCCACTAAGCTATATCCCTAGCCTCAATTCTTTTCATTTCAATTGTGTGGTTTTTTTTTCCTTCTACTATCGATTAAATACTAGTCCCACGATTAACAAGGCACGGTTCTCATACCACAAAGGGCTTTCTGATTAGTCAGACATATCCCGATGTATTGGGGTGGGGGCAAACTTAGATTAGAAAAGGGTTTCCGGTCTCTTCTAAAAAGTCAATCTCCACTCCGAGAACACAGTGAGCGAGTTCGAGGCCAACCTGGGCTACTTAGTGAGATCATGTCTCAAAAGACCAAACAATCCTGGCCCGGCTTAGTGACACAGGCTATTAATCTCAGAATTCGAGAGGCAGGAGCAGGGACAAGCGGATCTCTTGAGTTCCAGGCCAGCCTGGTCTACACTGTGTATTTCAGAAAAGTCAAGACTGCATAGAGCGACCCCGTCGCAACTTCCACCCCCGACCCCAAGGCCAACCAACCATCAAACAAACCAAACTAAACCACAAAGCCAATCTACTAAAGACTCCTTAGTTAAAATAGTTACAGAAGGCCGGGCGTTGGTGGCTCACACCTTTAATCCCAGCACTCGGGAGGCAGAGGCAGGCGGATCTCTGTGAGTTCGAGGCCAGACTGGTCTCCAGAGCGAGTGCCAGGATAGGCTCCAAAGCTACAGAGAAACCCTGTCCCGAAAAACCAGAAAAAAAATAGTTACAGAAGACTGAAGCGGTCGAGTCTGAGTCACGTGGTTTTGCAGCGCGTGGGCGATGGTGAGCGCGGTTTTAGAGTCACAGACTAAACAATTCCCCGACTAATAACCTCTGGGGTTCGTTACTAGATGCAACGCCGAAGCAGGCCCGCCTCCCAGTAGCTCGGAGACGGGGGAAACGACGACCCCATCACCTTGGGGCCCTGGACACCCTCCCAGCTCCCGCAGCTCAGGGCTTTCCCACTGGGCTCCCGCTGCAGCCTGCGGACGTGGCTCTCCTCTGCACACCCACCTCCGCATGCCCTAGCAGGGGTCGTGATCGCCTCCCTCCGCGAGTGCGACACGGAGAACGTGGAAAGGGCTGAGGGCCGGTACAAGCCACAGACCCCGTTTCCTGCACGAACTCGACACCGGCCGAGCTGCCCTCGGCGCTCGCGGATGCTCACCTGTTCGGCCGACACCGCCCCCTTCCCGGTGCTGCTCCCGCTGCTCTTGCTCACACGACCGCTGCTGTCCGCCATCTTCGCCACCTGCGAGCTTTCCGGCCTGCGCACTCCCACTGCGTCACATCCGGTCTGGTAGTTACCACCCACTTGCCCCTGCGCTTCTGGCTCCAGGAAGCTCCTCTGGTCGACCCTGCGAATGGTTTTGGCGGTGGCTTCATGTAGGACCTACTCCCCAACCCTGCCCGCTGCGGTGAATTCCACCTACGGTGCTTTAACTTGTGCAACAGAGATTCTTGCCCCAGGGAGAGGCGGGGAAGGGCGCGCTAATCAGAGGGCGGGGTCCAGGGTTGGGATCTGGTCCGGAGCCCCCTGCCCACCTCGAGATGGTGGCGATCTAGGGAGAGTGAACTTGCCTTTCGAGATACTGCTGTAAGGGGAGAGATACGCGTTGAGCCTATAAAGCTGTGCAGGTGGCACAGCCGAGAAGAGAGAATTGGGGAAGCGAGGAAGGTTCCATGAGATGACTTGAACCGCGGAAACGTTTGGCAGAGGAAAGGGGCTTCAGTTTTAATGTGAGATCACTGGAAGTTGAGGTATTGAGGCTCGGATCAGTCTCCTCTCCCATGTTTCCCTTTTACGACCTCTTTCCACAGCTAATCGTGTGGGGGGATGTTTTTGAAGCCTTGGGGGAGGGGATTACTGGCCAGGCCTGGAAATGACAGAGAATTCTAGAAACATACTACTTGAAGGAAGGTTAGGTGTCCTGATTTTTCACCCTCTTCAGGCTGGGCTTCATCACCAGGCCTCCTCGCCAACTCCTGTCCCTTTTGTGTACCGGAAACAGATTGCCTCGAATCTCGGTACTTTGTACTCAGCCCAGGTAACATATTTTCTTGTTCTCTGCCTGGCACATTGCCGCTCAATCCGTGTTTATAACTGCAGTGTGGGGAGACAAAGTTGTCTGCCACCCACCAAACATTTAATAAGTGAACACCAGTAGCTCTGGGGTTATTATGCTCTGAAAGAATGGAAAGAAGTCACTAGGGATGGTGGGACACACCTGTAATCTCAGCACTTGGGAAGCAGGCAGCAGTTTAAGGTCATCCTCAGCTACATAACAAGACCTGGCTGGGCTACAAAACACCCTGTCTCAAAAAAGAAAAACATCTAGGTCTGTGGCCCCATCCCACTTGAGCCTCTGGGTTTCTCCGTGCTAGCAAATCTGAGAACACTGCCCGTGCTATTCACAGGCCCAGAGCTATGGAGGTGTCCTCCTCAACTTCCTGGGAGCTGCCCCTGGTGGCTGTGTGCCAGGTAACATCAACACCAAACAAGCAAGAGAACTTTAAAACATGTGCTGAGCTGGTTCTAGAGGCGGCCAGACTGGGTGCTTGCCTGGCTTTTCTGCCTGAGGCATTTGACTTCATTGCACGAAATCCTGCCGAGACATTACAGCTGTCTGAACCACTGGATGGGGACCTTCTGGGACGATATAGCCAGCTTGCCAGGTACAAGGGTGGGAGGGAAGTAGAATCATTACCGGGTATTGTTCCTGGATTGCCACATAAAGGGGGTAGCGCCTTGAGTAGAGTTGTCAGTGTCCCTTCTCCCCCAGGGAATGTGGAATCTGGCTGTCCTTGGGTGGTTTCCATGAGCGTGGCCAAGACTGGGAGCAGACTCAGAAAATCTACAATTGTCATGTGCTTCTGAACAACAAGGGTGAGACTTAATAACATTTTAGCTTGTCTCTTTCCAGGCTTTTCTACCTTCAACTCAGATCCTTCAGCATTATTTTCTCAACTATTTGGCTTTAGTGGGTTTTGTACTTCTGATCTTAGCGTATAAATTAACTCTTTGGGAGAACTAAGCTGGGCTTCTAGAGTGTCTGTTCTGAGTATTTTCTCTGTATCTCTTACTCTAGGACTAGTAGTGGCCACTTACAGGAAGACACATCTATGCGATGTAGAGATCCCAGGTCAGGGGCCTATGCGGGAAAGCAACTCTACCATGCCTGGAACCATTCTTGAGCCACCAATCAGCACACCAGCAGGGAAGGTGGGAGTTAAAAAGGAAATAGGAATACATTGAAAACGTACCATCCCCCTTGGGAGTTGAAAGATGAAGGTACTTGATGTTATGATGAATGGGGCAGGGAAGGTGAGTGGGTTGTTTTTCATTTCAGGTTGGTCTAGCAATCTGTTATGACATGCGGTTCCCTGAACTTTCTCTGAAATTGGCTCAAGCTGGGGCAGAAATACTGACTTATCCTTCAGCCTTTGGATCCGTTACAGGTCCTGCCCACTGGGAGGTAAGAGAATGCTTCTTCAAAACATAATGACTCCTTTTAATCTTACTCTTAGTAGAGTGGTGGGTGCCACAAAGCTAAACTCCAAGTACTCTAGAGGTTTGCCACAGGCTCAAGGCCATCATGTTCTACATAGTGGTACCTTGACTCAAAACAAAACAACAAAAACAAAACAAAACAAAACAAAAATAGAAGCCAGGCAGTGGTGGCACACACCTGGTAGCAGAGGCAGGCAGATCTCTAGGTTCCAGGCCAGCCAGGGTTACACAGTGAGACCTTACCTCAAAAACACAACAAAACCCAAAAAACCAAGCCTTGCTCTCCTCCTCTGTTCTTTCTACTCGAAAGGTTTTTTCTTTCCTTCCCATCCTCAGATAGGTGTGAGTCACGTTGACTAGCAGAATGGTCGGGGCAGATTGGCCTGTAGAGCCAGCCCGCTTTTTTGTGTTAATTGCTATATGTAATTGAATGAACACTTCATATTCTCAGGTGTTGCTGCGGGCCCGTGCCATTGAATCTCAGTGCTACGTGATAGCAGCAGCACAGTGTGGACGCCACCACGAGACAAGAACAAGTTACGGGCACAGCATGGTGGTGGACCCCTGGGGTACAGTGGTGGCCAGCTGCTCTGAGGGACCAGGCCTCTGCCTTGCCAGAATTGATCTCAACTTTCTACAACAGATACGACAACACCTGCCTGTGTTCCAGCATCGCAGACCTGACCTGTATGGCAATCTGGGTCAACCACTGTCTTAAGCCTTTTAACTTATGCTGGGGGTTGAGACATACACACAGACACAAACACACACAGACACACGCACAGCTGTGAGGTGATGCTACTGTGACTTGTAGGCAGGACCCAAGCACAGTTCCCTCCACTTGCAGAACCTTAAACTCTCTTAATGGAACACAGGTTCAAGTTCATGGGAAAGAAATAACTTTGACCTGACCTCAGATTTCAGTTTCAGAAAAGTAAAATTTTATATAGTCAGTGTTTTTATTTCATGAAAACTGAAGTTATGCTGAGGGCTGAGCAGCACTGGCATTGAAAAAAATATAATAATCATAATGTCTGTCTGGGCATCTCCTTTGGGGAACTGGAAGGGGAGGTGGTATGGTACCTGCTCAAATAGGCTCTACTTATAGGCCTCCTGGCTCAAACATACCTCCCTGCCTAAGAAAGTGCAACAACGCTCAGTGCATGTCCTAGCCCCATTCTCCAGAGGAAGAGTTGATACTGAATACCTCACTTTCTCTCAAACCAGAAGGAAGCAAGGGCAAAGGGGCTTGGGGTAGGTTAGGAGTTTTGTTATTTTCACTAGAAATAGAAGGGACACATCCCACTCCCCCTTCCTTCCTCTTTTCAGGGAAATTGTACTTTAGCCAGCAGCTTCTCCTCCATCCAGCCTGTGCACTGGTGTCCACACATACACCACAATTGGGAGGAGTTCTGAGGCTGGCCCAATGGTCTGTGTTGGGAGGACCTGACAGGGGGAGCCACACCAGGCAGCTGTTTCAAGCTGTGGAATGAAGGAAAGGCAGAGAGGAGTAGCACCAGAGGCCAGGAGAGAGTGGAGAGGGCCACAGCTTCTTTGTTTTTAAAAAATTCTATAATTTGGAAGAAGGTGGTAATTAATTTCCAAAATACACTTCAGAGTCCCACCTTCCACATAGCTCGCTCCTTTACTCACAGCCCTTTGGTTTTTCAGACAAAATTTAAGAGCCCTCATAAAGCCATAGGTATTGATTACCCCTCAATGCACCTGAAAGCAATGTTCAGTCCCTTACAAAGGCTATGTTCCATAGACTCCGTCCCTATACACTTGTCTTACGGCTCAGTGGTAAGGTGGCTGTAGAGACACACATTTAGGGGATAAGTGGCAACAGGAAACAGAGGGGAAGCCCAGGCACATGGGTGCAGGGAGGGGTAGGGAACACCACTTCCACTTTCCTTTGTCTTTTCCTTTAAAAAAAAAAAAAAAAAAAAAAAAAAGGCGGTGTGATTGGTTGAAGGGTAAAGAACAAACCCCAGAACAGTATGTAAGCTCCAGAGGTGATGGAGCAAACAATCCCCAGAGAGGTGAGAAGGGGGAAAGGTCAGGGCAATGCTTGCAGCATCAAGTTCCTCAGGAGTTTCTGTCGGCCCAGCTCATAGTCCTCCTCATCCACATTCACCAGCAGCTTGATGGCTTCATGACCCACAGCTTGCTTGAGAGAGTCTGTGATGAAGACACCTTTCAATGCCTCTAATAATGAGCCATTGATGTAGTCGCGCCAGAATGCGTCGAGGTAGGTGAGCTCAGAGAACTTGATGTCACAGATGATTGAGCCCAGGTCCCGGGACTTGAGGATAGTGTTGGCCTGGTTAAAGCGCTCAAACTGGCGCTCAAGTGGGTCCTGCTTATTGGAGAAGACATTGCCTTGCAGAGCAGTCTCATGCTGGCAGTATTCCGCCCGAACTCGAAGCCTGATGTCTGGGAGAGATTTAAGGAGAATGGCTTACAGTAAGGATTGTGTTTACATCCAAAGCTAGAAAAGCAAGCAAGACCAGCGGAGTAGAAACCCTCTTCTCACAGCTTCTCCATCCCTCTCCAGAACTAGTTCTTCACTGTGTCCCTAACGCCCGTGTCTCAATGCTGGAGCTTCCCTACAGTGAATATGCTCAGGTCACTCACAAACAGCATCTTGCTTATAACAAGTATTTTATTAAAAAGGCGCAGAAGTTTATTTTAATTCTGTCTTGACTTGGTTCATCCTCGGGTTTTTTTGGGGGGAGGGGGTTTCAAGACAGGGTTTCTCTGTAGGTTTGGAGGCTTTCCTGGAAGTAGCTCTTGTAGACCAGGCTGGCCTCGAACTCACAGAGATCCGCCTGCCTCTGCCTCCTGAGTGCTTGGATTAAAGGCGAGCACCACCAACGCCTGGCTTGGTTCATTAATATCGGCATTCCTTTGACTTAATAGTAACTAAAAAGAATTATTATATACCATTGCCAAAAAGATAATAGTTCTCATAAAAACTAAACCCAACCCAACAACAGCAATCAAAGAGTACCTCGAACTGAACAACACATTGTTCATTATCCCAGGAGTTTTTTGCATTTTCCCTCAAGTTTACATCTCTAGATTCTTTGGATTTCCTTACCACATGTCTGCTTTTCCTTGGGATCTGGTGTCACTGACTTCCGGCGTTTTCGCTGGCTCCCAAGTGTGGTTCTCCCTCGGGCTGGCCGCTTACTACACATCTGAGAGCCTGAAGCGGGGCAGCACACCACAGGATAGTGGGGAGGCACTGACCAGAAAGTAAATGGAAAACACAACAAGGTTTTAAAAGCAGAACTTAAAATACTTCCCTTGGAATATGCAAGCAAATCAATTACACTTAATGGTAAAAGCAGTATTGATGATGTCATCCGAGGGCTGAGGGGTATAGCTCAGTGATCAAACATCTGCCTAACATTAATGAAGACCTGGGCTCAGCCCTAACATGGGGGAGGGGTACTAAGTATGGTGGCAGAATCTGTCATCCCAGCACGTAAGAGTGAAGAAGGAAGCTGCCCAAGTGGTGGTGCACACCTTTGATCCCAGCACTCAGGAGCCACAGACAGGCAGATCTCTGAGTTTGAGGCCAGCCTGGTGTGCAGAGTTCCAGAACCCTGTCTCAAAAACCAAAAAAGTAAAGGAAGGAAGATGAAGTTCAAGACCAGCTTGGGACTACACACAGTTCTAGAATTCATCTGGGCTTAAAAAAAAAAAAAAAAAATTAGCCAGGCAGTGGTGGCACATGCCTTTAATCCAAGCACTCAGGAGGCAGTGATAGGTGGAACTCACTCTGTGAGTTCAGAGACCAGCCTGGTCTACAAGAGCTACTTCCAGGACAGCCTCCAAAGCTACAGAGAAACCCTGTCTCAAAAAACACCCCCCCCAAAAAAAAAAATTGTTGGGAGACATCCAGGCAGTGGTGGCACATGCCTTTAATTGTAATTAAAAGTGACCTAAAAGGTGGTATATGCCTTGGGTTCGAGGCCAGCCTGGTCTACAAACTGAGTTCCAGGACAGTCAGGACTGTTACACAGAGAAACTCTGTCTCAGGGGGAAAAAAAGGTTGGGAGAGATGGCTCAGTGGTTAAGAGCTCTTGTATTCTTGGAGAGGACCCAGGTTCAGTTTCCAGCACCTAAATGCTGGTTTATAACCAACCATCTGTAACTCCAGTTTGAGGGATCTTACACCCTCTTTTGACTTCTACAGGAACAGGCATACACATGGTATACATATGAATATGCAGGCAATCACTCATACACGTAAAATAAAAAGAAAAAACTGACCTAGTAGCTGGAGAGATGGCTCAACATGCATGCAGACAAAACAGTCATACATATAAAATAAATTGATTTTTTAAAAAGTGACCTAAGGGCTGGAGAGATGGCTCAGAGGTTAAAAGCACCGACTGCTCTTCCAGAGGTCCTGAGTTCAATTCCCAGCAACCACATGGTGGCTCACAACCATCCGTTATGAGATCTGGTGCCCTCTTCTGGTGTGGAGATATATGTGGAAGCAGAATGTTGTATACATAATAAATAAATAAAATCTTAAAAAAAAAAAAGTGACCTAAAAGGAGGATCTGACGTGAAAGTAAACACTAGACCTAGACAAAGCATACTTCATCTGATTTGTGTACCTGTTCATGGGATGTGTTCACATGGGTGTCACTGCATTCGGAGGCCAAAGGTGAACACTGGCCATCTTCCTTAATTCTCTCCCCATTACTTTTTAGACAGGGCCTTGAGTTCACCTATGTGCTAAAGTTGGCTGGCTGGTGAGCTCCAGAGATCTGCCTTTTTTTTTTTTTTTGTTGATTGCCCAGCTTTTTCTATGTAGATACTGGGACTCTGAACTCAGGTGTTCATTGTTGAAGCAACAAGCACGTTACAGACTGAGCTGTCTCCCCAGCCTAGCCTGATTTTTTTAATGGGACAGATGAAGAGGGACTGCATCCTTGCATTGATGTTGGCCCAGCCAGGCATGTGATGGGATCAATATTGTCTTGCTTATGAAAATGACAAGTAATACCATCTCACCTGTTTTAGAGGGCTGGGGAGGCCTCGGTTCTGGATCACTGAGGGCTCTGGGGGTCACATAGCGAATTGATGTTTCCTCCAGATACTTGTCTACAAGGTCAGGGCACACTGCAGGAGGAGAAGGAGGCACTCAAGAAAAATACACATCCGCCTTCTCCCAAAGGGTCTCACTGCTTCTTCTCTAGGTCCTCCCTAGTCAAGACCACCTCCCTTTTAGACCCCTGTGCTACTGGCTCCTGTCCTCCCAGACCCCGCGAGCCCTCACCAGCCCGTCTCTTCTTGAGAGTGACGTAGGGCAGCAGGTCATGGCGAGTGATGATGCGCAGCAGCTGCAGCACCTGGCGAAAGTTGCTCTCATCACAGCGGCCCTGGCGCTCCAGTGCCAGTAAGAAGTCACGTCCATTTCGGATGAGTCCACGCTCATGCTCATCAATAACATCAACAAAGAGGAAAGAAAGCACACGAACATCTCTGTGCGTTAGGTGGGTGCCCACGATGTCAAACATCCGGTGGAGGCTGTAGAGCCCATGTTCCTGCTCACACTGCTCTTCCGGCCACGCCTGGCTTGCCCGACGCTTCAGACCCGCCATGCTAACGGCTCAGGGACAGAGTGCTTTCCAGAATCTCTGCTCAGCAGCTGCAATCTCCAGTGTCCTGTAAGGCAGGACAAGAACCATAAGTGAGCCACACACTGGTAGCAACTAATTTATTCTCTGTATTGTCATAACATGCTACTAACAGTACACTGCTTAATGTTCATCAAATATCCCAATCTGTTTACTAGAAGACATAACCCCATGCTGGATGTGGTGGTGCACACCTTTCATCTCAACCAATACCCAGGAGGCAGACACAAGCAGATCACAGAGTTCAGGACAGTCAAACAGTCAAAACTACATAGAGACCTACTATCCAAAAAAAAAAAAACAAAAAAAACAAAAAGAAAAAGTCAAACAAAAACAATCCTAAAGCTCATCATACCCAGCAGATGACACCCTAAGTCCAAATCTCACCGGAGGGATACAGTTACTTCCTAGCATGAGAATGTTTTGTGCAATTTTAGTGTGGCACAGTTCAGAAGTTCCTATTGCAGCGATGCATGAGTGCACACACCTGTAATTACAGCATTCAGGAGGCAAAGGCAGGAGGATTGCCCTAAGTTTGAAGCCATTCTGGTCTGCACAGCAAGTTGCAGTCCAGCCAGGGATACATAGGTAGACTATATCTCGGACAAAAGAAGCCACTGTGGTAAAGCATGCCTAACATCTTAGCACTTGAGAGGTAGAGGAGGCAAGAGAATCAGAAGTTCAAGCCATCCTCAGGCACAGACCAAGATCAAAGCCATCCTGCACTACAAGAAACTATCTCAAATTTTGTCTTTTTATTTCATGTTACCCAGATTGTTCCTCTTGCCCCCACCCCCAACTCTGCTTTTGGTTCCTTGAAACCCTGATTTGCTGGGCTTAGTGACATATGCCTGTAACCAGTAGTGCAGAGGCTGAGACACTTAGATCTGATTCCAGGCCAACCTGGTCTATTTACTGAAACCCTATCTTATAGAAACAACAAAAAGTACAGTAAGAGAGTAACATCTGGGTGTGGCAGTGTGCCCCTTTGATCCCAGAATTTAGGAAGATCTCTGTGAGTTTGACACCAACCTAATGGTCTACGGACAGAGTTCTAGGCTAGCCAGGGCTAAACAGTACAACACTGTTTCAAAGAGAAGACAGGGGAGGGTTGTTAATGGTTAAGAGCACTAGCTATTCTTCAGAAGACCTAAGTTCAATCCCCAGCACCCACATGGATAGCCTTCACCCACTTGTAACTCGGGCTGTAAGGATCTGATGCCTTTAACCTCTTAAGACACCTGCAGTCACACACACACAAGTAAGTAAAAATGAAAATTAACCATCTTTAGTGGTGGTGTTCACCTTTAATCCCAGTACTTGGCAAGCAGAGGCAGGAGGATTTTGGTTCTAAGGCAGCCAAAATTACACAGTGAGACCCTGTCTCAAACCAACCAAACAAACATGTTAAATCTTTTCTAAAAAGCAACAAACTCAGAGATCTGCCTGCTTCTGCCTCCTGAGTGCTGGGGTTAAAGGCAGGCACCCCCATGCCTGGCCTCATTTCTTTCTTTTTTGTTTGTTTTTAAGACAGGGTTTCTCTGTGTAACAGTCCTGGCTGTCCTGGAACTCACTTTGTAGACCAGGCCAGCCTCAAACTCACAGAGATCCACTTGTGTGCACCACCACCATTTGGACCCATTTCTTAAATATAGGCAAAACCAAAAAGTAGAGAATTCAATCTTTGATACAGAAACTGCATCAGATGAACAGTTATAAGTCACTAGCTAGAACTAGTTTAAATTTTGTGTCATTACAAACTGTAGCTGTGTGACTTTAAGCATGTCCCTTAACTTTAAAGTCTCAGTGGCAAAGGTGTGTATAGTGGCACAAGCCATAATCCCAGCACTCTGAGAGGCCTCGTGCAACAGGAGGATTGGGAGTTTGAGTCCACTCTGGGCCACTGGATCTCAAAAACAGAATAATAATGAAACGAAACTAACCCTTCCTCACAGATGGCATGTAACAAACCTTCCAAGGACCAATCACAGCCCTGTGTTTGAGTCACAAACTCACCCTGGATAATATCATCAACCAATCATCTAGTTTTAACAGTTCACCTCCGCTTTATAGTTATTTATAATTAGTCTTTCAAGACAGTACTATTGAGTACTGTTCTACCCTGACCACGACCTCTAATCACGCGGTTCTTTGTTTTGTTTTGCTTTCCAAGACAGGGTTTTTCTGTGCTTTGGAGGCTGTCCTGGAACTTACTCTGTAGATCAGGCTGGCCTCAAACTCAGAGATCCTCCTGCCTCTGCCTCCCAAGTGCTGGGATTAAAGGCATGCGCCACCAACGCTCAGCTCATGAAGTCAGTTCTTAATTCCCACTGTACAATGCAAAGTATTTCTTAAATGTGCCCTTTCTTTCACTGCTACTGCCAGTGCCATGGTTCAGATTCCAATCATCATCTCAACTGTACTACTGCAACTGACTCTATTTGCATTACATTTATTTGTTTGTGTGTGTGTTCTCGACTGCACACGAACGCATGCACGAGCATATGGCCACAGTGCACCTTTCGGGGGCCAGTTCTCTCTTTCCACCAAGTAGGTCCCCTTAAGATGGAAGTCAAGCTGTCAGGCTTGGTAACACATGCCTTAACCTACTTAGCCATTTCACCAGCCCCTGAAACTGACTCTTTCAAGAAGTCTCTGTTCTCCAAATCTTTTTTCCTTCTTTCTTTTTTTTGGACACAAGGCCTCAAGGTGTAGCCCAGACTATCTTGAACTTGCTATGTAATGTAGATAGGCAACGAACTTTCAATAATCCTACCTGAGCCTTCCAAATGCTAGGATTACAGGCTACCACCATCAATACTTGGGGGAAGTGGAGGATTTTGAGACAAGGCCTCTCTCTGTATCCCTGGCTGTAGACCAGACTGACCTCCAACTTGGAATCTACCTGCCTCTGCCTTCTGAGTACTGGGATTAAAAGTATGTGCCGCCACACCTAACCTGCTACCATCCATCTTTGGAGGTTTGTTTTTTATTTTTTTAAAAGATTTATTTATTTATAATGTACACAGTGTTCAGCACCAAATCTCATTATAGATGGTTGTGAGCCATCATGTGGTTGCTGGGAATTGAACTCAGGACCTTGGAAGAGCAGGTAGTGCTCTTAACCACTGAGCCATCTCTCCAGCCCTGTTTGTTTTGTTTTTTGAGACAGGATTTTTCTGTGTAACAGCCCTGGATGTCCTGGCACTCACTCTGTAGATAAGGCTGGCCTCGAACTCACAGAGTGCTGGGATTAAAGGAGTGAGCTACCACCACCTGGTTCCATCACTCATCTTTATATCCTAATATCTAGTAGCAGACATCTGTAGAAGCAGCCTGTTGTTGAGAACTGAACTTAGTTTCTAAGAGGTCAACAACACAAGCAATAGCAGTTGAGAAACAAACTTACAAGTCCAAGCGTGAGAGAAGACCCCACTAAAAAGACACAAGTAAACCAGGCATGGCGGTGCAGGTGCCTGCTTATAATCCTAGAATTAGGGAGGCTGAGACAGATAACAAATCCAAGGCCAGTCTGAGTTAAACAGTGAAACCTGTCTTGGAATGGGGTGGGTGGGGAGTGTGCACACTAGCACATCCAGTAGTCAGTAACCAAGCACATATTCTAGCTAGCCAGAGCAGTCTCCATACCATAAAAACCTACCCGCACCAAACAACCCTACTCAACAAGATGGTGTTTTGACCATTTTCCACATGAGGATACAGGCTAAGCTACAAGACAGATGATGAGAAAGTGTGGATATAACTCAGTGATAGACTGATGCTCAGCCCTCACGAGGCCCTGGGTCCCATTTCTAGCACCAAAAAGATGAGAGTGGTAAACTACTTCAGAAGAACCATGGTGGATGGTTGAGTTGAAAAGCAATAGAACCTGGTCCTTCCACACTGAGCCAACAAGAAAAGTGCAAGGAGACTCCTTCCCTTAAAAAAAAAAAATAAAAAAATAAAATAAATAAAATAAAATCCCAGGACTCCAGAGGTAGGCAGGACAGCCTGGTCTAGTCTACAAAGCAAGTTCCTGGACAATTAGTCAGGGCTACAACGAGAAACTCCATCTCAAAAAACAAAAGATAAACACATAAATTTTAAAAAGAGAAAGGAGAAATACAAGTAAAAAGGAAATATAAACCATATGTAGTTTTGAGAGGTATCCCATCCACAGTCTGGGAAGCAGCTGAGAAATTACTCAACTACAGACTGCTTTCCTTGTCTCTTCCACTTGTTTCAGCTGCTGTCACTGGGCACAAATGGGGCTGCTGAGGAAAAATAGTGCCTACTCAAGTAGGCAGCAGCGGGAGAAAAGCGAGCTTCCTCAGAGCCCCTGCAACCTTTCCCTGGTCCCTATCCCACCTGTTCCCTTGGCCAGCTGCTGACTATAAGGATCCCAGAGGAAACAGATGGGCAGGCTTCACGTCCAACCAATCAAAACAGCAGGTTGTTCCTTGGGTCCCTAATTCAAGGTGTCCTGAAACCCCAAGCAATTAAGAAAAACCACCCCCACATACTTTGTCCCTGGAAAATGAGGCAAAACAAAGGAAAACACTTTAGCCCTAATTATATAATCAATGTAATTCTACAACAGGCCTCAATCCTCTGAGATTAACTCCCTTCACTTGAGAGGAGGGGAAAAGAATCACTTTTAAGTCCCAGATCATCTCAGGTACTAGGGATTAGGAATCACCAGAACATCTAGGTCAACAGCTCCCAACCAGGAGCAATTTGCCCCCTCGGGGAACATTTGACAATGACTGGGACAGCTGTGGTTGTCAAGCTTGGTGAAGACTTCACAAGCAGCATATAATAAAGCTAAGGTACACATCCTATAAATCACTAACAACAAAAATTTACCTGGACCAATGTTTATAGTACTAAAGTAGTGAAATTCTATCAGTGAAACATGATGGTCAAAATGATGCAGTCACTTTCCTTATTAGATCTAGAGAAGGAAGCTATTATGTCTCGTCAATCCCAAACAATCCAATCATATTCTAGAAGAAAAGGAAGGGCAGGCAGACATAGCTCATTTAACTCATAAATCCAACTAGCACAATGGAGCTTCATCTCACTCCAGCAATGCCTCCTCTGTCACCTGCTGTCGCCATTCAGGTTAATAGCAGGTGCTAGTGACATACTCCCTTCTGGTCCATTCCAGGAGGTCTACTTTGACCTAGTTCAATGTGGAATTGTGTTGGAATAAGAAAATGTCATCCTCTTCAAGACTAACACAAATGATCCTGATCTTTAGTCTCAGCGCCATTTATAAAGTCCTGAAACAAGACTAAATAGCAGACCCTTCCTTGTTAGGTAACTAATCAGACTTATACTATTCAAGGAAGCAAAACACTGAAGCAAGCATTTCCCAAGGCATGTCTTCCAGAGTAATATCAAGAGGCTGGCATGCAGGCTGGTAGGCAGCTCTCCCCACTTAATCATCATCTAGGATTGTAAGTTAACTCAGCATCCCAGCCAGGGTATCTAAGAATCAAACTTCAGGATGAAAAGAATGTCACCAACTTCCTCTTAATTCAACAGCTTTCAGTGACAAGGGAGCTCAGCCTAGACACAGAGCTCCTAGATGGAAGACACCACAGTGACTAGAACACCTTCCTTCAAACAGAAGATTAGAAAGAACTTTTGTGGGGGCTGGAGAGATGGCTCAGCGGTTAAGAGCACTGGCTGCTCTTCCAGAGGTCCTAAGTTCAATTCCCAGCAACCACATGGTGGCTCACAACCATCTGTAATGAGATCTGGTGTCCTCTTTCAGCCTGCAGGCATACATGCAGACAGAACACTGTATACATAATAAATAACTAAATCTTTAAAAAAGAAAAAGAAAAAAAAAAAAAGAAAGAATTCTTGTATTGGTATTTCAGATACAGTTCCAAGGGACAGAAAGCAACAGGCAGCCAAGCACCATGGCACACCTTTAATCCCAGCACCTGGGAGGCAGAGGCAGTGGATCTCCAAGTACAAAGCCACCTGGTCTGCACAGTGAGACTCTCTATAAAAGCAAACAAACCACAGCTATCAACAAGTGTACTGATCCACTGAATGATCTTGCTATATTTCAGACACTAACATGCACTTTTTTTTTGTACCAGGAATCAAACCTAGGGGCCTTGAGCCTTACAGTAGGTAAGTGCTCTACCACTGAGTTACATCCCTAGCACAGAATAATTCTACATTTGGATGAAAGCGCTGAATTTCCTAAAGTTCTAGTTTGTTTTCCTTTAGGTAGGGAGGTCTGACATTACCAAGAGCCAGTAAGAGTCTATATGTCCCTAGACAGTTTCTTTCTAATAGATTATTCTCTATTGGGTCCCCATGCCCAAGCAGTCTAGACTCTCCCATCTAGAAATGACAACTCTAACTTTTTAAAGTACTTTAAAGACTATGTAGAAGAAATATCTTGGAATGAAATGGTAGATTTCTTCCTAACAGGAATAACATCTGTATTTTCATAAGAGAAAAAGAAATATTTGACTCTCAGAAGCCCTTAGAAGAAAGTCATGTGGAAGAACTTAAAAAAAAAAGAAAAAGAAAAAGAAAAAGAAAAAGAAAAAAAAAGCAGTGACAATAGGTGTGGTGGCACACCTTTTTGACCCCCACACTTGGGAGACAGAGGTAGATGGAGTCTGAGGCTGAAGCCAGCCTGGTCTACATAGCAAATTATGAGCCAGCCAGGACTACATAGTGAGAACCTGCCGAGAAAAAAAGAATGGCTTGCCAGGGGGTGGTGGCGCACGACTTTAATCCCAGCACTCAGAAGGCAGAGGCAGGTGGATCTCTGTGAGTTTGAGGCCAGCCTGGTCTACAAATGGAGTTCCAGGACAGCCAGAGCTGTTACACAGAGAAACCCTGTCTACACACAGGGGAAAAATGGCTTGAACCTTGAAACTACAACACTACAAGAGTAAGTTCTTGAAGTGCTTTCCTGCTGGTGGGACTGGGAAAACATAACCAAATATATCTGGAAGGCAGAATTACACAGTATGTTTTCAAAAAATCCTAAGAACTCTGAACAGCTGGGAGAGACAGTAAACTAGAAGAAAAGCCTTCCCACTAAAGTACCTCAGCCACCCTCCAAGAGAAATACTTTGTAGACAATGTACAAGAGCACAGCTTTCCATATGTTAAACATGTTTCACTCAGAGATGACCAGAAGGCTAGACAACGGCAAACCAAAGCTGGGACCTTGTCTCAAGACACTTAGATAGGAGAAGGGAAAAACAGAAACTATCTCCAGTTACCTGAGGATGGACTGCAACAAACCTTAATGAACTCAGATGAGTAAAACTCATTTTCCCTAGCATCTACCTAATTAAGTAGGCTCAACCCCAATGCTTTTCATACCATTTCCATTCCCTTCCATTGTTTGAAAATAATAAAAAGTTCCAGACTTACCTTTTCAAGAAATTTAATTTCCCAGGTCTCTTCCTAGCACAAGTTTCAAAGCCAGCAGAAAAACAAAAACAAAAACAAATAAGGGGGGAAAGAGTAAAATTTCAAGCTTTATTTTGAAACTTCCAAGGTCCACAGTTAGTTAATGTCCGTGGCACACACAAAAAAAGTCATTTCACTGAACAAACTACTCCAAGCTAAAGAACTCAAACATAACAAAGGCCCCAAGGTCCCCTCTCTGATTGTCAATTCACAATATAATATCAAACCCAAGAACGTCCAGTCTCAATGGCTCATAGCAAGAAAAGTGCCAACTCAACAACCTCTGGGAAAAACCATTACCTTGAAACTGTCTCACTTTTCTCCCCAATTCCTTATTCCATCTATTTTCTTACAGCATGAGTGCTAAGGGGGGACTTGGAAGGGAAAAAGTTACAGCCCAAGAAAGCACTTCCTTCGCATCACTTCACTCATCAGACCAGAATCAATTTCCACCTTCACCTTTTCCTTTAGCACACAATGAGAACAAAATAACCACTAAGGCAGCATCCACTCATGCCTACGCTTCAGGAAGAAACATGTTTCTAAATATGCATACTGACCCCTCCTTCCCTCCTAGAACTTGAAGAGCAAAGGAAGGGTCTGTAAAAGAAAGCATATTTAATTAGCCTGATTACCTAAATGCCAGCCTGTCTCTTTATATCCTTCTCAGGCTTCCAGAGCCTCCACCTTGGTAATATAGGCTCCAGCCATGTCTGTCTCCCCATCTTGTATGGCTAATTGCAAAAAAAAAAAAAAAAAAAAAAAAAAAAAAAAAAAACCTAGAAAAGTGCTTTACTCATCTCCCTATTTGTAACCAGGAAAAACAAGGAAGCAGTAAGCAAGCGAGTGTTTTGGAAAGCAAATCCGGCTGAACCCTCATTCAACCCCAATTCTCCAAACCCGCAAGACCATTCCTTTCTGCCCTTCCCACCCTATTAAAAGCTAAGCGCCTGGCAATTAAAATTGGCTGCAACTGATACTGCCTAACTCTGCTGCCTTTCCACAAGGGAAAGGGAAACCCCCAAACCTCTATCATCCGTGCAGCTCCACAGCCCTATCTCCCTTTCCTCCCAAACTTTCCTCCGGGTCTCTCACTTTCTACCTCACCTCGCTCGACACAGCTACACTCGCCCCATTCCCAAACCCTCCTCCTCTCCTTTCCCACCCCAATTCCCCCCAAGGCCCTTCCGCTTCCACTTCCAATTTTAACACTTTGAAAGCCTCCCTCCACAAGACGTCTTAAGTCCAATTCTCCCCCTCTCCCACGTCCTCACAACAGCGCTCCCGGGAGTCCAGTGCTCCCGGCCACCGCATGCCACGAGCCCCCTTCCCCTTCACACCCTCAGCCTCTCCCTGCCGCTCCTACCCCTCTCTAGGCGCCGGATCGCAGCCCCACTCCCCACCTCGGCCTCTTTAATACCCCTGGCCTGGCCCAGCCTGGGCCCTTGTTTACGCCCCTCCCCATGCTCGCACTCCCGCGCCGCGACCCCTGCCCTCTCCCACAGTTGCCGTCTCCCCTGCACGCCCCCCTCGGCTCTTCCCCTCCCCCACCTCGCAGCGTCCCGTCACCTCCCTCTCTGGAGGTTCTCAGGCTGGACGTCGCCACCGCCTCCCCCTTCACTTTCCTTCCCCAAGCCCTTCGCGGCCCCGCCCGGCCCCGCCCCGTCCCACTCGACTCCCCCTCCCCACTCCGGCCGCCCCGCCGCCTCACTCTCGGCTCAGGTTCGGCGCCGCCATGTTGGATCCATCCGCGCTGCTCTCCCTCCCGGGCCTGTCTCCCGGCGCCGCATCCGGGCTCCAGCCGCCACCGCCTCCGCCGCCGCCGCCGCCGCCGCGGGCGTGGGGGAGGGGAGGGACGGGCGGGGGTGGCTGCATCCTGAACAGCGCCTCCCGGAACCTGGCCGGTTAGTGTCGGCTTCGAGACCATAACGAGGCATGAGCGGAGTAGCCATACTAGGTGAGGGCAGCCTGGCAGCGGCATTAGGCCGGGTAGGGATGGCTTCACGTTGGGAAGAGAGAATGGGGAGTGGCAGCCATCTTGCTTTGGGGCAAGCTGGCAACGCAGGGTTTTCTGAACGGCGGTTTCCGGGCGGTTCTCACAAGTGGAGGGAGCAACTAACGTGCTTGAGAGTGGAAGACTCGGTGGCGCCAGAGCTGGCTGGTATCGGACTTCAAGGCCTATTGGGAGAGTGGGGCTGGCAGCCATGACACGTAAGGGCGGAATAGTACAGGAGTTGGACTGCCTGGTGAACCCGGGTGAAAGTTCAAGATCTGGATTTAACCTTTGCTTTGAACTTCCTGTCACCCGGACGTTCTGAAACCCGGACCTTGCAGCGCTTCTCAGAGCCTCCCTCGGAGTTCATCCCTTCGGTGTTTTCCTTTTGAGCTCTCCCGTCCTGTCGACCGTGCCTCACGTAGAGGGGCTGTTGGGAATTGAATTGTGTGTGGGCAGTGAGCTGGGGTGGGGTGGGGTGGGGGCTCACGCGTGTCTGGAGCTGCCGACCGCCTAACGTGGCTAAAGAAAAAGGTAATACATAAGGTCTGTGAGATAGGGAGGGACCTGATGGCGCAAGACATTGTAAATTTATTTTATCCCAAGGGCAATGAAGAGGCTTTGAAGGGTCAAAGCAGAGGTGTGAGCAATTATATTTGTATTGTAGAAAGATGACTGCTTGCCGGCCTGGGCATGCCAGTGCCGGCCTGGAGCCTGAGGGAGGAAGATTGAGCTCTGGAGATGTCGACCAGTTGGGGCTTAATTTAAGCGAGGAAGGCCACAAGGATGTTAGCTCAGTGGTAGAATACTGTCTTAGCACAGGTAAACCTGATGTTCAGTCCTCACGGAGTGGGGCTGGGTAGAGAGAGCACCGGTTGCCTGTTAAGGATAGTTTGGAAAAGTAGAAGAGACAATAATTATGAAGATGGCCGGGCGTTGGTGGCGCACGCCTTTAATCCCAGCACTCAGGAGGCAGAGACAGGCTGATCTCTGTGAATTCGAGGCCAGCCTGGTCTACAAGAGCGAGTGCCAGGATAGGCTCCAAAGCTACAGAGAAACCCTGTCACAGAGATCCACCTGCCTCTGCCTCCCGAGTGCTGGGATTAAAGACGTGGATCACCACCACCCGGCTGGTTACATTATTTTTTAAAAATTTATTTATTATGTATACAACATTCTGCTTCCACTAGAAGAGGGCACCAGATTTCATAATGGATGGTTGTGAGCCACCATGTGGTTGCTGGGAATTGAACTCAGGACCTCTGGAAGAGCAGTCAAGTACTCTTAACCCCCGAGCCATCTCTCCAGCCCCTGGTTACATTATTTTTAATTCTATGGGAGATAAATGTGGAGGCAAGGGAGATCCTTTTAGACAGGTAAATATTAAATAATGTGGGTTGGAAACCAAGAAAGTTTAAAGTGTGCTTCTGTGCATATGGATATTTCTTGGAGCCATAAAAGAGGATAATGGCCTAGAAAGGAAGAATCATGCGTTTGAGGGATGAGATGAGGGAAGGAAGCTTAAAAGAGGACAATAAGGAGCAAAGAGGAAGAAAGGAAGACAGGGGGGGAGGAAAGTACCAAGTGAGCTTGCTTAAAGTACTAAGCGTAAGAGGTCAAGTAAGGCCAGGCGGTGCGTGCCCTTAATCCCAGCACTCGGGAGGCAGAGGCAGGCAGATCTCTGTAAGTTCAAGGCCAGCCTGGTCTACATAGCGAGTGCCAGGATAGGCGCCAAAGCTACACAGAGAAACCCTGTCTCCAAAAACCAAAAAAAAAAAAGAGATCAAGTAAGATGGTGACTAAACTATGTCATTTAAATTGTGGAAGAAGAAAGGTCACTAGGTAAATTTGGACAAGGCTGTTTTCATAGATATGTGGGGTGAGAACCAGACTGAGATAGGAAGATAATTATGTACAGAAACATTGTGTGGCCAGGCAAGGTAATCCCACCACTCAAAAAGCTGAAGGATATGATTTGAGGCAAAGCTAGACCTATGTAACAAGTAACAGATTAACCAGATGTTGCAGGATGTTGGGTCACACGGTGAACCCCAAGACTGCATTATGTTGCTTTTCCGTTGGCACAGCAGCTACACCTGAATCTACTACTGTTTCAGGCAGTAATTGCAACTCTGCATTTATTGGCCTATTTTCTCAGTCAGTAGCCCTGGAGGGACTTTTACTTCCTGCAGGATCTGCCTCCTGCTGCTGCCACCAAATGTAGTTGTTAACTAAATCTCTAGAGTTGTATTTATCAATAGATTGGAAGTCAGAGGCTGAGGTAAAACCTGCTAGCTCAGAGAGGTTGAGGAGCAACTAGCTGACTCTTTGCCAGCATCTCAGAAAGAGAACATCCTTCCGCTCTGCCAAACTCTTATGTCCCTCCCTACTACTTAACTAGTTGCTGACTCTGCCTCCTGACCCAAGGTTGGTGTTATTTAATTAATGCAAAAGCAAACTCAGTGGGATCAAATATCCCACAGCATTTCCCCTTTTGTCTAGATAAAAAGAGTAAAACTAGGTACAACAAAAACAATTGCCAGGCCAGGTAGTGGTGGCACAAGCCATTAATCCCAGAATGAGAGGCAGAGGCAGATGGATCTCTAAATCTGATACCAGCTTGGTCTACCGAGTGAGTTCCAGGACAGGCACCAAAGCTACAGAGGGACCCTATCCTGAAAAACAAAACAAAACAAAAAAAGCAATTGTCAGGTAAGAATTACATTCATAATGTCATTCCATTTGTATTTGGTACCTTTGGAAAAGATACTGTACTGTCTGTCCCATCTTGGTGGATCCAAAGTTTTTTGTTTTTGTTTTGTTTTTTTTTTTTTTGGTTTTTCAAGACAGGGTTTCTCTGTGTAGCTTTGGAGCCTATCCTGGCACTTGCTCTGGAGACCAGACTGGCCTCAAACTCACAGACATCAGACTGCCTCTGCCTCCCAAGTGCTGGGATTAAAGGCATGTGCCACCAACGCCCATCAGATTCAAAGTTTTATACATAAACTACCTTTTTATTATAATTGGTATTAGCAACCTAGAACTTAAAATATTTTCTTAGATAAATTAAGCTTTTATGTTTATCAACCTTATAAATTTTACATATCTTTTGCAAGTTTCTTTTCTGAATTTGGTAACAAGGAAAACTGTAAAACTCTATATATCAGTTGGGTGTTGGTGGTGCATGCCTTTAATCTTAGCACTCAAGAGACAGGGGCAGGTGGACCTGTGTGAGTTTGAAGCCAGCCTGGTCTACAGAGCAAGTTCCAGGACAGGCTCCAAAGCAATACAGAGAAACCCTATCTCGAAAAACAAACAAACAAACAATCAAAAAAATCTTCACCCCACCAAAGATCCAAGAAGGATAAAATATTACCTGGATAAACAGGAAGTGCAAAGCAAAGCTATATAAAAAAAACAACAAAAAACAAAAAAAAAACTTCCAAAACTATATAAATGATATAGACAGCTGGCTGCCTGGATAATCACCCAAGGTTCCACTGCAATGTTGGGGCATCCATCTTGGGCCTATAAGCCTAGAATATCTGACAAACTTTTCTGTAAAGCAGGAATTTTAAAGGACTGCCCTACTTTGTCTTGGCAAAGTTTGGCATTCACTTTATTTTGTGTCCTGCTTGTCCAATTTGGATAGTATACTGTCAGCATTTGAGGCAAAGGCAGTTTCTTGCACAGTGGTTACCTTTGCAACATTGTATGACAAATGACAAATGAATGTGTAGAAGTTAAAATAACAGAATATAATTAAGCTCTGGATTCATATGATGGACATGTGTATCCTGTAATGTTTTTCCTACCAGAGCCAGTTCTCTCTCAGCTTCACCTAATAATTTTCTTGGACTACTTCAGCCCTTATTGGATTATGGATAGAGAAGATGTGTAGGAAGGAAGAGGGAGGGACTTGGATTTTGTGCAGTCTCTTTGATCTGGGAAGTGTGGAAACAAAGTCAGCTAGCCACTCCCCCACCAATTCTTTGATCTATCAGGTTTTCACCTTGATATTTGACTCCCAGGTTTTTATTGATAATAGAACAACATAGGTAAACACTTCACCATATCACCTTGTAAGGTTTGAAATAAATTACTTATGTCTTGAGTAGTTTGTTGTGGGATATTTGATCACACTGGGTGAAAGGCATCTTCTGATTGGTTTAATAAAGAGCTAAATGGCCAATAGCTATGCAGATCAGAATAGACAGGACTTCCTTGACAAGACGAGAATAACTTGGGTTGAGTCTACGCACACAAGAAACTGAGGAAGGCCAGGTGTTGGTGGCGCACACCTTTAATCCCAGCACTCGGGAGGCAGAGGCAGGCAGATCTCTCTGAGTTCGAGGCCAGCCTGGTCTCCAGAGTGAGTGCCAGGATAGGCTCCAAAGCTACACAGAGAAACCCTGTCTCAAAAAAACAAAAAAAAGAAAGAAACTGAGGAAGGATGACACTGAGGAAGTTGGACATATGATACAGAGGAGAGGTAACCATGCCACACTGTAGAACGTAGGTTAATAAAAGCAGGTTAATTTAAGTTATAAGAGCTAGCTGGAGAAAGCCTAAGCTAAGACCAAGTTTCATAATTAATAATAATCCTCCATGTCATTATTTGTGAGCTAGTGGCCCAAAGAAGTCCTCGTACAGTAATTATTCCAGTTGTGGGCTGTAGCCAGTTATCTCCCAGCAATTGAAACTCTTAAGAGTTTGTAATTAATCTCTCCTGATTTGTACTTTCTGTGGTTAAATTTTCTATAAACCTATCATATATCCTAAATAGTAGAATCTCCTCTTTGTATTTTTTTTTTTTCAGGAGCAATGTGTAATCCCCAGTAAAGCAAAATTCTCTTTATTTCATCAAACATTCTTTCTATAGTATCTGCATCTGAATCAACCAAGAAGATATTATCCATATACTGTTAGATTTTATATTAGGAAAATGTTTATGAATTTCTTTTTTCTTTTCTTTCTTTCTTTTTTTTTTTTTTTTTTTTTTTTTTTTTTTTGAGACAGTTTCTCTGTGTGGAGCCTGTCCTGGAACTTCCTCTGTAGACAAGGCTGGCTTTCAACTCACAGAGATTTGCCCGTCTCTGCCTGCCAAGTGCTGGGATTAAAGGCTTGCTCCACCACTGCCAGGGTTACAAATTATTTCTAATGGCTGTAGTACAAAATATTTACACAAGATGAAGCTGTTTAACATTCCTTGTGGAAGAATTTTCCAGTGACACCTTTTAACAGGCTGGGAATTTTAATAAGTAGGCACTGTGAAGGCAAATTTTTCCGTATTCTGTTCCTATAAAGGTATAGTTATAAAGCAGTCTTTTTGGGCCTGGAGAGATGGCTCAGCAGTTCAGAATCTGGGCAGAAGGAGAAACTGCTCTTCCAGAGGTCCTGAGTTCAATTCCCAGCAACCACATAATGGCTCACAACCATCTGTAATGAGATTTGGTGCCCTCTTCTGGCCTGCAAGGGTACATGCAGAGAGAATGCTGTATACATAATAAATTTTTTTAAGGTTTTATTTATTTTATTATGTATACAACATTCTGCTTCTATGTATATCTGCACACCAGAAGAGGGCATCAGATCTCATAATGGATGGTTGTGAACCATGTGGTTGCTGGGAATTGAACTCAGGACCTCTGGAAGAGCAGTTGGTGCTTTTAACCTCTGAGCCATCTCTCCAGACCAATAAATAAATCTTTTAAATAAACAACAAAAGCAATCTTTTAAATCAATCACTATTACAACAAGCTTTCTTGTCGAACTACCTTTGGACTGCCAGGCTGTAAATAATGACCTGGAGTCATATTAATTATGAAACTTGGCCTTAGCATAGGCTTTTTCCCAACTATCTTTTATAACTTAACCCATAAATTTTAATCTACATTCTGCCATGTGGCTCGGTTACGTCTTCTGGGTATGGCACATCTAACTTGCTCTGAGTCTGCAGGTGAAATCACACACCTAGATTCCTTCTCCCAGTTTCTCTTTCTGCCCAGAAGTCCTGTCTATCCTCTCCTGCCTCGATATTGGCTATTTAGCTCTTTATTAAACTAATCAGAAGCTACCTTCAGCAGACATGTCTTTACAGTATAAACAAATATTCTGCAACACATTATAATATAACATCCCTTACCTAATGAAGGCAAGGGAATTCTAAGCTCTAAAAAGCCCATTGGCTGAATCACCTTATTTATAGTTCTCAGATCTGTTACCAGTCTCCATTTTTCCAGAGTTTT
Organism: Cricetulus griseus; assembly: GCF_003668045.3. Lineage (NCBI taxonomy): Eukaryota > Metazoa > Chordata > Mammalia > Rodentia > Cricetidae > Cricetulus > Cricetulus griseus. Next base: position 21,574,231 of record NC_048598.1, read on the forward strand.
TGTTAATAACAAATATAGAATTCCAAGGACTGATCGATTCTTCAATATGTTGAGTGGTTAGCTGCTCCTTTACCAGCTGCCCTACTCCCTATAATTTTTCTGATGTCAAAGGCAATTGTTCGGCCAGGCATTGGTGGCACACACCTTTAATCCCAGCACTCGGGAGGCAGGGGCAGGCGGATCTCTGTGAGTTCCAGGCCAGCCTGGTCTACAGAGTGAATTCTAGGACAGGCACAATTGTTCCTCCCACACAAGTTTGCCAGTTAACTATTTAAAGGTAGGTCAGTTGGTGCTTTTGAAAGCCCCAACAGCTGTTATGCACTGCTTATTTACAACTGAATGGTCTGTGACTGTTCTTGATAATACCTTTAATAATTTTTTCAGAAGAATTCTTTATTCTATGGTTTCTTTCTGAGATTGGAGGAATGTAATTCTGTGTTTTCCACAAATTCTTTGCTATGTTAGCCACATACAGCTTTAATTTCACAATGTACAGAAGGATTATTCCACAGCAGATACGTGTATGTGTGTGAGAGATGTAAAAGCAGGCATGCACATGCCATGGTGAATGTTGGAAGTCTTCTGTCAGTCCTTGCCTTCTACCTTATTTGAGACAAGGTTTCTTTTTTGTTGTTTGTTTTGAGACAGGGTTTCTCTGTGTAACCTCCCTGGCTATCCTGGAACTCACTCTCTAGACCAGGTTGGCCTGGAACTCACAAAGATTCTCTTGCCTCTGCCTCCTGAATGCTGGGATCAAAGGTGTGCACCACCATTTTTTTTTTTTTTTTTTTTTTTTTTTTTTTGGTCATTAATCACTGCTATCAGGATAGGTGGGCTGTGAGCATCTGAGGATTCTCCTGTCTGAGCCTCCATCCCCTTTGCAACATAGGGATGAGGATTCACACTACTACATCTGGCTTTGTGTGGGTTCTGAAGACTCAAACTCAGTACTTGTGTGGTAACCTCTTTGTCCTCTGAGCCATCTTCCCTGCCCTTGGTTATTTATTTATTTATGGATGCAGGGTATATTGTTATATACTATTAGCTGACCTGGAACTCCTCATGTAACCAAGAATGATGCTCCTACTTCAGCCTCCTGAGTTATTAGCCTCCATGTACCACCATGCACAGGTCTCTTGAATTTCCTTTTTTGTTTGTTTTTGTTTTTGTTTGTTTTTCAAGACAAGGTTTCTCTGTGTAGTCCTGGTTGGCCTGGAACTTACTCTGTAGACCATGCTGGTTTAGAACTCACAGAAACCCACCTGCCTCTGCCTCCCAGAGTGCTGGAATCAAAGGCATGCACCACTGCTACTCAGCTGAATTTCTTTCTTTTTTTTTTTTTTTTTTTAAGATTTATTTATTTATTGTGTATACAGCGTTCTGTCTGCAGGCCAGAAGAGGGCACCAGATCTCACTACAGATGGTTGTGAGCCATCTTATGGTTGCTGGGAATTGAACTCAGGTCCACTGGAAGACCAGCTAGGGTTCTTAACCACTGAGCCATCTCTCCAACCTCTGAATTTCTTATTTTATGATAATTATCTTCATACCAACCTTTTCCTCCTCAAAGATTATATCTTTGTAAACCAAATCCTCTGGCACCCCAAACCCTTTACCAGATTATAGCAGGCTTTTTTTTTGGGGGGGGCACCAGCCACCTCCCAAACCATACCATGGAGACTTATTATTATTAGTTATGAATGCTCAGCTTTTTCTTATGCTTGTCCCACTTGCTCTTATAATTTAATTTAACCTCTTTCTCTTCATCTCTGTTTTACCTTGGGGCTTTATCCCTTTATTCTGTATGTCCTACTTTTCCTGCTTCCTCTATGTCTAGCTGGCTGGTGACTGCCTGGCTGGCCCTGGGCATCCCCTTCATTCTCTCTCTCTCTCTCTCTCTCTCTCTCTCTCTCTCTCTCTCTCTCTTGCTCCTCTTGTGCCTAGGTTTCTTCTCCTATTCTGTCTGCCTGCCTGCCCCAACTATCCAGCAAAAACAAATGTAACATCTTTATATAGTCAAAACAATATTCCACAGTACCAGATCTCACTAGCTCCTGGGTAAAAGTGAAGTCACAGTGAAGGCTAAATTGTGCCAGGCTTGCAGCTGTGGTAATGAATGGCTTCAATTCCTGAACTCTAGAGGCTGAGGCCAAAGAATCAAAAGTTTCTAATTAGGATAAACTGTCTAGAATGTCACCATTCCCCAAACCTTTGATCCTTGCTGCTGATTAGATCTGGAGGTGGTAGGAAAGTTTACCAATTGACTAAGGTTATGAATTATAGAGGCAAGCTGTTGTGGACTATTATTTTAACTAGGCAAAGATGTGTTACATTTGTTTCTGCTTCAGAATATTTAACTGCGTGAAGGTGTGTTATATTTGTTTCTGCTTCATTTGTTTAATTTTGTGAAGATGTGTTGATTTGTTTCTGTAGGGTATGGGGGACTGATTCGGTCCCCCACAGTAGGGGAAGCTGTAGCCATGTCTGCCTAGTGCCTGACCACGCTTGCAAGGGTGTTGTCAGGGTGACGTAGAATGAGAGTTGGTCAGGTGGCTGGTTTCTGGTTTCGGTTTCACTTTCAGCTTGCTGTACAGACTGCTGCCCACCGGCTGGCTCTGTCACTCTCTAAGTAAGGCTTTTTCCCTATTAAAATCCCTTGTATCTCTACCTGGCTCCGTATTGGTAATTTCCCGCAATATGTTTCCCCTTGCCTGCTAAGGCACCTGATTCATCTAACAAAAAGCTGAACAGCCAACAGCTAGGCAGGAGAGGGAAAGGCAGGGCTACCAGGCAGAAAGAATAAATAGGAGGAGGAATCTAGACTCAGAGAAGGAGAAAAAGAAGAGAATGAGGAAGAAAGAGGAGATGCCTGGGGCCAGCCAGGCAGCCACCAGCAAACACAGAGTAAGATATACAGAAAGAAATGTATAAAGCCCCAAGGCAAAACGTAGATGAAGAGAAATGGATTAAAATAAGAGCTAAGATAAAGTTCAGCATTCAAAACTTATATTAATTATAAAACTGTTGGCCAATGAGTAGGGTTTCTTATTGGCTAGCTCTGTCTTCGATATTAGCCCATTTATAAATAAATAAATCTATGTATTTCCATGCAATCTTGGCTTACTGGAGAATGCCCAGACCTATTACTCCTTTGCCGGCTACATAGTGTTCCTTTTTACACCCTCTCTGCCTACCTTTCCCAGAATTCTCATCTCCTAGCCCCACCTATTTTCCTGCCTCTATTGGTCAAACAGTGTTTTATTCATCAACCAATAAGAGAAACATATACAGAAAGACATCCCCCACCAAACTGGCTATTGTGTATATTATTCTAAATCTCTACACTATAAGGAGCATTTCTCTGACCATCTTCAAGAATCTTCCAGTGCACGATGGGCGGTGGTGGTGCACACCTTTAATCCCAGCACTTGGGAGGCAGAGGCAGGCAGATCTCTGTGAGTTCGAGGCCAGCCTGGTCTACAAGAGTGAGTGCCAGGATAGGCTCCAAAACTACACAGAGAAACCCTGTCTCGAAAAACCAAAAAGAAAAAAAAAAAAAAAAAAAAAAAAAAAAAAAAGAATCTTCCAATGCAATAGGGTCTAGATCAATTCCTTGAAGTTCATAAAGACATGTCTCTCTCTCTCTCTCTCTCTCTCTCTCTCTCTCTCTCTCTCTCTCTCTCTCTCTTTTTAATTCTATTTTGCCCCAATCCAATGTTTCTTTCCCTGATACAACAGTCATTTCTCCTATGCCTTCCCTGTGATGTCTGCTAATGGGCTTACCATAAAGAAGCTCAGGAGCTTCCCATTCACCAGCTGTACTATTCAGCCAAACAGTAGTCTTCCATCAGTGCATTTTTTAGGACTGAGGTATCCAACCGGACCTGCTCTGCCACTTTGCTTAGTTGTGTTAGGGTCATTTCCATGAGGATAGGGACTCCCAGTCCCTTGTGCACTACTGTATTTCCAACACCTAGAGCAGAGTAGAGCATAAATATCTGCTTATAAGTGAATTCCTGCTCTGAAAATAGATAAACCTGAGGCCTTCCTTTAATAGTTTAGGAGTTACCGTCTAATAGGAATTCCTTAAAACAAGGATAAACTAGCTGCGTGGTGCTGCAAGCCTTTAATCTCAGCACTTGGGCAGCAGAGGCAGACATAGATCTCTCTGAATTCCTGGCCAGCCTGCTCTACAGAGTGAGTGAAACCCTGTCTCAAAAAAGCAAAAACCCAAAAAGAATCATCTAAATTCATACACAAGAGATTATCTGAAAAAACTAAATTTGATAGTCCACTTCCTGTTTTACCCTGATTTGCACTCCGAAGCAATGAATAACTTTGTCCTGCTAAAATGGCTCTTTGTACTTTTTGTACTGATTAATGATCTAGATTATTTGTCTAGATCTAGACTGATCTGAATTCTAGCTCCAGGTTAGAATCTCTTACATAGATGAGCCATTTCCCCAGGCTTATTAGTTGTCTCCAGGGACAGGCCTTTGCTGTGAACAGAATCCTGCCTGACTTCTCTGAGTGTGGCTTTAGGAATTTTTTTTTTCACATGTGGGGCATGCTCATTGAAAGTTTAATCTCATATGGATCAATGATTTTATCATTTTTTGTGTGATGCATGTGAATGACACAGTTGTGAAACTGTGGAGTCAGCCCTGTCGTGGAATAATCTTTCTGTACTCTGTGAACACGTGTTGTTCTCATAGTTAACAATAAGCTTATTGGCCAGTAGCTAGGCAGGATTTCTGGGGCAAAGAGAATGCTGGGAAGAAGAAAGGTGGAGTCTGAGGAGTCACGAGAGATGCAGAGAGAAGCAAGATGAATGTGCTGTGTTGAGGGAAAGTAGATAAGAAATATGGGTTAAAGTGTAAGAGTTAGCTAGTAACAAGCCTGAGCTAGTGACTGAGCATTTATAATTAATATTAAGTCTCCATGTTAGTTATTTGGGAACTGGCAGGCTGGGGGGAAAAAGCCTGCCTGCACAGTCCCTCACTTTTATGTGGGTTCTGATGGTCAAACTCAGGCTTGTGTGGCAAGAACTTTTGTCCCCCGAGCCATGGCAGCAGCCCTGACCCTGTGATTTTTAAATATCAGTGGATATGTCCCAATATGGTAGTATGTTCAATGAATGTTTATTATTAAAGTTTTTTTTTCTGTATATGAGTGTTGTGACTGCATGGTATGTATGTGCACCACATGCCTGCCTGGTGTTCATGAAGGCCAGGAAAGGAAGTCATGTCAGATCCTCTGCAATTGAAATTATGGAAAGTGAGAGATGGTGAGCCACTGTGGGGTGCTGAGAATATCATACATTATTAAAAAGTTTAGATTCATCCTCAAAAAAAGAGAGGTAGAGGGTCTGAAGAGATGGCTTGTGGCAAGTCTTTCTCTGTATTGGCAGCTCCCAAATAACAACACAGAGACTTATTAATTGTGAAAGCTTGGCTTATAGCTTTAGGCTTGTCCCATTAGTTTTTTGTTTTAACCTTTTTATCTCATCTGTGTCCCATTAGTTCTTGTAGCTTAAATGAACCCATTTATATTAATCTACATTTTGCCTTGTGGTTTTTTAACTCTCTTCCATCTTGCACCTCCTGTTTCCTCTCCATGTCATCTGGTATCTTTCCTACGCCTAGATACCCCCCCACCTCTCTCTCTCTCTCTCTAGAAGTCCTGCCTAACCTCTTCCTGCATAACTGTTGGCCACTCAGCTCTTTATTGAAGCAATCAGAAGGTGCCTTGGCAAAGATACATCTTCACGGTGTACAAACACGTCAGCCAGTGGTGGCACATGTCTTTAATCCCAGCACTCGGGAGGCAGAGACAGGTGGATCTCTGTGAGTTCGAGACCAGCCTGGTTTACACGAGCTACTTCCAGGACAGCCTCCAAAGCCACAGAGAAACCCTAACTCTAAAACAAAACAGTGTACAAAAAGATTATTCCACAACAATGGCTCAGCAGTTGCTGCTCTTGCAGGGGATGGGAGTTTGGTTCCCAGCAGCCACATGAGAGCTCATAACTATAACTCGAGTTCCATGGAATCTGATGTCCTTTTTTTGACCTCTGTGGGCATCAGGATTGGATGTGGTGCACATACATACATGTAATACACTCATACACATAAAAAATACTTAAAGAAATACATTTCCTAAAAGAGTTTTTAAAAAAGGTAGGGGCTGTAGAGATGGCTTAGGGCTTAAGAGCACGGACTATTTATTCTTCCAGAGGTCCTGAGTTCAATCCCCAGCAACCACATAGTGGCTCACAATCATCTGTAGTGAGATTTGGTGCCCTCTTCTGGTGTACAAGCATACATGCAGGCAGAACACTGTATACGTATCTAGCCAGGGATGTTAGGAAACATTGTTATTTCTTTAGAGATGCATATCACAGAACTAAAACAACTAAGGACAATTTTAAAACCTCATTTCAAATCTCTGTTCTCCTACCCCAATCCCGTGCCTACACCAAAATGAAATAAATCTTTAATTACTTTAGGAGATCTCTAGTGAAGCATTGCAAAGCTGTGTCTTAGTTATATCTAATATCTTTGTAAAGAGATTAATAGTGTGCTAGTAAGGTAAAAACCCTCCAGGCTTGGTCCTGTGCCTGTAACTTCAGTACTTGGGAGGTGGAGACAAGGGAGTCAGGAATTCAAGCTACATAAGAGCAGTCTCAAGAAACAGAGCAACAGTGAGAATGAGGGTGTAGGTAGACGTTTCTTTCCCACCCACCAGTTCCCAAATAACCGACCCAGAGACTAAATATTAATTATAAATGTTCAGCGAATAGCTCAGGTTTGTTACTAGCTAACTCTTACATTTTAAATTAATCCATACTTCTTACCTATGCTCTGTCATGTGGCTTGGTTCCTTTTCTCATTATGGCACGCCCATCTTGCTTCTTTCTGTGTCTGCTTTCTAGTCCAGACACCACCCTTCCCAGCATCCTTCTAGTCTGGCTCTCCCGCCCAGTCTCTTCCTGCCCAGCTATAGGCCAGTCAGTTCTTTATTAACCAATAAGAGTAATACATATTCACAGTAGGATTATTCCATAGCAAGAGGGTGAGACCGAGAACATGCTATCAAACAACACAGGGGTGAGAGAACAAGAACACTCTACCGGCCAGGCAAACTAGTGAACGCCTTTAATCCCAGCACTCGGAAGGTAGGGGCAGGTGGATCTTGTGAGTTCAAGGCCAGCCTGATCTACAGAGAATTCTAGGATAGCCAGGGCAACATAGACCTTGTCTCAATAAAAACAAATACTCTTCCAAGTCACACAGGGAAAGCATCTCAGAAAGAAAAGTCCAACATCATTTTTTTGTAGCCTAGGCTGGGATGACACCATCAGGTCTGATTTGTTTATATGGTAATGGGGGTCAAACCCAGGTTTGTGCAGGCTAAGCAAGCACTACATCCTCAGCCCTTAAAAATACATCTGTGGCCGGGCGTTGGTGGCACACACCTTTAATCCCAACACTTGGGAGGCAGAGGCAGGCAGATCTCTGTGAGTTCAAGACCAGCCTGGTCTACAATAGCTAGTTCCAGGATAGTCTCCAAAGCCACAGAGAAACCCTGTCTCAAAAAACAAAACAAAAAATACATCTGTGTGTTTGTTTATTTAACTTAGAGGATTGAAGAGATGGCTCAGCAGTTAAGAGCACTTGCTGTGCTTGCAGAGGACAGGTGTGTAGTTCTCAGCACCCACATGGAAGTAATGTCTGTTACTGTAATGTCATTTCCAGGGCATCTGTTGCCCTTTTCTGGCCTCCACTGGCATTGCATGTACATAGTACCTTACATACATGCAAGCAAAACACTACCATAAATTACAAATAGGCCAGGCATAGTGGTGCATGCCTTTAATCCCAGCACTTGGCAGGCAGAGGCAGGCAGATCTCTGTTAGTTCAAGGCCAGACTGGTATACCAGGATGGCCAGGTCTGTTACACAAAAAAAACACTGTCTCAAGAAAAAAAATTAAATTTTCGTTGAAGGGGCATACATGCCACACACAGCGCATGTATGTAGGTCAGAGGACAACTTGTGGAGTCTATTCTCTCCTTCCATCTTTATGTGGGTTTCAGGGATGGAACCAAGGTGGCCAGACTGGTGCTACAAGCACCTTACCCACTTGAGCCATTTTCTCGTTTGTTCTACTTGTTTTCTTTGAGACAGGATCTAACTGCTTATATAGACTCAAACTTACCAAGATCAGTATGGCCTCTGCCTCCCAAATGCTGGGATCAAAGATGTGCACCTACCACATATGGGTTTTTGTTTTTATTTGTTTGTTTTGGATTGAGTTGCAGCAATCTTCCTGTCATGCATCCCTCCTATACCTCCACACCCCCACCCCGTACTGGCATAACAGGTATGGACCACTATGCCCTATTGAGATTTCTTAGTGTCAAATGAGGTTAGAAATTATATGGGTAATTTCTGGAAGACAGGCAGCTCTGTGGCTTGGAGGCCAGCCTGATCTACATAATGAGAACTTGTCTCAAAAAAAAAAAAACAAAAACAAAACAAACCCCCAAACTGCTGGGCAGTGGTGATGCACGCCTTTAATCCCAGAACCCCGGAGGGAGAGACAGGCAAGTCTCTGTGAGTTCGAGGCTAACCTGCTCTACAAAGCGAGTTCCAGGCAGCTGGAGCTCAACAGTGAAACCCTGTCTCAAAACAAAACAACAACAACAAAACGTTAGCAGAAGACTCGTCTTCTATCCTCTAGCCATTTGAGAGATTTAATCCAGGATCAAATTATGTCTGTATAGCTTGTGCATAACACACAAAAAAATATATAACTCTTTGCAAAATGTTTTATCGTTCAGTTGGTTTTAAAACCTAGACACATTAATTTTTGGCATAAGCAAGCATAGCTCAAGCTATCCTGTTTGAGTCTGTGGCCAGCCTGGGATACATGAGACCTGTCCCCTTTAAGAACGAGCAAGAACTCCGAATTCAGTTGTGTTAATGTTTCAGGGCAGGCATTGTATAAACTAAGGAAGTCATCTTGAAGCAAAAACACGTAAATTGTGCATTTTACGACACAATTCTTTGAAGAATGTTTAGAAAAACCTGGAATTCTAACAACTTTCCTGGTTTGGGAAAGTCGTGGGTTTCCCAAGTTTGCTTCTGAGCATGAGCGGAAGTCACTCTTTGAGCAGCCTCCGGTGATTTAATGATAGGTGCCATATTCCGGACAGAGTAACCCATCTTCATTCTGTTCTTCCGGACGCTCACACCAGTGGGCCAATTTTATTTTCTTACCAAAAAATTAAGAGTGCATTCAGAGAGGGCTTTAAGGCCACACAACGCCTCATCTTCCCATAGTAAAGATGGCGAAGCCCTGAGTAAGTTGCAAGCAACTCCACTTCCGCATTTTTCTTGTGCCCTGGTCCAAGATGGCGGACGAGGCCACCCGGCGGGTCGTGTCCGAGATCCCGGTGCTGAAGACTAACGCCGGACCCCGGGATCGGGAATTGTGGGTGCAGCGACTAAAGGAGGAATATCAGTCCCTTATCCGGGTCAGTTTTACTCCTGTGGTTGACCGCGTGGCTAAGGGGTAGCAGGTAATCAGGTGTCCTCAGGAATTGCCTCCGTGCGGAAGCCGCTTCCGGTTTTTAAGTTTATAAATTCATATAAATTGTGACTATTTGTGGGCTGGGGGATTACGCAGGGAGATTGCAGAACAGATTCTGGTTAGGAGCACCGTAGGGCTAGACCTTAAAGGAAAAAACCAGCAGTGTTCCTGGAAGGTGACGTGTCTCTCCCAGGCCAGGTGTTTGTTCTGCTGTATGTAAGAGGAGGGCTTGGGGGGTCAAAAGCACTCCTCAGAGGCCGAAATCTCGGCCCATCACTGCTCTTCTCTCATTCTTCGTGATGAAATGAATGGAATGAATGAAAGGAATGAATGAACTCACAGAAAGGAATAAGCTGAAAACTTACGGGGTTAGATGTAGAAAGTTAGAGATTGATGCTTTTAGTTATAAATTAGCCATTTCTTCAGCTAATCTTTCTGTTGTGGGAAGAGAAAGATTACACTCCTTATGGTGGTTTCCGTCTGCTTCAGAGACCAGCAGATCGCCGGCCTTATATATTGCTTCACTGAGAAGTTGACTGAGTGTTTGCTTAGCATGCAAGAAGTTCTGGGTTCTATCCCTAGCCCCTCATAAACTATGTGGCTAATGCATTGTCAGCACTCAGGACGTGGAGGCAGGAGGATTGGAAGTCCAGGTCATTCTGGACTACATAATGAATTCAAAGAATGTCTGAACTACTTGAGACCCTGCCTCAAACACAATAATAAAGCATATGATAGTGTTCCTACTACCTAGAAGGGTATGGTATACAAAGCCGAAAAAAAGGGACCCACTGAGGTTGATGGAAGCAGTATTATACTGTGTTTAAGTGGAGAGACAGACATAACTAGGATATTTTCAGAGTATGGAGAGAGATGTGCAATTCAACTTTAGTTTGCTAGGGTAAGGCTTCTTAGACGTGGTAAAACTTGAGTTGAAACTTAAAGTATAAACACACGGGCCAGAGAGAGATGGCACAGTCTGTAAAGTACCTGCTACCAAGCCTGACAACCTTCATTCAATCCCTGGAGTCCACATAGTAGAAGGAGAGAACTGACTGCTTCAGGTGTCCTGTTATTACCACATGCACACCTTGGCATGTATACACACACACACACACACACACACACACACACACACACACACAATAGTAGCATATGAAACATAAGGGTAGGAAAAAAGATGTTTAAGACATAAGGACAGGAGCTGGAGAAATGGCCCACTTACTGCCCTTGCAGAGAACCTAGCTAGTTTGGTTCCCAGCATTTAAATGCTCACAATCATTCATAATTCCAGTTTCAGGGGATCTGGTGTGCTCTTTTAGTCTCCTCAGGCACCAAGTGTACATTTCTACATAAAGCCACTCACACACACAAATATTTTTTAAAGTTTTTTTTTTTTCATAAAAAAACAAGGACTGCATGAGCAAAGGAGTGCAAACTAGAAACAGCATGGTATAAGCTGGGAGCCTGTAATTGCAGCAGTTGGGATGCCAAGGCAGAAAGACTGCAGGTTTGAGACCCGTCTTGGACAGTTTTAATGCCTTCCTGGTAGTTCAAGGCCAGCCTGAGCAATTTAGTGAGACCCTATCAAGAAAGACCAAAAAAGTAAGAATTAGGCCGGAGCTAAGGCTGGGTGTCATGGTACATACCTATGAACCTAGTACCGGGAAGGCAAAGGCAGGAGGGTTTCAGTGAGTATAGTACCAGCCCTGGCTACAGAGAGACCGTGTAACAGACAAACAGCCAACACTAAGGGCAGCAGGACATCATGAAATAGTAGTAGGGAAAAGGAAAGGGAAGGTCAAAGGTGAAGGCTGGTCTTTGACTTAGTGACTGAGTGAGACTGCCACCTGAAATTGAGAATGTGTTGGTGGTTCACACCTGTTATCCCAGCACTCAGGAGAGACAGGAAGATCAAAAGTTCAAGGTCATTTTAGTTCTCTAAGGTAGGTTGTGGCTGGCTTGGACAGGGACAGGAGCCCTGAAGAGGAAGAGGGGAGGGATGTGGTACAAAACCCAGATGGATGTTCTAAGTCTCTGTTTTCTGTTAGATAAAGGTATAAACTGAACCCCTATGGTGGTGGTGGTGCAAGTCTTTAGTCCCAGCACTGGGGAGGCAGAAGCAGGTGGATCTCTGTGAGTTCAAGGCCAGCTTGGTGTACAGAGCAAGTTCCAAGACAGCCAGCACTACACAGAGAAACCCAGTCTTGAAAAGCAAAAAAAAAAAAAGGTACAAAGTGAAACATGCAGTTGGATACTAGAATTTGAAATTCTGACAAAAGACTTGAACTAAAGATAAAGATTTGGGGCTGGAGAGATGGCTCAGAGGTTAAGAGCACTGGCTGCTCTTCCAGAGGTCCTGAGTTCAATTCCCAGCAACCACATGGTGGCTCACAACCATCCGTTATGAGATCTGGTACCCTCTTCTGGTGTGCAGATATACATGGAAGCAGAATGTTGTATATATAACAAATAAATAAAATCTTTAAAAAAAAAAGATAAAGATTTGAGAGTTACTAACTTGTAGCTGCTAATGAAAGCTAGCACAGGGTCCTAGTATATCTGGTAAGGTGAGTTTTAGGCTAAGGACAGATGCTATCAGGAGTGAGAAAATAACCCTATGAGTGTCCAAATATTTTGTGGTTGCTATACTGTAGGGAACCTAGATATTCTGTTGTCTGCTCTGGGCAAGCACCCAGCTTGCTTGTGTTGCCTTTTCTTTCATTTTGCTTATGTCTGAAAAGTTGTGCAAAACAGACTAAAAAGGAAAACAATCACACTTTTGAAGAGGGTCTACCCTTGCCTCCAGCTCCCTTTTCTTTTTCTTCTTTTTTTTTGGACAGGGTTTCTCTGTGTAGCTCTAGCTGTCCTGGAACTTGCTCTGTCCAGACTGACCTCGAACTCAGAGTTCATCCTGTCTGAGCCTCCTAAGTGCGGGCATCAAAGGTGTGCGCCACCACATCTGGCTCCAGCTCCCTTTTCTAAGACTTCATTTTCTCCTTTCAGTATGTGGAGAACAACAAGAATTCAGACAATGATTGGTTCCGACTGGAGTCCAATAAGGAGGGAACCCGGTAAGCAGGCCCTCTTGAGAGGTGTGAGTAGGATCCTATCTGAACAATTTGGTATCCCATAATGAACCAAAAGCCACCATGCATCAGTTTAGAGTGCCCTAATTCCTAACCTGTGAGTCTTCAGCTTGGTGGCCTAAACAGAGATGCCATTTGAGTATGATAGGAATGGTCTGACTGGACTGTGGCTTGGTCTTTGTTTCAGGTGGTTTGGAAAATGCTGGTACATCCATGACCTCCTCAAATATGAGTTTGACATCGAGTTTGAAGTGAGTGTCATGTAATGGGATGTATGCAGGTTAGTAGAAAGGCACTGATTAGATCATTGTTAACAAGCTAAACTTCCTTGAAGGGTCTAAACAAAACTTTTAAAATGGGAGGGGAAAGCTGAGGTTTGAGGCTGATCTCTAACAGTCACTAATCTCTGTGTCTAGAATCCGAGCTGTACATGGCGCTTGGGGGCTCTGCTGAACAAGCAGATCAACCAGGAAATATATATGTTTAATTAGACTAGTTCATTTCTCTCTCAGTTCTCTGTTTTATTAAGGCTTTGTAATTTCTCCAGATTCCTATCACATATCCTACTACTGCTCCAGAAATTGCAGTCCCTGAGCTGGACGGAAAGACAGCAAAGATGTACAGGTAGGATTGACTAGGAGATGAGAAAGAGCAAAGAAAGCCTTAGGGAGGAGCTCAAGAGACAGAAGGTCTCCCCAGAGGGTGCTGCTCCCGAGTCTAGAGGGAATCTAGCTTTCCCTATGTCAAGCCTATGCAAAGTGCTTAGCTGGCCTTGTTCTCAGTTGTGAGCACTAATTTTCCTGGGTTCCCAAGAGGCTGCTGCTATACATTATGGCTAGTTTTGTGTGTCAACGCCTTCCTCTTGTCCTTCTCACAGGGGTGGCAAAATATGTCTGACTGATCATTTCAAACCTTTGTGGGCCAGGAATGTGCCCAAGTTTGGACTAGCTCATCTTATGGCCCTAGGGGTAAGTTTGCTACTCTTGGTATATGAGAGGAAGAGGGAGGGCTCACGACCTAAGCAGTACCAGTACCGGAAGCCAGGCTGAGACTAAGGGCGGAGCAGTGTTGTTCCTCTAGGCTGTTCTCCCGGAGTCTCTGGGAAGGAGGTTCAGGTGGAACAAGAGGAATTGACTACGATAGTATCCTCACAGGGTCTCCCTTGTATTGCAGCTGGGTCCTTGGCTGGCAGTGGAAATCCCTGATCTGATTCAGAAGGGTGTGATCCAGCACAAAGAAAAATGCAACCAATGAAGGATCAAGCCACCGAGGCAGGACAGAGGGCCTTTTGATAGGCTGTATTCCTGTTTTCTTGCGAATCGTTCTTCTTACTCAAGAGTCTTTCAGAGTCACCTCTGTTTGTTACAAAGTAGCTATAGCTGGAGGGGAAAAAAAAATTCAAAAACCCAGCAATAGAATACGGTCACAAAGTTTCTAAGTTAAGCTGTGCAGGGAGGTGAAAGACTTGGGCCTTGAAATAGGCCATTTGTATCCCTTCTCCAAGTGGAACCCTGGAGGCATCCGGAGGCACAGGGCGTTAACTGACAGCTCATAGCTTTTTTTTTTTTTTGGTTTCTGGAAACAACCGTCAATAAAAGCTGCTTCCTATGTATGTGGCCTGTGGTTCTCATTGTTGGCTGTTAACAAGGTGAACAAGCAAAATATTGAGGTACATAAAACAACTGCACTAGGTTGGGAGGGGGTAATGAATGTCCTTTCAAGGGTTAACAAATGGGAGAAAATCTATCTCCCTGTTGTTGAGATTTGCTTTTCCCTTTAGCAGTGAGCCATGCTTTCCTTACTGCCTGAGCCTGCAAAGGAGCTGGAAGAAGAGTTTTACAGGTTCAGGGTTCTATTCCCACTAGGGATCTCCCATCCCTAGGTGGAGTGTTAAATGCTTCTCTATTGGTTTTCAGGCTGGACGCGGACCCGCATGCAGCTTTCCATGCTGCTTCCCTCTTGTTTGGAAAGAGTCTCTGTTGCAAGTCCTTCCGTTATTCCAGTTTTCGGCTCTTCATCCCTATGAACCACATGACGGGATGAAGGACCTTGACCCCAGGGACTTGCGGCAATGGTTTAAAGACCACCATCCGGCAAGGCCGGGAACTAGTGGTTCTAAAGTTGGCTGCGTTTCCATGGTGTCGGTCGGGGAGCCGTGGGGGCGGGCTCACGCAAGCGCCGAGGAGGTGGGTGGGAGGATTCCGAGTGTGGGCGCGCAGGCGCCTTAGGGGACTGTGAAGCCGGTGGCCGGTGGCCGGGCCGCACCAACAAAGATGGCGGTGGCCCTTGCGGCGGGAGCAAGCTGGGCTACAGCTGCCGCTAAAGCTGCAGCCCGGCCCGCGGGGAGGCTGTTCGGGGTTAGGAGGGGGTGGCCCTGAGCTGGAGCTGGACCCCGGCTGGCCTCCCCCGCCACCTCCCCGGGGCACAGGTATGGGCCGGGACCTTAAGGCGGGGTGGGGTGGGGTGGGGTGGGGGAGCTGAGGGAGAACGGATGCAGACCCCGGAGGACGGTCACCACAAAGGGAGAGGCTCGCGGTGCCCAGCGGGGCCTGGGGGAAGTAGGCTGGAAGAGCAGCATTCTCGGACCGCGGGGACTATGCCGCCGGACACTGTAGCCAATCAGCGGCCTCGGCCTTTCTGCCCTCGAGGGGGGCGGACCCGGGTAAAACCTCGCCGTGGTGGTGGGAGAGGTGCAGAATTTAGGGGTCAAGTAGTTCGTCCTCCATCCCAAACCATTGCTCCCTGAGCCCACATAGCAAATGGGGGCCCAGAACTGGAGGAGGGAGTGGATTGCAAACCACCCATTTAATCGGCTTCGTTTGCAACCCATAAGGGCAGGGCTTGAGGTTGGAATGCCGATTCCTGCATCCACGGTCCCAGGTCTGAGGCATATCACACTTGACTAGCCAGATAGGAGGATTTTTAGGAGTTTGTAAATTATGAAAACAGCTGAGTCTGGGACTGCCAGTGCTTTTCAGTAAATCTGTAGTCTATAGAGAGGGGGTGGGGCGTGAAAGGCCAAAATGATGGGCTACTATTCAGTCATTCATTTATTAAAGGAATACTAAGTATTTTCCTTGTGTCAAACATTGCTAAGTTCTGGGGATGCGAGAACTGATTTTATAGACGTGATTCATGCCCTCAGTACATGTAGAAGCCAGCTTGCATGGTAGCCTATGTCTTATCTCCCTTACTAATTCAAATGCTGACTGACCCTCTGTTCCCAGGTCCAGCCTGCGGTGTCCACAATGCCCCAGGCTTCTGAGCACCGCTTGGGCCGAACTCGAGAGCCACCTGTCAATGTACAGCCCCGAGTGGGAGCCAAGATACCATTTCCTCCCCGGGCCCGCAGCAAGGAGCGCCGAAACCCAGTTCCTGGGCCAAACTCCGTGTTACGACCTTTGCCTCCCAGGCCAGGTCCCCCGGATGAAAGGCTCAAGAAAGTGGAGCTGGGTCGGGGTCGGACCTCAGGCTCTCGTCCTAGAGGCCCCCTTCGAGCAGATCATGGGGTCCCCTTGCCTGGCTCACCACCCCCAACTGTGGCTCTGCCTCTCCCATCCCGGACCAACTTAGCCCGTTCCAAGTCTGTGAGCAGCGGGGACTTGCGTCCAATGGGGATTGCCTTGGGAGGGCACCGTGGCACTGGCGAGCTAGGGGCCGCACTGAGCCGCTTGGCACTCCGACCTGAGCCACCCACTTTGAGACGCAGCACTTCTCTCCGGCGTCTTGGGGGCTTCCCTGGCCCCCCTACCCTGCTCAGCATACGGACCGAGCCCCCTGCTTCCCATGGCTCCTACCACGTGTTACCTGCCCGGCCCTCTGAGCCATTCTACTCTGATGACAAGATGGTGAGGACTTTCCGGCACGTGTTGGTCTCCCATGCTCATGTTCCTCTTGCCGCCATATGTATGGCTTTCTTGTTCCCTGCTCCGAGTCCCTTTGTCAACCCCTCATTGCACCAGTGGACTCTTCTCTCCGAGGCCTTCTAGATATTATCTTGGGTTGTATGTGATTCTCCAATTTGGTGTGCCACATTTCTGGTCCCTAGGGAATTAACCTAACTATTTAGAATTCTTCTTTGGGTCCTTAGGCCCGCCCTTTTAAGGCAACTTCTCTCCTAGGACTGGGCCTAGACCTAATTAATCCCTGGGCTGAGGAGGGGCGGAGCTAGAGCACCTGCTGATATGGTTACACATTTCCTCAGCTAAGTGAGCTAAGCTGCTTGCAGTTGGAGCCAGCAGGAGAGGGTGCAAGAAGGGGCCACGGGGGCAGGAGGGGGATTTGGGGGCAGTAAAGTGGGGGTGGGGAGCAGCTGGGCAACCATGCCAGTGCTTGAGGAGTTGCCTCAGGAGCTGCATCGCCGGCTGGCCGGCCAGCGGAGTAAATGGGGAATAGGTGTGACAGCCATGGCTGAGTCTGTGGTACACTCAGCTGTGATGGGTTTACTGCTCATGACCAATGAGGTAGGAAGACCAGTGAGGGACAGAGGCTCGAGCTGGGGCGTGAGCAGGGGGTTGGGGAGACATCCATCAACATGTTATTGAAAGTGCCAGTCGAATATGACTGTACTCTGACCTTCCAGGCTCGTCACACACTGCTCCTGGGCTCTGGTCATGTTGGCCTCCGAAATCTGGGAAATACAGTAAGAGCCATCTTCCTGTCCTTTCTCTGTAGAAGGAATGTGAAATGGTGTTGGGGGGTGGAGACAACCTGCGGATTTGGGGAAGGCATGTAGAAGGAGAGCCCTGAGGCCCCCTCGAGGCTTGTTGGGCACCAGCCTTGAAAGGTAATGGCAGCGTCCCTACTGCTTCCCCAGTGTTTCCTCAACGCCGTGCTACAGTGTTTGAGCAGCACTAGGCCTCTCCGAGACTTTTGTCTTCGAAGGGACTTCCGGCAAGAGGTGCCTGGAGGAGGCCGAGCCCAGGAGCTCACGGAAGGTGGGCACCAATTCCTGTCCCTTCTTCTGTTCTCTTCCCCCACCCCCTTCCTTCAATTCTGTCCCCCAGTACCTATGATCCCCACCCCTCCAATCTGACAGTTAACAGCTGTTTCTCCAGTTCCTCCATTCCTAGAGGCTTTCTATCCCCGGAATCTCCTCTTGCCTGCTCTTCTGGACATTAATCCTTGTGTCACTGTCACACCAACAGCCTTTGCGGATGTGATTGGTGCCCTCTGGCACCCTGACTCCTGTGAAGCTGTGAATCCTACTCGGTTCCGGGCTGTCTTCCAGAAATACGTCCCCTCCTTCTCTGGATACAGGTGGGGAAACTGAGAGGATAGAATTTCTTTCTGCCCAAATCGGGGGCTGGGGCCAAGCAGTGGCTACAGCACCATGATTCTGAGCCTTGACATTTTCTACACTGAGGAAGTAGGGACCCATATTTGGGCAGGGAATACTGTCTGTGGACTAAGAGGGGATCAGTTACCCATATTCTGTCTGGCTGTAGCCAGCAGGATGCCCAAGAGTTTCTGAAGCTACTCATGGAAAGGTTACACCTTGAAATCAACCGACGAGGCCGCCGGGCACCACCAATCCTGGCCAGTGGCCCGGTTCCCTCTCCACCTCGCCGAGGAGGGGCTCTGCATGAAGAACCTGAATTGAGGTAAGGGTTGCTCCCCCTTGCTCCTCTCTCTCCCCTGTGGTTCTACCAGTAGCATTCAGTCTTCAAAGAACTGAGCTAACTGAAACTGAAAATGTAGGGCCTGGGGGAGACCCTTTAACAAAGGAGGGGGAATAGTTTGAAAGTATAAGAAATGATGAAAGGAAGGGGGTGAGGCTGAAGGATGAAGATAGAGGGATAAAACAGTGTTAGGAATGCCACTAAACTGGGAAAGGAGGGACCTTTTACAATGAAACACACCAGTGGTGCTTGTAGAGGACGGATGGCACTCTCCCCTCGTGCATATTCTTTTTCCTCTCATCTTGGATTTCCCCAGAAGGTTCTTGGAAAAATATTACTCCTTTGACTAGAAATCTAGGGAAGGAGCTGGTATGTGGGTCGGGATCAGGGCCCTGTGGATAATCTCAATGGTTGGGGTGGGGCTACCCAGTATCACAGCTGTCTCACGGTACCCTCTCCCTTCCCTTGATCTGTGGTAGTGATGACGATCGAGCCAACTTAATGTGGAAGCGTTACCTGGAGCGAGAAGACAGCAAGATTGTGGGTATGGAACGGGGCAGAGCAGTGGGGATTCGGGCTTGGGAGAAGGAGGAAGGGGAACAAAGCTGGATGATGAGGATATGGGATGGTGTGGAGAGTTGGGTGGCAGCAAAGGAGTGGGAAGAGACAGGATTCTGAGAGAGCACCTCAGGCATCCAACGGTGACTTTTCCTCCTGCCTTTTTGTTTCTGTCTAGACCTATTTGTGGGCCAGTTGAAAAGCTGCCTCAAGTGCCAGGCCTGTGGGTATCGCTCCACGACCTTCGAGGTTTTTTGTGACCTGTCCCTGCCCATCCCCAAGGTGGGATTCCAGAGGATTCCAGGGGTGGATGGAACATGGGTTTTGTGACCCACCCCTACGTGTATGGGGGAACTATGTGGGTCTCTGAAGCAGAATTGAAGCCTGGATTATGAAAAGATAAAAGATTTTAAAGGGGGGGATTCAGAAGATGCTGACCCTTACTTCCCCCTCCCCCCAGAAAGGATTTGCTGGGGGCAAAGTGTCTCTGCGGGATTGTTTCAGCCTTTTCACCAAGGAAGAAGAGCTGGAGTCAGAAAATGCCCCAGTATGTAGGGGTTTATAATGGTGGGAGACTTGGGGGTCTGTCTGAATAAAAGGAGATGCATGCTTCCTTAGCATGGGAATAGCAGTTACATGTCTGGGTGTGTGTTAGCATCTCAGGTATGTCGTAGTATGCCTGGGCTAAAGGGGGCAGGGCAAAGCAATGAGAAGCATACTAAATTTATATGGGTATTGGGGTGTCAGAAAAACCAGCCGAGGTGAGAGCACATTGACCTAAGATTGTTTGCTGTTTATTTAGGTGTGTGACCGATGCCGGCAGAAAACACGAAGTACCAAAAAGCTGACAGTACAAAGATTCCCCCGAATCCTCGTGCTCCATATCCTAATCTTCCAGTTCTTATTTCTCTTAGGATATCTCCCATACATTCTGTTTCCTCACCTTCACTGAGTTTTCCTTGGGAAAAACCTGCTACCCCAACTCTCTTTGCCATCTTCCAGGACACGTTGGGGGAATGGAGGGTACTGAACTTCTTACCTCAGCTCCCTTCCAGACCTTCAGCCTCCCAAATGCTCCTTAACCAGGGCTCAGATCTGAATCGATTTTCCACCTCCCGAGGCTCCATCAAGAAAAGTTCAGTAGGTGTTGACTTCCCATTGCAGCGACTGAGCCTAGGGGACTTTGCCAGTGACAAAGCCGGTGAGTCCGCTGGGGGAAATGTCCTAAGGAACCTCCAGGAGAGGGACACAACTCTTGATTGTAGCAACTGATCTTGTCTAACCCACAGGAAGCCCTGTCTACCAGCTGTATGCCCTCTGCAACCACTCGGGTAGTGTCCACTATGGACACTACACAGCCCTGTGCCGGTGCCAGACTGGTTGGCATGTCTACAACGACTCCCGGTGAGAACAGCCTCTTATTCAACCCCTGCCCCATCCCACTGCAGCTCCTATGAGGCCCCAAAAGATGAGATCCTGACAAAGGACAGGTGGAGTCTCTCTCCCGAGCTCAACCTGGGTTCTCTGAGGTTGATTCTTGTAGGAAGGAGGGAAATACACAGAAATGACTACAGCCATCCCCCATTTCCCTTCTTTGTAGTGTCTCCCCTGTCAGTGAAAATCAGGTGGCATCCAGTGAGGGCTACGTGCTGTTCTACCAACTGATGCAGGAGCCACCTCGGTGCCTGTGACACCACCTTGAAGCCCTGGCACCTGTGAAAACCTTTTCAACACCCTCAAGCCCCCAGGCTCCCCATTTACCTCAGAGACGTCTATTTTTGTGTCTTTTTAATCGGGGAGGGGGGGTTGGTTGTAGCTCCCATTATTTTTTTTATTAAGAAGCACCCTTCCACCTTGTTTCCTGTCCCTTGTACAGAGCTCACCAGGCCCTTGACCATGTACAGCCCCCAGAACCTCTGCAATCTCACTTTTTTTGTGAATAAATTTATTAAGAAAACGGTGTTCACGTTTGTATTTGCGGGTAAGAGGGAATGGATATCCTTCCAGACTTTGGTTCAATTGGATCTTTCTTGGACCCAGTTCCGTCTCTGAACAGGCGGGGGCGCTCTCAGAGCAGAAGGAAAAGAACAGGGATTGAGTAGGCCTCACTCACACTTGTGCCTTAACAGTTTAGTGGTATACTAAGAAGACAGGCCTTGAGACTTGTGAAGCCTCGGAGAAGCCTAAAGCTAGAGTGCAGGCATTGGCACGCCGGGTTTGGCGGAGAGGGGAACTGCCCCTCGAGAGCAAGGCACCCAAGAACCCCTGTTGACAAACACTGGTTTCGTTGCCGGGTGGCCCTAGCTCCCGTAGGGCCTGGCTGTTGCTAACATCAAAGAGCTGTTTATGGCGCTACTTCCCCACGGACGGGCCTCCAAGTGTCTCTCTCCAGCCAAGGCTCATGGGGCCCTCCAGGGTTCTCACCACGGGCCTAGGAAGCTTGAGCTGGGGAATGCTAACTCCGGGATTCGGCTTTTCTCTGTCTTGGCCCCTGGGGAAGGCAGTACCGGTTATCACAACTAAGTCAGCCTAGGCAATGAACCGGTTAACCTGTTCCACCGAGCTGACTCGGTAAGTGGCTGCGGCTTGGCTGGCAACGTCACTGCTAATTCGGTGTTTTTCATTGGTGGATGTATCCAGAACTCACCAATCCAGAACCTGCTTCCCAAGACCCACCAATCCTGAAGCAGTTAAGCGAAGCGCAGCTGCGGGCCGCCAGAATGGAGTAGACGGAGAGTGAGTCGCAGGGACCTTAAGAGTTAGGGGCGGGATTAGCCGACTTGAACCTGCTCACCGGCTGAGCCTGGGGAAACCGTGTGCTGCAGGGTTCTGGCCCCCGGAGGGTTTGAGCTGGGGAGATAGTGTGGGCGTGGATCTTATCTGCACACCACCAGGAGAGACTGCCTTAGGGCCTCTATATCATTCATTTTCTCTGGTTCCCCCTATCTCGTGGCTAAGTCCTCGCCTCTGAAAGATCTCACTCTTCCACCAGCACGTACATGCGCGCCCTGCCTTAGTGCTCACAAATCAGTAAGTGCCCAGAAGTGCGGTACGGGACCAGTGGGGTGTCTGCAGTTGTAAAACAGGGTGCCTCCGGTTCTGCCGGGGTGTCTCGACCTTTCCCCCCAGGCCTTACAATGGGCCGGACTGTGATCGTGCTTGGCGGAGGTATCAGTGGATTGGCTGCAAGTTATCATCTGATCCGAGGCCCCTCTCCCCCTAAGGTGAGTCCCCACTAGAACCAGAGAAAGACTCATTTCATACTCTTACTAACATTTTCAGCAGAAACTGGATAGATTCTGTCCCATGGAATGTGCAGTCCCCCCAACCCCGTCCCCAGTCCCTTTTCCCTGCACCCACAGTGTCTCACTTTGGGAGCCAGGTGATCTTAGTGGAGGGCAGCAAGCGTTTGGGAGGCTGGATCCGCTCAGTCCGAGGATCAGACGGTGCCATCTTTGAACTTGGACCTCGAGGAATTAGGCCGGCTGGAGTGCTGGGAGCTCGGACCCTGCTCTTGGTGAGCCTCGTGTGGAATGTGTAGGACAGGTAGTATGGGAGTTTTCCAAACGGATAGAGTTGCAGAGGGGAAATACATTTGTTGGGTCAGTTTTTCCTTAGTGTGTCCTCTTCCCGAGGGCTTGTGGAGAACAGGTTTCTGAGCTTGGCCTGGAGTCAGAAGTCTTGCCTGTCCCGGGGAATCATCCAGCTGCCCAGAACAGATTCCTGTATGTGGGCGGTGCCCTGCACCCCCTACCCTCTGGCCTCAGGTAACACCTCACCTCCTAACTGTACACCTCTTCTATTCTCTCCCTGTCAGCCCTTCCAGCCACAGAGGTTAAATGAATGAAAATAACCCCCAGGAGCTGGGAAGGTGACTCAGGGAGTTTTCACCATGCCTTCCTCCATGCAGGGGGCTACTCCGCCCTTCACCCCCCTTCTCGAAACCTCTGTTTTGGGCTGGGCTGAGGGATTTGATGACGCCCAGGGGCAAAGAGCCTGATGAGACTGTGCACAGTTTTGCCCAGCGCCGCCTTGGACCTGAGGTGACACTACTCAGAGGTGGTCTCAAACCTCTCCCCTCCTAAACCAGCTCCTAAACTCTTTCTATTGCTGGAATCTCCAAAACTCGGTGTTGGGAATAAATGCCTTCCTTTCCTTCCCATCCTTTGTTACAGTGGGAACACCCCCAGCACAAACTCTCTCCTTCCTCATCCCCTCCCAAACAGGGCCAATGGAAATCAGCCAGGGTGGCTTATTCCTTGGCCCCTCAGACCTAGTCTTACCCTTAAGGTGGCATCTTTAGCCATAGACAGTCTTTGCCGAGGAGTGTTTGCAGGCAACAGCCGTGAGCTCAGTGTCCGGTCCTGCTTTCCCAGTCTCTTCCAAGCTGAGCAAACCCATCGGTCCATATTACTGGGACTGCTCCTGGGGGCAGGTGAGGGGAGGCATTGGTTCAAAGGGTGAAATGTAAAGCCTGACAAAATGAGGTACTTTGTACAAGGGGCACTATTTTGATAATATATATTTTTTGCCTCCTCTTAGGACAGAGTCCACAGCTGGATTCCTCATTAGTTCATCAGGCCCGGGCTGAGCGATGGAGCCAGTGGTCACTCCGTGGAGGGCTGGAGATGTTGCCCCAGGCCCTTCACAACCACTTAACTAGTAAAGGAGTCACTGTCTTCAGAGGTCAGCCAGTCTGTGGGCTCAGCCTCCAGCCAGAAGGACGCTGGAAGGTAGGAGAACCCTCTGGAGTATAGTGAACCTGTATCAGTGTTAGTGGTTCCGTTGTTGCTGTTGAATATATTTAGCAAAGTTTCATATGAAAATGTGCATGACCTGATTTTATACCATAGTAAAATGGGTCCTCTGGGGAGGGATGTGGACTTCTTGCTGAACATCCATTTCTTTAAACTTGGTCCAAGACTAAACCATGGCACTCTTTCCTCATATGACTACCATTCTAAGACTCTGTTGCCACCTGTCACTCACAACATTCATAAAGGCATCAAAGAGCTACAGTATTCCTTGGACATGTCTGCCACCTTGAAATGTCAATAACTTCTTGTCCATAAATTTCTTCTACTGTGGCGTGAGGGGGGAGCTGAAGAGATAGCTCAGCAGCTAAGAGCACATACAGCGTTTTGCAGAAGACCTGGGTTCAGTTCCCAGAACCCACATTAGGTGGCTCACAACTTCCTGTAACTCCAGCTCAGGAGATGAGCTCTCCTCTACTGGACTTCAAAGGCCCCTGCACTCATGCGCACGCGTGCGCGTACACACACACCCACACACCCACACCCACCCCTGTGTCTTTGAGTGGTCAGGGCTGGTAGCACTGGACTTACTGTTTTCTTGCCTTGGAGAAGCTATTTAGATATTGGTTACCTCAGGTCCCTAGGCGTTATTCGTGAACCTTCCTCAAAAAGCCCTTAGGTATGCGAATAGAAGCAGTGTTTGTGAGTATCTGGGGACAGGAAAAGGACACCCACCTTCACTGAACATTTCAGAGTGGCCACACTGGCCTCTTCCTGGTCCACTTTCTGGGTTTACAGAGAATTTTTGTTCAGATGATATTGTCATTCATGTCCTTCACCCTGGATCAGCATCAGGTCTTTCCCTGTCTCTTGGGACCTGGGAAACTAAGAGTGAGGCAGGAAATCTCACTTACCTATAAAGTCTTCATAGCACTGTCTCTCTCCAATGTTCTTATCACTCAGGTGTCTCTAGGGGACAGCAGTCTGGAGGCTGACCACATTATTAGTGCCATTCCAGCAGCAGGTAATGGGACAGTCCCTCCCTTTCCCTAAACATCAGGAGGCAATTGTGTGTGCCCTCCTGTACCAGCAGTGCCACGTCAGGTTCCTGAACTGGTCATGCCTGAGGGATTCCTGGAAGACAAAGCTAGCCTAGTATGAATGCCTCTGTTTGATCCCCAGTGCTCAGCAAGCTGCTCCCTGCTGAGGCTGCACCTCTAGCGCATGTCCTGGGTACCATCACTGCTGTGTCTGTTGCTGTGGTCAATCTGCAGTACCAAGGAGCTTGTTTACCTGTCCAGGTAGGAGGAAGAGGTGGAAGTAGGGGAGACACAGGCTGTGAGAGCCCTTCCCTTGTGATCCAGATATCTTCCTCTCTAGGGATTTGGACATTTGGTGCCATCATCAGAAGACCCAACTGTCCTGGGAGTCGTGTATGACTCAATTGCCTTTCCTGAGCAGGATGGGAACCCCCCAGGCCTCAGAGTAACTGTGAGAGGAAGAAATTTTGCTTATTGTGGTTTCTAAAGGACTTATCTGGGCCTTTGCATAGGTACGGGTAGGATGGTCAATGCTCTATTTCCTATAGGTGATGTTGGGAGGCTACTGGTTACAGAAGCTAGAAGCTAATGGCTGTGAATTGTCTCCAGAGCTATTCAAACAGCAAGCACAGGAAGCAGTTGCTACACACTTAGGACTGAAGAAACAACCAAGTCACTGCTTGGTCCATCTACACAAGGTGAGTTGAAATAAATTCTTTTTAGTTCCCTATTGAAAATAAGGACTACTGTGTTTTTCGGTATGTCAGCCAAGGTCTTGGAAATCGGTAATAAACTTTCCCTTGCATCTTATCTCTCCTTAGAACTGTATCCCTCAGTATACACTAGGACACTGGCAAAAACTAGGTAAGTTGGGGAAAGTGGCTGGGCTGAGAAAGTCAGACCCCAGCTATAACATTCCTTTCATCCTTTCTTACCTTTCAGAGTCAGCTATGCAATTCTTGACCACTCAAAGGTTGCCCCTGACCTTGGCTGGAGCTTCCTATGAGGGGGTCGCTGTCAATGACTGTATAGAGAGTGGGCGTCAGGCAGCAGTTGCTGTCCTGGGCACAGAATCTAGCAGCTGATTCTCCCTCTCCTACTCATGAAAATAAAAGTTGCTTGAACTTAATTTGGTCTTGCCATTTTGTCAGCCTACAGGCTTGTCGGGGCCAGGGGTGGTGGGAGAAGATAAAGTAGCCTGGGATGTAGAAAGCACAAGCAAGATGAGACAAAGTCCTTTATTAGAAAAGATATCAAAATCCCAGCCCCCTGGACCAAGACCAAAGGAGCTACTCCAGCACTGGCAGGAAATGCCCTGGTAGAGGCTTCCTCCACCAGACAGCTTCTTGGGAACCATAAATAGAATAAATATTCACAGAGGTCCCAGGAGAAGCCAGGTCACTCTTGGAAAAGAGTGATGTTCACAGACGAGGAAGGGGCTTAGGGTCCAGCCCTGCTCCTACCCTGGGGGCAGGGGATTACCAGGATTTGTCGCATAAAATGACATCAAGGATTCACAGTCATAAGCCCTGAGAGGTGACCCCCTAGAAAGAGGAACCTCCAGGTCTGGAGGAGCCCAGCTCCTGTCTAGCAGTGAGGAGAGGTCCCTGCCCCCAGCACAGCACTAGAATTGAGATCCCTCACACCCCTCTGAAAGCAGTGAGGAGCAGGTGTGGGGGATACGACCCCTCTGATTTAGTTTCATGACTAAAGTGGGCAAAGAAGAATCAGTGTGAACCATGGGGAGCTGTGTGGTTGGCAGTAGGCAGAGGACCAGGCCTAGCGGGGGGCCGGCGTTGTAACATCTCTTGTCGGAAGGCCTGGGAGGAACCTGGTGGGTATCGGGGACCAGAGGGAGCCCGAGGACCCCGAGGATCAGTCCCAATGTCTGCAGTGATGTTGGTATACAGAGGACCCAGCTCTTTAGCCAGCAACTGGTATGTCAGTGAGTTCATTCCATCTTGTGTCCAAGAATTCTGGGTACGGACCAGGAGGTCAAATCTGAGGGTTAAAGGGTTACTTAAGACTAAGATCTAAAAAGAATAGCCAGGGATTTAGGGACATTTAAGGGTTTCCTGAAGAGAGGAAGAGTGGGAGTCCAATGACAATTCCGTTCCTACCTGTGGGGATTTTCCTCATTGCCTTTGTCCCCTCTGTGCTTCACCATCTTATAGTGTCCCACAGAGGTGGGTGGTCGAGAGATCTTCATCCCAGCCAGGCGGACCCTATGAGAAAAGGGAGGGACTCTTGGAGGAGCTAGAATGGAAGAAAAAAAGCTGCTGGCAGATGAATGAGAAAAGTAAAGACCATCAAGGGAGTGATAACATACACCTGTACACGAAGAATACTTATCTGTCTGGGAAGGAAAAATAAATAAAACTGCCACATATGAAAAGGCAGGAGAAAATCAAACAGAAGATAAAGATGGCTATACCTAAGTAAGCAGCATCTGACGCCAGGTGCCCTGGGGCCTTACAAGAACTGGCAGAGGGAGATTTGTAATTCTCATACCTTCTTTCTAAATGGCTCCTAGGAGTTGCCCTTGGAGTCGTGGGAGGACACAGAAAGAGGCCATTTTGTCTAAAGCATAGAAACGGCAGACCCAAACTCAGCCACCTCAGCCTTTTCCCCTTCCATGCTGGGCACTGGAAGTGGAGTTTACCTATGCTAAACAAGGAACTACTGAGATGCACCCCTAGCCCAGCAAGTCTTATTTAGAAATAGTGTCTAAACTACCCAACTCTTTCCCAGCTGCTGCCATGTGTGAAAGAGAACAGCAGAAGCAGATAGATTAATCAGGACCTTAAACAAGCCCAAATTCTGAAACACAGAGGCAAGAGGTGGAGGCAGTTTCACAAAGAACTCAAAAAATACATCTAGGATTTTCAGGGTATGAAACACACGCAGAGATGAGAATTCTCATAAAGATGTCATTGCAAGAGACAGAAGGGGAGGGAGGCAATGGGTCCAGGATGCCAAGCTCAAATACACTTTACCGGAAACTGGTTCATTGGAGGCTAAAGCTGGATCTTACCCCTTTTCCCAAGAATATAACCAACAGATCTATCTAGAAAAGTGAAATTTGACAGAATGGGCAGCAGGGGTTAAAGCTTGTCCTGAGTAGACTAAGGTCAAGGGAAAGGAATGGGCTCAGTGCAGAACTAGGAAGCTAAAGATCTGGAAGATTGTGGCCAGGGTTTGCGGAAGAGGCGTTGCAAGAAGTCTGACCTGGTAGCGATGTCATCATCCTCACCGCCCCAGCCCCAGTATTCATTGGGGAAGCCATTCATCTTCAGGTATTGGTCAGGAGTGAGCGCTGAAACCCCACCAAAGTACTGGGGGTATGGGAGGCTAAGGAGAAAAAGATCCTGTATTTCACAAATCTGGAACATCAACCCTATCCACAATCCCCTTAGCTCTCCTCCTCCTACAAGGTTGGTTCCCCTGCTTTCTAGTGCCTTTCCAGGCCCTCTACCTGTATCCAAACTTGTTCATAGCAACAGCAACATGGCGGGGTCCCCGGGGGTCACACACATACAGGTTATGATCATTTTCTGGAAGGAGGTCCACATCATGTAAGAACAAGCAGTCCCATTCTTCATCTCGCAGGGCTTCCCGCACCCCAACATTCAGGAGCTTTGCCCTGTTAAACATTCCATTTCCAGCCTAGAAGATAATGAGAGGGACCAGGCTACACATGGAGAAGGTAGGCGGCATGCGTGCTAAAGTGAAAAGAGGGGCATCTAAGCGGAACATGGGGGCCAACAGAAGGAGGAACACAATGAACAGCTGAGCACAGAGGCACCTGGCTGTAACCCCAGCACTCAGGAGACTGAAACAGGAAGATCTTGAGTAGACTCTAAACAAAATAAGGGCTGGAGATGTGGCTCAGTTGGTAGAGTGTTATCTAGCATTCACTAAGCCCTTGGTACAGTCTTCGGCACTTTGCCGTTCCAAAACCAAGTACGGCAGCATGTGCCTGCAACTCCACCAGTGGGAGGGGAGATGGGGGGGCAGAAGTTGAAGGGCATCCTCAGCTACACAGTCAATTCTGAGGCCAGCCTGGGCTACATGGGACCCTATCTCAAAAAGCAAAACATTCATTTGTGCAGGCAACACACACCCACAAAATAAATAAAACTAATGCAATTTTTTACAAAATTACAGAACTAGTATTTTAGCTCATCCTTGACCAATTCCAAATTTGCATAAGCCACTCAACAAAGGAAAAAATCATTAAAAAATATAGGAGAGTAGGAATACCCTAACAGGATAGAGAGACAGACCTAACAGAATAAGCATGGGACTAACAAGGCTGGAAGGGCAAGGCTTCTCCATTATCTATTGTCTAATCCTCTTAAAATAGATGAGAGAAGATGCATTTATTTGAGGCTTCCTTAAAAAAGTAAGCAGCTGGACACTGGTGGTACACAGCTTAATCCCAGCACTTGGGAGGCAGAGGCAGGTGGATTTCTGTATGGGGCCAGCCTGGTCTACAGAGTTGGAGATACCTGGTGGATGACATAGATGCCATATGCAAGCTGCTGGCGCTGCAGGAAGGGATGCAGGTGATAGAGCAGCAGGCGCAGGTGATGCTCGCGGGCACGATGGGGCACAATTATGGCAGTTCGGGAGCGGGCCTCACATCCTGCAGGACGGTACCGGCCCCCTGGTTCCACCCGGGGATTCCGCTCCACAATCTCTGCTAGTGATGGCACTGGGCTAAATGATACCGACACAGGACCCACTGTTGGTAGTGAAAGGCAAGTTCAGAAACTGGAGGCTCAAGAAGAAAATGGGTATCAGAATCTAAGAATACCTCTGGCTAAACAGCCTGATTCTGGGCTGTTTCCCCAAGGGCTCACTCAAAAATCTAAAAAGCCTTGCATTTCCCTTCATTAAGACAGCTCCACAAGGCTGCTGCTGGTGGTGGAGGTGACGCATGCCTTTAATTCTAGTGCTCAGGAGGCAGGTGGATCTCTGACTTCCAGGCCAGCCTGGTCTACAGAGTGAGTTCCAGGGCAGGCTGCAAAGCTACAGAGAAGCCCTGTCTCAAAAAAAAAAAAAAAAAAAAAAAAGACAGAAAGACAGAAAGACAGCTCCAGCTCCACAAAGCCTAAATCTGCAGGCAGGCTCTTGCCTTAGACTACTTACTTTCTTATTTTAGGGTTCTACATTACTTTCTCTTGCCCCACACTGAAGCTACAGTACAAGAGTAAAAGGACTTCAACCTAATAAAGCCAAAACTCATTTACAAGAGAAATAATTCCTACCCTGGGGCATGAGGAGCCCATAAAATGGGCAGGCAGTGGGAAGCTCGTGACCCAAGAGAGTACTCTAGCTTCTGAATTCATAGACCACTCTATCTCAACATCAGCTCACCTTAGAGTACATTAACCTAAGTCTCAAGTCATGCCTGCTCAGGGCCCCCTGCCCCCCACCTCCTTGTGCTCTTCACCTGCTTCCCTTTGTACTCACCTAGGAAAGGAGATCGCTCTGGACAAAAGGGTAGAGCTTCAGCTGGAGAAGCCCCGGCAGCAACCGGAGCCCCAGGCAGGTGACTGAGGTTACTATAGACATCACGAGGATGAGAGTAATCAAATGTTGGGCCCTGATCTCGACCAAACAGGGCACTAAGGCTTCGGAAGCCCCCTAGTGAAAGGTACATCATAACTGCCAGTTGGGAGCCCACAAGCAGGGCCAATGTGCAGGGCCTCTCCAGCAGCCTCCGCAACATCCTGACTTGAGGGCTAGGAAAAGAGTGAAGGGATTTCTGGAAAGAAACAGGAGGGGAGAGAGTAAGTCAGCAGTGACAACAGCAGGCAGAGATGAAAGTGGTGCCGGGGAGAGAAAGACAAACAGACAGACAAAGAACAAAGTCACAAGAAGGAACATTGATATAATCAAACAAGGAAAAAAAACCCAAAACAACCCAGAAGGTAACCAGGTAACAACCACCAGCAGTCCTTATAAAAAATCAATAAAGCTCAAACTTCATTTTCATCCACTTCACTCTGTCTCCACCCTCAAGAAAGCTTACATCATTCAAGTCCCAAGTCCATTCCAGAAGTCTTTATCTCCAACCTTACAAAAGAGATAGACACACCTGTGTTCAAGCTGTCTTCTTCCGGATCATGGGGGCTCCAGGAGGTCCCCGGGGAGCAGAGATGGGAGGCATTATCTAAAATTGGAACTGTCACAGAAGACAGAAAAAGGCATTCCAACAGCCAATCTGGGACCAGCGGGAACAGAAGAGATCAAGGAGAACCAGTCGCCTGTACAGCAGAGACCGGGATAAGGAAGAAACAACTTTCTTATCGTGAGAAGTGCAGGAAAGCGATTGGAAAAAGAGAAGACGCCAGGACAAGTCTCTTTGGGGTTACTTCCAGTAGACTACTGAGTGGCAGGCAGGTCGGTACCTAACCCTCTACTTCAACAAGACGAGTTTGTTTGGGGAGCGGGGGCAGGAAAACGAATGTAGGCACCAAAAAAAAAAAAAAAAAAAAAAAAAAAAACTATTCAAGAGGCAAGACAGCTGTGACAAGACCTTGGAGTGGCCTAGAAAACAGTAGAACAGGAAACGGGTTCTTTCTGTTCTTCACGTACCAGGGAGCGCCTCCGCAGGTGCACGGTGCTTGACCACCTGGGCGCTGCAAGCAAGAGACCCTGGAGCGTGGCCCGGAGAAGAGTGGGGGTGGTGTCCTCTGCCCTTTTCACCTTTCTGCAACCTAGTGGGGGTGGGGAGCAGAGTGCTAGGCCAAGTGATGAAGTGGAGGGGGAGGTCTAGAGCAGGGTCGGCCAGGACACCTGGGCCGGCTCACCTGGAAGGGCGTGGCCAGCGCCTCGCACGCGCTCGCGCGCGCGCACGCGGGGCATGGGAATAGAATTCCTTTCTTTTTCGGGCACGCCCATCCCACCTTAGCCTCTTGTTTGCCCCCGGCGTGCAACGTGAAGGCAATCGGCCCGCAGCCGCGTTCCCACCCGAGACTCTGTCTGTGCTCAGTCTGGTTTTCCAGCCTTTCCTCGGAACTTTCCCTCCTCCCCCGATCTCCCGAACCTCGCTCCGAGGACTCTCTCCAAGGTCCCCAGCCCACCGTACCTGGTCACCGCCACTGGGACAGCCGGGCAGGTATCGCCGCCGCCATCTTGGAAGCGGGCGCTGGGGGCGGGGCCCGCGTCACGGGGCGGGGCCTCCGGCGGGCAGGCGCAGGGGCCCAGCACCGCCCAGCCTGCTAGCCCGGGGGCTGGAGCCCCGCACCGCCGAGAAGCTCGCTGGTGTTCGCGGAGGAGTCCTAGACCCCGGCTTCCTCTCCACCTCACAGTCTCCTAGCCGGGTCCCCTTGCTCACCTCAGGGCACCGCGGCTCAAAGCCCTTGTTTCTCAGTAGGGCTGAGAACCGGTTTCTGATGCATCATCGGAGGACCTCACCCCAGGGTAGGCTGAGCCCTTTCCCAAGTGTGTCATGGCGCCCCCTGTAGCCTAGTGCTACTTAGTATCGAAATTTTTCCTAAGGTTACTGTAACACGCACGCCATTTGTATCCGCATGGTTAACATTTGTATCCGCGTGGTTAGCATCCGCATGTGCACCGAGAGACAGTGTCGGCTCTGATGTGAATATGCTTTCCTAGGTATGAGACTAAAATGGACGCTGCAACGATGTGCAAGACATTTAATCCCGGGGCTTCTACCAGCCCATCGCAAATGTTCATGCCGAGGAAAAATAAAAGACCAGTTACTTACAGTTTTTGCCTGGGGATGGGGGTGGGTGTGGGGGTCTACAGACAATATAGTGCAATGATAATGATGACCTGAAAAGGGACACCTCAGTCACAAGTGGTGATCCTGGGTAAGCCTCTCAAAAGTAGTCGTGTCTCTTGGGAAGCCTGAAGGACTTATGCACAGCATATCCTGCTTTAAACATTGTTTTCATGAAAACTGCCTTACAATACAACTCAGTATAGGTGAGTGACCTGTATGCAAATTATGTCTTGTCTAGTAAACGCCATTTGGAGAAAAACAAAACAAATACGAGAGTATTTGTCTCCATTTTCTCATTCAGTTTTATATTCATTTGAAGCAAAATTCTAATTAAATTTCTTTGGGGGGGGTTTCAAGACAGGGTTTCTCTGTGTAGTTTTGGAGCCTATCTGGCACTCGCTCTGGAGATCAGACTGGCCTCGAACTCACAGAGATCCTCCTGCCTCTGCCTCCCGAGTGCTGGGATTAAAGGCGCGCACCACCAACGCCCGGCTAAAATTCTAATTAATCTTATTAACAAAAACCCCGGGGTCAAATATCAGGGTAATAGCCTGAAAGATAAAAGAAACAGAACAGTGACCTCTTACCTCTCTGGACCTACCCTATGGCCAAAAGGGCCCAGATCCTGCCCTAACCCCACTTTATCACTTCCTGTCTCCATTTTCCTAATTCTGGAACATAATTTCAACCTAGTTTTTTTTTATTTATTTATTTTGTATATGCATTGGTATTTTGCCTGCATATATGTCTGAATGAGGGTCTCAGAACTGAAGTTATAGTGGTGAGCTGCCATGTGGGTATTAGGAATTGAATCCAGGTTCTCTGGAATAGCAGCCAGTGCTCTTAGCTGCTGAGCCATCTCTCCAGCCCCCCCCCCTTCAGCTTTTATTACACAAGATACAGCAATACATTTTCACACAGTGTACAAACATCCCACAACACTTCTGCAATTTTGCTCTACCTTGGTGTTTCATTCCTTTTGTTGTTGATGTTTTTGTTTTCCTTGTTTGGTTCTGAGACAGGTCGTACATAGTTCACACTAGCTTGGAACTCCTGATCCCTTTGCATTCTGCCTCCAGTGCTGATATCACAGATATTATTGTGTGTCATCACACTCAGCTACTTTGCTTTTCTGTTTCTGCTTTGTTTTGTCTTTTTGAAACAGGTGGTGCCACCTGGTCTGGTACTCACGGCAATCCTTCTGCCTCAGTCTCTCAATTTCTGAGGACTTACAGGCATGAGCTACCACATCTGGCAGGTAGGGTTTTATTCATGCAAGACTGACCTTCAGTTCTTTCTTTTTAAATTTTCTTACCTTTTGTGTGTATGTGTGTGTGTGGTGGTCCATGTGTGTGCATATATGTGGAGGCTATAATAAGTCGACTTATCTTTCAGATATGTTTATTTTTAATTTTTTTAGATTTATTTATTTTGTGTGCATGAATGTCTTATCTTTGTGTATATAAGTGCACCATTACATGCCTGGTACCCACAGCAAACCAGAAGAAGGTATTAGAAACCTTGGAACTGGAGTTGCAGGTGGCTGTGAGCTGCAGTGTTGGGAGGGCACTGGGAACCAAACCTGGTCTTCTTCAAGAGTGGCATGTACTTTTAACCACTGAGCCATCTCTCTTCAGCCCTTCACCTTGTTTTTTGAGACCAGATCTGGAAATTGAGATTTGCTGCTTAGGCTAGGCTGGCTGGCCAACTGCTCTCAGAGATCTACCTGTTCTCCACCCCAGTGCTCGGATTTCAAGTACATTGTGGAACAAACTTTGTCAACTGAACTGCCTCGTTAGACCCTTCTTTTCGATTTTCAGCTTTTGAGGTAGTCTTCCTTCCTTCCTTCCTTCCTTCCTTTCTTTCTTTTTCTCTCTCTCTTCTTTTTTTTTTTGGGGGGGGCGGTGTTTGGAGACAGGGTTTTTCTTTGTAGACCTGTCTGTCCTAGACCTCACTTTGTAGACCAGGCTGTCCTGGAACTCAGAGATCCACCTGCCTCCCGACTGCTAGGATTAAAGGCGTGGACCACCACTGCGACTGCATCTTCTTACATAGCTAAGCTAAGCCGTCCTCAAATTTCTAGCCAGTCTCCTGCCTCAACTTCCTGAGTGCAAGGATTACAGTAATGTACCACCACACCCAGCAGGATATTTAAAAAGACTCATTTATTTTGTCTATGTGAGTGCTCTATCTGCTTGTACACCTTTATGCCAGAAGAGGGCATCAGATCCCACTAGAGATAGTTGTGAGCTACCATGTGGTTGCTCAGGATGAGCAGCCAATGTTGATGACCACTGAGCTATCCCTGCAGTCCCCGGTCCGTCCCATACTGTCCCATCCTGTTCCCCCTCCCCCCACCCCCCCAGCAGGATTTTTACCTTATTGTTGAGACTCATGTTCCTGGTTTCTCCTCTTCCTCCTCCTTTTTTTATCCTTTCCCTCTCCCTGCATCTCTTGTATATATTTGCATGTACATTATAACATGTTATAACATGTTTTTATCTGTGTGTGTGTGTGTGTGTGTGTGTGTGTGTGTGTGTGTGTAAAATGTGTGTCCCTGTTTGTGAGAGCTCCTGGGACCTTTTGTTAGTTAAAGACTATAATGGAGGCTTAGATATACTTCCACCCCTCTGCTCCTTCCCAAGGCTAATTAAGTACTCTGAGCCTGTCCCCATATAAGGTCCTGTCTGGGGATGTTGTTGAATATTATTGCCCCCCCACTCCTCTGACTCCCCTCTTTCCAAGCATATTTAGAGCTGGTGGTTTCCTCCAGCTGTCAGCTGGTTACTCTTGCTGCCAAAGATTTTGGCTTCCCCCCAGCAACCGTCAATGGGGAAGGTAGTCAATTGGCTCAGAAGTATCATCCTCTTAGCCAATAAAATGTTAATGCTTTGAAACCACTTTCTTGCCCCTTCCTCCCTGACAAGCTCTGACCAATAAGGTGCTGCTTTGTCACTGTCAATCTAGTATTTTAGAGAGAGAAAAAAATACTGTATGGAGAGGAAAAAGTGGAGCTAGAGTTCATGTAGAAAAAATAAATACCCATTCCATAGCACTCTCCAGAAATCCTGGCTCTCCCACCACTACCACAAAAATAGTGATTGGACAAAAGCCCAGATTTCCTCTGCTCTAACCACAGAAGTTTGAATTTCAGGGCCAGGCCAGAAGGGCTTGAAGAGATTGGTTCAACTCATGTATTGCTTCAGTCTCCTTCCTAGCTCAGATGAGTCCTTATGTATAGTATTTGCCATCTCATGAAATGAGATAGGCCGAACTCCACTTGAACTTCTTTTAAGTCAATCACTGCCTCTTCTTTTTCAAGTCCCTCACTGGTCCTCTTTTTACCTTTACAAATAGATACTTAAACAATTTCAGTGCCTCTGTTTTCCCCCTCTTTCTACTCCTACTTCCTTCTTAAAGATTTATTTATTTATTATGTATGAAATGTTCTGCCTGCACACCAGAAGAGGGCACCAGATTGCATTATACATAGTTGTGAGCTACTGTGTGTTGGCTGGGAATTGAATTCAGGACCTCTGGAAGAGCAGTCAGTTTGCTTAACCGTTGAGCTGTCTCTCTAGCCCCTCTACTACTTTTTTTTTTTTTTTTTTTAAACCACATCATAGTTCAAACCTACACAGGCAATACTTAGACTGGGGAGTTTAAGCTCATCTTGATCCATATATGAAGAGGTGTATTCCCTCATCTCCATTTCTAGCAAGAGCTTGCTGGACTCAACTTCAGGATAGGCATTATGTGAAGATTAAATTCTGGCCGTGGAGGGGTAGAATATGGAAGATCATTCCTGAAAGGGGTCAGGGATTGACTGACTTTGAGGGCTGGGATACTCATCTTTTGAAGGGCTAGCTCTTTCTGACCCCCTTTCAACATACAAATCCACCTACTCACTCAAATCACAGAAGTAATCTTTTTTTTTTTTAAGGATTTATTTATTATGTACAGGGTGTGCTGCCTGCATGTATGTCTACATGCCAGAAAATGGCACCAGATCTCATTATAGATGGTTTTTAAGCCACCATGTGGTTTCTGGGAATTGAACTCAGAACCTCACGAAGAGCAGTCTGTGCTCTTAACCTCTGAGCCATCTCTCCAGCCCCAGAAGTAATCTTTAAACTCAATACTTTCTAAATTTTTTTCAGATATTTTAATTTGAATTAGAAACAAGATTGTTTTACATGTCAATCCCAGTTCCCTCTCCCTCCTCTCCCCCCCTACCATCCCCCTCCCCAACTAAAACCCTACCTATCACATATCCTTTCTGCTCCCCCTGGAGGGTGAGGCCTTCCATAGGGTGTCATCAGAGTCTATCGTATCTTTTGGGATAGGGCCTAGGCCCGCCCCCGTGTGTCTTGGCTCAGGGAGTATTCTTCTATGTGGAATGGGCTCCCAAAGTCCACACCTATGCTAGGGATAAGTACTGAACAGCTACAGGAGGTCCTGCAGATTTCTGAGGTTTCCTCACTGAAACCTATGTTCCTGGGATCTGGATTAGTCCCATGCTGGTATCTCAGCTATCAGTCTGGGGAGCAAGAGCTCCCTGATGTTCAGGTCAGCTGTTTCTGTGGGTTTCACCAGCCTGGTCTGGACCCCTTTGCTCATCACTCATCCTTCTCTGCAACTGGATTCCAGTTCAGTTCAGTGATTAGTTGTGGGTGTCTGCTTCTACTTCCACCAGTTGCTGGATGAGGGCTATCGGGTGGCATATGAGTCAGTCATCAATCTCATTATCAGGGGGGAGGGCATTTAAGGTAGCCTCTCCTCTATTGCTTAGATTGTTAGCTGGTGTCATCTTTGTAGATCTCCAGACATTTCCCTAGTGCCTGATTTCTCTGTAACCTTAAAATGCTTCCCTCTATTATGGTATCTCCATTCTTGTTACCCTTATTCTTCCTTCAACTCAACCTTTCTGCTCCCTCATGTCCTCCTCACCCCTCCTCTTCTCCCCTTCTCATTCTTCTAGCTCCCTTGTCGTTACCCAGCATGTCTCAGCCTTAGTCCATGAGGTGCTACCTGAGTGGGGGTGTGTGGACCTGGAAGCTCCGAGCAACCCAATGGTGATAAAGACCAAACACAGGCATCTTGTCATTTTCAGAGAGCTCTCAGTTCCATGTTGTGGAACTAGAGTCATTTCTTTATTAGCCATCTTTTCTGGTGTTTCTTAACCATCCTGCTAATACCACAAGGCAACCATTTCTCTCTACTCCTAACTTTCTGTTATTCACACACCTCTAGCTCCTCCGCCCAGGTGAGGGCCTATTCAGCTGCTTAGGCACATACAGATGCAAATAAGAGGCATATTACCCTGAGGCCATTGTAAACAGTAGTAGCCTTACTGACATTAACAATACAATAGGGGGCTGGAGCTTTCCAGTGCTCCATGTTTAG
Organism: Cricetulus griseus; assembly: GCF_003668045.3. Lineage (NCBI taxonomy): Eukaryota > Metazoa > Chordata > Mammalia > Rodentia > Cricetidae > Cricetulus > Cricetulus griseus. The sequence continues at coordinate 21,612,055 of NC_048598.1, forward strand.
CGAGACCCAAGGCTGAATCTCAAAATATTCCATAGTGGAAATACTTTGGTCCCCCACACTTCCTCCCCCCTCTTCCCATGCTCCCAATTTGCTCAGGAGATCTTGTCTCTTTCCCCTTCTCCAGGGGACCAAGTATGTCTCTCTTAGGGTCCTCCTTGTTTACTAGCTTCTCTGGCACTGTGGATTGTAGGCTGGTAATCCTTTACTCTGTCTAAAGTCCACATATGAATACTTTCTAAATTTTATTCATTTATTTATTTTTATTTTATAGATATCAGTGTTTTGTCTACATATGTCTGTGAACCACATTCATTCCTTGGACCCACAGAGAACATGTTGTGGGATATTTTGATTGTATTCATGACACTCCCGAGCTTGCCCAATAAAGTTATAGCTGAATCAAGGGGTAGAGCCAGCAACTAGCTGACCAGAATTGGCCATGGAGAAGCCAGGAATTCGAATAGAGAAGATGCACAGGAAGGAAAAGGCTGGGACTAGAGTGAGAGCTCTCTTGGTTCTGGGATGAGGGAAGAGACATTTCTTGCAGTGTCTCCTGCAAAAAGCAAGATCAGCTAGTTGCTACTCAGCCTTTCTGAGCTAGTACATTTTTTACCCCAGCCTTTGGCTCCTGAGTCTTATTGATAAATAGAACAATAGAGACTTAATTTAAACCTACATATCTCAGCTGTGGCAGAACTGGGGCTGAGGGACTGAAACCCCCACCAGGCTGCAGCCTAAGGGGCCATGGGGCCACAGACGATAATTAAAATATCAGTAGATTCATGTGCAGCTGCTAAGACGACAGAAAAACATCAAGATCAGAAGAAAGTATTGGATTCCATGTAACTGGAGTTGTAGATTGTTGTGAGCTGCCATTATGGATGCTGGGACTCAAACTCAGTTCCTTTGGAAGAACAGCTAGTGGTCTTAACTGCTGAGCCATCTCTCTAGCCTTGAATACATTTTTGGAAAAAAATTCATTTCTGCTCCTCCCTCATTCTCTCTCTCTCCCTCTCCCATGACAGGGTTTCTCTGTGTAGTCCTATTTTTCCTAAAACTCTCTCAGTAGACCAGACTGGCCCTGAATTCATTGATCCATCTGCCTCCTGAGTGCTGGGATTAAAGGCATACGCCACCACTACCACCTAGCCCTCCTCCTCCTTTTGAGACAAAGTGCCATGTAGCCAAACTGGCCTTAAATTTACTATGATGTAGTAGCAGAGGCTGGCCTTGAAGTCCTGGTCCTCCTGTTTCCACCTTGCAAGGAGAAAATTTCTGTGTGCCAGCCTAGTGAGCCAAGTAGTTTTTAAAAACAACTTATATGCCGGGCGTTGGTGACACATGCCTTTCATCCCAGCACTCGGGAGGCAGAGGCAGGTGGATATCTGTGAGTTCGAGGCCAGCTTGGTCTACAAGAGCGAGTGCCAGGATAGGCTCCAAAGCTACACAGAGAAACCCTGTCTGGAAAAACCAAAACAAAACAAAACAAAACAACTTATATGAAAGTGATGTACAAAGTAAATTGCCAAGAACCTTAAGGAAATGTGAGACGGGCTCTTCCAAAGCCCATCCAAGGCTCCTTTTTCCTGAGCCCTCAGGGTACTTAGGCTCCAGGCTCAGTCTCTGCAAAGTCCTTTTTGCCCTTGTCTTCCAGTCCCTTGTACTGACCCATTGCTCCCTTTGCACAGGTGCAGTGTACAACCCCCTCCTCCTCCTCAGGATGCAATGGGAGCTCTTTAAGGACACAGTCATATATCATTTGTGTTTTTATTTCACCTTCAATTGAACAGAGCTCTGCTTGTACCATGAGTTCATAGCACTAAGTTCCATAAACGTACAGTCCAATTTTACCAGCTAGACAAAACAACTGAAGATCACTTTAGTTTCATCCCACTCTCTGCCTGGTTGGTAGGAGGACCACAAGACCCACCAGAGAACAAGAACAGCAGCGGGAACAATGCTTGCTAGATAGAGGAGTGTAGCCAGACCTTCCCTCACTGCTGCAGAGTGAGCAGGCACTGTGCTGGGTGGTGTAAAGAACAGGGCACCGTGTAAAGCTCTGCCTCATACAGAACCTGATCAGCAAAGCCTAGCTCCGTAGCAGACTTTTTCTGAACTGCTAGCCCCCCAAATCATGACATGGAAACTTATTACTAATTATGAATGCTCAGCCTTAGCTTAGGCTGCTAGTTTCTAGCTAGCTTTTTAAAACTTTTTGTTTGGTTTGATTTTTCGAGACAGGGTTTCTCTGTGTAGCTTTGGAGGCTGTCCTGGAAGTAGCTCTTGTAGACCAGGCTGGCCTTGAACTCACAGAGATCCGCCTGCCTCTGCCTCCTGAGTGCTGGGATTAAAGGCGTGTGCCACCAACATCCATTTTTAAAACTTAAATTAACCCATTTCTGTTAATCTATGTGCGTCACTGAGGCTCGTTTACCTCATGTGTGTACTGTCCATCCTGTTTTCCCATTTCTTCCATATCCGGCAGGCTGGGCCTCCAGCAGGCTGGCCCCTTGTCTGTCTGCCCACCAGCGCCACCTATCCTTCCTCTACCTAGCTATGGACCATTTAGCTTTTTATTAGGTAAATAAGGTGCCATGGGCAGGCAAGGTGAAATAGCAACACATCATTTCATAGTTAAACAAATGCAGCATAAACAAGAGCAAAACACCTTTACATAGTTGATAAACAATGCAGCACATCTTTACCTAGCTAAACTCATATCCCACAACGTAGCTCCACTGAATACAGCACAGACACAACCTCTGTGGCCGCCTCTCAGCCGCAGAGCCCCTGCTTTGCATCTCAAGTCGCAGCTGGCAGGTCCCACTGAAGGTGCCATGGCAGAGAAGGTGCCTTTGGTGTTTCCACAGGCCACCCTCCCTTCAGGGGCCTCTTTACCTACAGCTCCTTCCCACTGCAACATTCAGTCCCTTCCCCAATCCCTAGCAGTTCTGCATTTGCCACTTAACATTCAGAATCCACCACACCCTTGCACACCCGTCCCATCTATAACACACCCAAGACTGACTAGGCTATTCCTCAAGGAAAGGAGATCCATTTCAACACAGTGCTGCAGCACGGAACAGATGGCTCTACACTCTTCTTAGATCCTTCTCCATGGTTTTTTTTTTTTTTTTTTTTGGCTCGGCTTGGCTTTGCTGTTTATTGCTTACCAGACCACATCCTGTTCCTCTCATTCTCATTGAATTCCATTCTAACCTCACATCTTCCAAGAAGTCTGTTGGGTCTACATTGATTGATTCTGGAGTCACTGTCCCAGTCAGTCATCACAAAGGTCACCTCTCATGTTACAATAGCCTTTACTGTTTGAAATCCTTGAGCACAGAGCAATGCTGTGGGAAGGGTTACTGTTGGCCCCATCCTCATGCTTATAATCTAAGGTTATGTAGCAGTGACTTGCCCAACACCACCCAGGTAATAAGATGCTGAGTCCTAGCTCAAGTTCAGATCCATCAGCTCCTGGAGTGCCAGGATGCTACTGCAACATCCCTTTTCCACCCCCTCAGCCATCACTCTCACAACTAAGGCCACTCTAGTTTCATCCCAGCACTTGTTTGTGTTGAGGGAGTTGGGTTTTTTGTTTTGTTTTTGTATCTTCATGTTCTTACTGGCTATACTTGCCAAGTGTTTATTATGTCTGCTTCAGGTGATTATGTGCCTACAGACATGATGGACATAATGGCCTTTCCTGACAATCTCTTTCAGTCTTAAAACAGAGAGAGTACTGCCAACCAAAGGATCTGGGCCTGGGCATAAAGATAGGCATAAGTGACATGGATCCTTGTCGACTTTAAGTGCATTGCAGACCCTCCATGGAGGGTGAGTGTGGACAGGACAATGATGACAATAACAACAGTTGCCATTTGTTGAGCACCTATTGAGTGTGAGGCATTGTGCTAGTTCTTTATTTACATTATTTAACCCTTACAAAAACTTTCTAAGGGAGGTATTATTATTGGCAAACAAGAAAACAAATGCTCAAAGATGTGGGGCCAATGTGCAACCCACATTTGTCTGACCCCCAAAGGAGCATATAAATAGCAGACCTCAATATGTACATTTAAAAATATGATAATCCCTCACTCCCTGAAGGCCAATCCTACCTTTGGCTCTCCCTTTCCCAGCCAAAAAGAAAAAAAAAAAAAAAATCAGGAGAGGAAAGCAGGGCAGGTTGTAACACACACACACACACACACACACACACACACACACACACACACTTGTCACCACCACCCTGGATTTCATAGCTAGGGTGGGGATATAAGAGGTGAGTTTCCCCAAGATCCTAGTCCCCTTCCCTGGTGCTAAATAAAAGTGAATAATAAATACTAAATAAATACAACTGGGACCCGGGACCCATCCTGTCTTCCCCTCTCCCTCCTGTGACCTGCAGGGCAGAGGGGGCAGTTTAGATAGGGGACAGTCTCCTAGCCCCTTTCCATTCACCTACATATCACTGCCTCCCAGGGCAGGAAACCAGGGCAGGGCCAGCCTGCAGTTTAGGGCAGAGAGACAGGGCAGGTCTCACCCTCTACAGCACTTCCCGACTGTGTTTTAGCATGAGGCAGCTGCAGAAGCCCCCTCATTCTCTCAGATGAGTCCGAGGCCCCGGCACCCCCAACAGGGCAGCCGGGACAGTGAGGTTATTTCCTGCCTGCCCAGGGACGCTTCCGGATGATCTCCAGAATCTGTGCCCGGCGGTGCAGCCAGTCTTGGGAAGGAGGGCGTGGTGTTGAAGGAACCGGCCGTGGAACGAAAAAGCTGTACCGCAGACGTGCATTCTGTGGGTTGCCAGCCACTAGGACTTGCAGTGTCAAGGGCTGGGCCAGCGGGCCGTGTCCAGACAGTGTCTCTGAGGCTGCCGTGGCTCCACTATAGCGCAAGCTGACTGCCCCAGAAAGTACCACATCTGTGGGGGAGGGCATCAGTGTGTATTCACCATTGAGGGCATAGGAACCATCTGGAAGCTTTAGGGCCAGGTAGATGCTCCTGGGGCCTGAACCCCCCTGCTGCCGAACAAGGATATGGGTGGCCCCAGCAGGGATAGTGACCACATCACTGTATCCATATCTGTGAGGAAAAAGTAGATGAAGAACTCAGCATCTCCTGAATCCCTTCAGCTTGCCCTACTGTGTTTGTCTGAGTGTGTATGTGTATGAGGGGTTGCCTCTTCAGGCCTATATGAGGTATGTGTCCACCTGAGAACAGAGTTACCAGCAAATGTGCCTTCCTCACTCTTATCTTTGGACACTTTGTACTGATGCTTCTTACTGATGTATCCTTTCCAGTCCTGGCCTCCTCGGGGCCTGCCCAGTTCCTACTCTTGGCTCAGAAGTCACTACCATCCAGGTACCACTACTACCAAGATGCCTTCAAAGGCTCTCACGGCGTCCTGAGTTCAATGTGTGGAACAGAGTATTGTAACTATCTCCTGTCTTCCACTTTACCTCAGAAAGAGTTGCGTCACCAGGCAAGCATTTAGCCCCAAGACCAGAACAACCACCAGGGAAACAGAGGGGGAAAAGAAATGGTGAGAGCACCTGAATTTTTTGAAGGAGCCTGACTGCTTGCTGCAGCTAGAACCATTCCCACCGCAGACCATGCATTTGTCAAACTTCTTTTTGGAGCCAATGATCCGGTCACAGCCAGCATGGATACAGCGCCCCTGGACACAGACTGAGGAGCTGTCTGGGGAACAGGGAGTTCCATCTGCCACCTGAGGAGTAGAGGAGGGACATGCTTAAGGGTTCTTGCTAAGTCAGCGGGGGGTTTGTAAGCTGAACATCTGGAAAGTGGTGTCAGGAAAAAAGAAAAGAAATGGGTGAGGAAGGGAACGTAGACTGAGAGCTTTCACCTATATGGCACTGTAATGATAACAGTGATACAGTTATCTTCCAGCATCCACTATGAATCAGGTGATGTGCAAGATGCTTTATAAACATAAACCTAGGTCCCACAGTTACCCCATGAGATTTCTAAGGGTGAGTTCTGAGGTTTACAGAGATCACAAACTGGGAAGGCAAGGGTTTTTAGCCCCTGCAACAAACTCTACACTTAATGGGGTCCAGCCTCTGGATGGACACTAGAGGGCAACAAACCTGTAGGAATTTTCTATAGAAGACGGCAGGGGTGGGTGGGGGATGAGGGGGTGGGGTTGGGCGGGGCGGCAGGGGGGGGGGTCTAAAGCTGGTAGGGATTGTTTTGCCTTGCACTGGCCACTCTGTGGCCACTCTGTGATACAGAGGGAGTGTCCACATTGAGGGACTGGCTGTCCAGGAGTCAATACTTTGACAGAGGACTCCATGGAAAGGAGTCAAGGATCTCCAAAGGCCACACACATGCATCCATTCTCACCAAATGTGGTGCCAAAGGATGGAGAAAGAGGGGAGGAATCAGAGCTACGACCAGTTCCAGCAGCTTCACCAGCCACATATCCAGAGTCAGGCATTTGTTTTCCTAACGCTGGTCACCCATGGACGGACAGACTGAGTAAATCTGTAGGCTCACATGACAATATGAATGCCAACAATGGTCTGGGGGGACTGTTTTCTTTTTTTAAATTAGAAATCAGAGGGATCACTGGGAAGTGTGTAAGCCCTGACTGGGCCTGAGGATTTCTGGTCCTCACCCGTGGTTCCAGTACGTAGTAGTAACCCAGTGCCCGGGCCTGGCAGGTGAGTTTGCACTGGTCTCGAGGGGCTACACCTGTGTAGCGAGGGACCCAATCCATGGGCCCTGGAAAGCTCTTGAAGAGGTCAGTCCTGTGGTTGTAGGCAGCACACTGCTCCTCACGGAAGGTCAATGCTGTAGGGATAAGTGGACAGACTGAGCCTCTCTGTCCTCACACTGTCCCACACACCCTTCACCTAGCCCTTCAGAACTTTAGCCAGAATGGCATCTCTCTCCCTCACAGATTGTCAGGCAGGGACAGTTCTGGAAAGATAAAGAAACTTCCCCCAGAAGTAGAGTCAGCCAGCACCTTAGTTCTACACTCAAGGGGCAGTCCTTCTTGTCTACCATCCTTTCCCAGGCTCCCAGTCTTCCCAGCCCTCACCTGAACCACTTGGGCAGTTCTCAGTGTTGCAGGAGCGGAAGCGGGTACGGCGACCCTCGCAGTACTTGCCACCATTCCGGGGGACGGGCCTTGTGCAGTCCCGGGAAGAGAACTGGACACCACCCCCACAGGTCCTAGAGCAGTCACCCCATGGTCCCCAGGAACCCCAGCCTCCAGCCTGTGGGATCTGCAGGGGCACAGAATGGAAGTGGGATAAGCACACTCTCTCCTAGGTTTAGGGCCATTCTTCTTCCTACAGGCCTTTTACCCAAGCCATGCCCTGAGGTCTCACATTGAATTCCTTGAGCTGGTCCACGTGAAGACAGCGGCCGCCCATGCAGGCCTGTGCGGATCCGCAGGGAGTACCATCAGCCCAGGGTGAATGCTTAGTCTGGCACATAGCATGGCCATTGAGGTGGCCAGAGCACCAGAGGGCAGCACAGGGTGGTGGCAGCTGTGGACAATGGTGTGAGTCAGGCCCAAAGGTCAGTTGGCACTGGCGGTCAGCATCATAGTCCTTGCCAGGAAAAGTCACTGGCAGATTCAGGGGAGCCTCTGGTTTGTCTAAGAGACAGTGTCCTGAAAGGGGGTTAAGGTACAAAGTTAGCAAGGGCCTGAGGTGGGCACTGAGGATTGCCAGCTGAAAGCCTGGGCTCGTGGTGGCTAAGGTACCCTCAGCGACACTGTATTAGATGTTTATCATGTGATCTGACTGGCAAACCCCTGGTCCACACTAGCTCACTTACTAATCACAGTTCTGTGAGGTACTGGCTATTAGTATATCTAATTTATTAGCTAACTACAGACACAGAAAAATGAGTTAAGTTAAGCCGCATGTCTGAGAGTAACAGAGAACTCATCAGCATAGGAACCTAAAGCACCTCTATCTGACCTTACTTACCATAGGATTTATTATTATGATTTTTAGCACTTGGGCTTTTAAAACTTTTTTTCTTATCATATTCACTTACTTAGCTCAGGGGAATGGAGTCTGCACATTCCACAGCACATGTATAAGAGGTCAGAGGACAACTTTCCAGAGGTCATCAGGTCATCAGGCTTGGCAGCAAATACCTTAACCTGCTAAGCCATCTTGCTGGCTCTATTTGGAGCCTTGGGGACAGTTTCACTCTATAGCATTAGATAGCCTGGAACTCATTAGTACATAGCCCAAGCTTGCCTGAGAGTCGTGTGGCAATCCTTCTGCCTTAGTCTCCCCAATATTAGGATTATAGGCCTAGGTTGCCATGCCTAGCTCCACTATACATTTTTTAAAAATAGATAAGGTCTCTTTATATAGTCCTGGAATTCACTACATAGGCCAGGCTAGCCTCAAACTCACAGAAATCCACCTGCTTCTGAGTGCTGGGATCAATGGCATGTGCTACCATGCCCATCTATAGAATTCTTGAGAATGCTTCTAACTAGCAACTTTGGGGAGCTGGAAAGATGGCTCCACAGTTAAGAGCACTTGGAGAGGTCTACAGCTCAGTTCCCAGCGGCTGCATCAAGTGACTCACAAACTCCCTGTAGCTCCAGGGGATCCAATACCCTTTCCCTGGCCTCCAGGGGCACCTGTAAGCACACACACACACACACACACACACACACACACACACACACACACACACACACACACACACACACACACCACACACACACACAACTTAAAAAAACTTAGGAGAAAGTTACTCTTCTGTCTTGTACTCTTTATCAAATGACAATGTAATTACATGATTTGTAGCCAGTCTATAGCCAGTCCATTCCAACATTGAACAGTTCTAGCCTTTAAAAGGTCAGTTCTTTTTGTTTGGTTGGTTTTTTTCAAGACAGGGTTTTTCTGTGTAGTCCTGGCTGTCCTGGAACTCTCTCTATAGACCAGGTTCACCACTAACTCAGAGACACCCTCCCATCCCACGCCTCTGCCTCCCAAGCGCTGGGAATAAAGGTGCATGCTACCACTGCCCAGCTTAAAAGGTCAATTCTAATTGTATGGACCCAACATTTGCCTCCCTTACCTGTGCTATTTGTTTTCATAGGAAGCGGGGACCACACCAAGACAGTAGTAGCATTTCTCACCCCATCACATGCAGCAGAGGCAGAACACATTGAGGAGTTAGTGGGGCCCATGGAGAATGTTCCAGAAACAAGAGTACAGCAGGAATTAAGTCTTGCTTTGGGGAAGGTGTCACCTGCTTACCGTAGCCATTGTCCAGGAAGTCAGTGATGAAGCGGGCACTGCACGGGGACCAAGGCTCCTCAGGGTCCACATGAGCCATGACAGGAGCCATGACATGGCGAGAGGAGCCCCCATGCCCGTTCAAATTAACACATGGCTTGGAGTTATCATGGAGCATGTTGAAGACATGGCCTGTAAGAGAAGAGGTCCTGCTAGTATCCAAGAGTTCCATCCTGTGTCCTCAGGGGTGGAGGTGGGGGTGGGGGTGGGGGAGTCCATCATAAACCTGGCTGCAGCTGTTAATGATGAGATCTGACTCCCCCACCCCCATCTCAAATCCCCTTATAGTTCTCTGAAGGTCCCATGCGTAGCTCTTATTGCTGTCTTCTCCTCCCCAAAGGAAAGGCCCCTTCTGCTTGATTTCCATTGTAACTAACATTCCCAGTCCTCAAGCCCATCCCCTTACTCTCTCCCCTTCCAAACATGTGTATTCATGCACACATATACAGTTCAAAGTAGTTCCCACCTGCTATTTTATTTAATAGAAAAATGTGTGTTTCTCTCTCTGCACCCAGAATAGAGAAGGAATTGATTGACCTTGGACCTAGACCTGGGGAGGAGGAGAATACCTCGATACCCCCATTTGCACTCTAGTGAGTCCCTTTTCTCCGTATAGCATCCTCAGGATCCCTCCCATTCACTTCAGGTGCACACTGCCCCAGTGCTACCTTACCCAGTTCATGAGCAGCGGTGAAGGCTGACTGGAGCCCATCATCCTCCACAATAGCACAGCTCCGGGCTGGATCACACACTGTGCCCACATCAGCCATACCCAGAGTGTCACAAGTAGAGACCCCACACAGGTCCTGTGGAGAAGGAGCACAGAAGATGCTTGGGGCTGATACCCAGATTAGTGAGGACCTAGATGCCAGAGTACCCAGCATGGTCAGGGCCCAGATAGTTGTTAAGATGGAAGCTTCACTCCAGCTCCTGGGATGTTATGGTGGAGGGTCCACCCAAGTCCCCCTCTCCCATCTCCCCCCAAACCCTGCTGCATCTCAGAAAGCCCACCAAATGATGGCCCCTCCCCCAGAGATGCTCAAGACCACTCCCACAGGGTATTTAAACTGTGCTCCCTAGTAAACAAAGTTGTGGTTTTTTCGGTCTTGCTCTCCCTTTCCTGTCTCCTCTCTGGGGGCGCTGGAAGGCCATTAGGGAGCGCTGTATCCATTAAACCTGGGCTTTCTCTAATTCAGCTTGATTTGGTCTGATTTGAATTGCTGAATTTCGGAGAGACTTATCAGGGTGTAGAAACTTTTCAACAGCCACCCCACGGCAGTCTGGTTGAGACCTGGCGCTAGTGGCACAGCTCCAGGGGCGCCCTTTTCCCATCATGTTTGTGTATCGCCAGGGTCTCTTGGTGTCGTGGTTCATTGCATGTGGTGCCGACTGGGGCCTTACCTGACGGGTGAACAGAATGGCTGTGTCAAAGTGGTTAGGATCTGAGTCCTCAGGGGTGTTGAGGCCCCGCTGCCAGGTGCAGAAGCTGCGTAGGGTCTGGGCGGCACTGGGCCCCACTTGGGGCCCTTCCTGGCCCGACCCCAGGATCACTAGCCGAGTCACCACCAAGCTGACAGGGTTTCGGATGCTTGGGTGCTTAAAGGCCTTGGCTGCTGCTGCCATAACTGTCAACAGGTAGCGCTTTAACCCTGTCCCGTGAAATGCTGCCATCTTGTCATCTGCCACCACCAGTGTCTCCACGAATCTACTCAGAGAAGCAAAGCGCTGAAGAGGGGAAAAAAAAAAAATGAGAGGAGGGTGCTGAAATAGCTTCCCAGATACACATGGATCCTTCTCCCCTCCCTCTCTTTGTGGGTCTAGAACTCAGCAGAGTCAGCTGGCCCTTACATACTCCACAGGATTCCTGAAGTGACTGGTTTGGACCCTCCCCCTAGCCCCAAATCCCAGGGCTTTTGTGGTAATGTTGAAGAATCAGCTGTTGTTCTGAAAGAGGAGAAGGCTTGCCACGTTTCAGGGCTGAGTGGGCCCCAGAGGTGAAAAGCAGCTGGGACTGCTTCAGGGAGGGGCACTGGGGTCCTTCAGTGTGTGAGTGTGTGTGTGAGTGTGTGTGTGTCGGGGAGGGGGGGAGTTGTGGGAGCAGAGCTAGAGGGCTGGGCTGTGACAACGACGTGTCTGCCCTGTGTGGTTGGAGGAACAATTCAGTCAGCAGCTAGGGCCACAGCCAGATCTCAGCGTGGCGGGTGTGGAAGGAGCGTCTGGTCTGGATTAAAGCTAGAGACGGGGTGGGAGAGAAAAAGGGGGAGACCCAGGAGTGGGAGGGAGGAAAGGATGGCGCCTCAGGCAGCCCTGCTGTCAGCCCACAGTGTGGGAAGAGGGTTGACCCAGAGGTATGGGATGCCTCTCCTCGGCTGCCTACTCCGGTCCTAGTTTGCAGTTCGCCAGAACAATTTTAAAGGCAACGTCAGAAGCCAAAAAACCCCAACCCCTCAGGCCTCAAACTTCACTCCTCTCGATGGGGGTGGGAGTAAAAATCACTGGGGCAGAGAAAAAAGCCTAGGCCAACAGGCTGTTAGGAGAGCTTTATTGCTGGGAACTGTGTCAGCAGGAGACTCCATGGCCAGGAAGGGGCGGGGTAGGGAGGGGGAGAGGTCATTCCAGCCCAGAGAATCTGATTTACCTCAGGGAATCCTCAGAGCAAAGCAAATGGCTAAGGCAGGGAGAAGCCAACACTTTACAAAGTAAGGGTAGTGGAGAGACGAGAAAAGCTGAAAAGCTAGATAGACGTGGGGGCGGGAGGGGAGACGGTGAATAGGGGTCAGTAGGGCAGACGTGGCGGGAGGATGATACAGGACAAAAACCGCAGGGCTGCCTACCTTGGTTCTTCGGGGAATGGGATTGGGGCTCCCAGAAGGAGCCTTGACGTTGCACATGGGCCCTTGGCTGCTAGCAGGACTCTTCCGGCGTAGGATGTGAGCCCCTGGTCCCCCAGCAGAGTTAAGGGTGCCTCCCTCCAGAGGCTGGAGGTGGAGTTCAGCTCCCCGGTACTGCAACACCCCTAGTAGGGCTCCCCCGTCCCAGTGCAGAGATGCCACCGACTCCGGATCTCCATTGATGGTGCCAGTCAGGTAGGTACCTGGCTCTGCCCCACCCAGCATCTCAGGTGCCTGGCCCAAGTACTGCACTGTGAGTCCCTCTACCTGGACCCCAGGGTCCTGCTCTAATTCCAGTAGTAGCACCTCCCCAAAGGCTGGCAAGCGGTACAGCATCCTGGCAGGGGTACCTGAGCCAGGCAAGATGCTCCCATTGAGCTTCTCTGGAAACACAATTTCCTCCTCCCGGGGGAGGGGGCTGGCTGACCAGGCTAAAGGCAGGAGGGAGGCCAGCAGCAGGAGTAGCCACCACTCCAGACCAGAGAAAGGCACAGTGTGAAGCTGCAAGCGGAGCTGGACTCTTCGCAGCCGGTGCCCAGTCAAGCCCCTCCCGGGATGCAAGTCCATCTGGGACATGGTACCGGTGCTGCAGCTGGGAAGGATTGAGGCCATCTGAGGCACCAAATCCTCCACACCCTAACTGTGGAAAGCTCCTCGTTAAAGTCGGAGGGCTCAGACTTGTGCCAAAATCTGAGGCGAAATTTTGAGAGGGGCTAGAGATGCTCAGAGAAGATGAAGAAAAGTGCCTAGGGACCTCTCTCCTCCAAAACTTCCTCCTCTGCCCTTCTCTCCTGGGTCTTTGTCTCTCTCCCTGTCTGTGTCTTCTTCAGCTTCTCTGGCTTCTCCCTCTGCCCAGCTGTGTGGCTTTGCCTCAGTGCCTGCTCTGCCTCCTTTGGCTGTCTCTTTGTCTCTGTCTCTCTCCTCGACAGTCTCTTTCCTTTCTGTGTATCAGTGGGTCTCCCCCGGGTTCTCCCCAGCCTCTCTCCCCGCCAGCTCTTTTAAGCATCCAGAACCTCCCTCTGTGTGTGATTGGCTGATCTGTAAGCCACTCAGCCAGCTCGGGCAGTGGGACTCAGACGGATGGATGGATCATTGCTTCCCAACGACCTTAGGGGTTTCCCCCCCCCTTTCTTTCTTTCTTTCTTTTTTTTTTCTTTCCCTTAAAAAAGAAAGAAAAAAAAAAAAAAAGAGGGACTTGCCCAGGGGAAGGGAATCTCTAGCAGCCAGATGCATTATAGGCAGTGAGCCAGCTGATGACACATCCTTTTCCCAAATCCCACCACCAGCCCTCAGCTGTCTCTTTCCCTTTTTGGTGGGACAGAGCCCCAAGGGAAGTAGGAACTCGGGGAAAGGGCCTGGACAACACGCACACATGAGATTTTTGTCCTGGGAGAATTCATGCCCCTACTGTCCAGCCTGGAATAGCCTATAGTCCCTCAGGTATCACCTTCACTGCCCTCCACCCCAGAGGCAGATTTCTAGGGCCAAGCTGTCTGGGTTTAAAAGGAAGTGGGGAACAGTACTGAGAGAGAAGAGAGGATGGGACCGAGAAGAAGAGGCAGTAGAGACAGAAAGGGAGGAGACAGCAGTCAGGACCTTTCTGTTGGAATGCAAACAAGAAAGAAACAGATGACAAAGGAGGTGGGTGATTGAGGAGGCTGAAACTACACTACTATTCTTTTTATAGGAAGAAGACTCAGAGTATGTCCCCCCCCACCCCCCGCTATGCTTTCCTGAGTTACCCTTACTCTATCCAAAGCATAGAATGGCCATTCCACCCTAGGCCTCCTCCTCCTCCCTGACTTCCTGACTGCCCATTCCCCTGGCTCAGCTCCCAGCAGCTTTCCCTAGGCTCTTGGCCCCGTTCCTACCTACTCCCAACCACCCCAAACCCTCCCCCTTTCTCAAGTCAGCCAGCCCCTCACCTAGACAAGACATGCTCTCTGGGGAACCCACAATTACTCAAAGTCAATCCCTAGTCCCTACACACACACACACACACACACACACACCGCCTTTTTCGAATCCAATAGTTCCTGGAATATCTAGTAATCTTTGACTCCTCATTCTCCATGGGGCAGAGCAAAAAAGTATAAATATCATTTGAGGGTACTAAGAGAAATAGGAGCCTAGACCATGGGGTGGACATAGTGATTGTTGGGAGCATGTGCGGGGGTATTAGAGAAGGGAGCTAATGACTTCTCTGATTCAGAATTGGGGTGGGGGACTAAGAAAATAAATAGACTCTAAAAGCAAGAAAGCCAAGAGTTCAGAAGTGGGCAATTTCTGTTCACTCCACCCTGTGGCCACTCGTTTCCCCAGGAAATCCCCAGGAAGGAGACGCCACACAGCAGCCCCTTCCCTTTCCCAGAGAAGCACCACCTCACCTACCCCTGTCCCCTTTATTCATTCTCTGCCTTGTCACCTCCTGTCCTCCACATCATACTCATCAAAATGCTTCCTCTCCCCCTCCCTTCCTGCTCCAGTCACTAATACCTGCCCTGGTGCCTATCACTTCCTGAATTACCCACCCTGTTGTGACTTCCAGTCTCACCTCTTGACCTCATCACATGCCCTGACCCTCACTGGTCCTGAGCAGAGGGGCTGAGGCTGGAGGAGTCACACAAGGGATGCGGGACCAGAAGGTACAAGGGGCAAGAGGAGCTGTCACCAGGGTACTCTTATTGCTCCTTTCCATCCCCCCATCCGAGAAGAGAACAAAGAGGGTGACTAAGCAGTGAAAGACAAAGGCCCATAGAATGGCAGCCACAGCTCGTGGGGGGTGTTGGCAGAAGGGAGAAGGCACAAAAGATGCAATGTCCTAGGTGGCCCCCCAAGAGCCCTCATCCCATTTTAAGCTCCAACTACCCCCAGGGCTAAGCAAGCTAGAGGCTATCTTGACTTCTCATAGGCTGTATTAACACAAAAATGAGTAATTCCCCTCCTCTCTTCATTATCACATTTAGTGTTTAAACTATATTTCAGGGAAGAAGGCCTAGAAAGGGGAGGGTATGTAGAGGGTAAGGGAACCAAGCCTCTACCCTGGCTTTCTGGAGGTTGCCTTGCTACACCAGGTCTTGGTCAGTTCCCACAACCAAGGGATCTCTGGCCCCACCCTTTGGTATGGTTCCCATTAGGTCAATTTTCAGCCTAGAAATCTGGCTTCCTCCTCTTCCTCTGCAGCTAAGAATTCTCAGTGCCACTCCCCTGGTTTGTCTGCTCCACCCAGATGCACTGCTGGTGGGCTATGTCCCAGGGACCCTGTCTGGGGGAGACGTGGGAGAGGCCTCTTTCCAATGAGAAAATTGTAGAACCTCAAAGAGTGGGTGGCCCAGCTGGAGCTGGGCTTGGAGACAAAAATCAACCTCCAGGGCAGGAAAACTCTTTGTCCATACAGAATTAGGCCCAGAGTCCTGGTGTTATTATTACATTTCTATGTTATTAGGCACTTCTGAAGAGGACTCTGACAGTGTGAGACTGTCCTGAATGGAGGTGGGGCACCAGGTAGCACTAAGAATGCTTCCTGAGTCTGTGATTCTGTAGGTTCAGGAATCACAGGGATATAAGGGTCACTGACAGGGGATCTCCATTTGCACCGACGCTACCAATGTTGGTGGTCTTGGCCTATTCCTTTTTGTTTTGGTGAGCTCTTAGGATCGCCCAACTGCACTTGAGTCCCTTTCCAAAATCCCAATTCCGGAATTTGGAAATTAACTCTTAGATTCCGTGAAGAAAACAACGTCATCGAAACCTGAGCCTTCAGTCGGAAAGCAAAAAAGGACTACCGCAGGAGGATGACCAAGATGGAAATAGTGAAGGAACACCCATGCAGAATGTGCAACGGGGTCCCAGTGGAAGAGCAGTTTGTAAGGTAAATTTGAGTGCAGGGAGAGGACTCAGCGCGAAGTGTGGGATTCACGGCAGAGCTGCCCCAGGAGAGAGCAGTTAATTTCTCTTACTCCTAGAAAAGCCGAGGGAGGGACGCCCTTACTAAAGATGACTGCAGTCGTAGTTATTTAAGCCCAAGTGAGGCGGAGATGCGGAATCCGGATGTTGTCGCGTTCTCAATTGACCGCCTTGCCAGCTTCCAAGATGGTGGCCCCACTGTGCCAATAGAAGAGAAGCCCACAAGGAGGCGCACGGGATTCACTTCCGCCCGGTTCTCCTTCTCACGGCCTGCAGCCCGGGAAAGATGGCGGCGCTGAGGGCTCTGTGCTGCCTCCGCGGCGTCGGAGCCCAGGTGCTGAGGCCCGGGTCTGGGATCCGACTACCGAATCAGCCCAGCAGGTGAGAAGGAGGCCTCTCCTGCATGCGTTCTCCTCAAAACTAGGATTTCTCGAGTCTGAGGACATTTCAAGGGCCCTGTGACCCCTTAGGAAAGAATGACCCAGGCCTGTGACCCTCCTTGCGCGGGCCAGATTTCTCAGGTCCCTAGATGCTGTGTGCTTTCTGTAGCGGAGGATGAGGGGAAAGGGGGATGAGTTTACCTTGCCAGAGGCGAAATAGGCGAGGTGCAAGACCCTACCTCTCAAATGAGTGTTTTGAGCGTACCTCCTGTCATATCCGAGGAAGGGAGACCCCTCCCCTTTGGGTCCTCTTTCCCCGGTTCCTCGCTCTCCCTCTTTTAGTCGCGTATACGTGTTTGCTCTTTCTCTCTCTCCTCCCTCTCTCTTAGTAATCTTACCATGAACAAGTGCTGTTCTCAACATTCGTATTCCTGCAGGAGCTGGACCCCAGCTTTGTGTGTCCCAAACTGCACTATGGCATTGAGGAACACAGCCCTGCACTGCAGTACAGGCCATCCACATAAGGGTGTATTGGATATTTAGGAATATATATGTATATACAAATATATATATGAATGCAGTAACAATTAGTGACAAAAGGCCGTGAATCTAAAGGAGAGCGGGGAGAGTTTGGAGGGAGGAAAGCGAAGGGAGGAACCAAGCACACTCTTTATGCTGTTTGTATAGGCTCTCTCTTTAATTCCTCAGAGGTGCCCGGCAATGGCAGCCAGATATAGAATGGGCACAGCAGTTCGGAGGAGCTATCATGTACCCCTCCAAGGAAACAGCCCACTGGAAGCCTCCTCCTTTTAATGGTGAGTGCTCAGAGCTGCTGTCTCAAGTCATCAAAAATTTTTGCTGATTTTTTTAAGTGCTATTGACTTACCCGTTTTGGACAAAAAAGGTGATAATAGCAGGGATTTATTAGCTAGAGATGGAAAGGAATGTCGGTCGTCTCCAGTTGATGTTTAATTAATTTAAATATTATGTAATTAATGTCAGCCTTTTCCAGATTCAATGTATTTCTATCTCTTTGTGGACATCATGGTTTTCCTGAAAGCATTTTGAACAAAACCTACTTAAATACAAGCATCTTTTCCCTATCAAAACTATGTGTTCTGGGACTAGAGAGATGGCTCAAGAGTTAAGAGCATTAAATGCTCTTGCAGAGGACTCAGGTTCAGTTCCCAGAAACCATATCAGGTGCCTTATAACCACCTATAATAACTCCAGTTCTAAAGCATCCACTGGCCTCTTCAGGCAGCTGTATATAGGTGGTAAACAAACATTCATACATACAAGCTGGGTGGTGGTGGTGGTGGTGGTGGTGGTGGTGGTAAACAAACATTCATAAATACAAGCTGGGTGGTGGTGGTGGTGGTGGTGGTGGCGGCGGCGCCGCCTCACACCTTTAATCCCAGCACATGGGAGGCAGAGGCAGGCGGATCTCTGAGATTGAGACCAGCCTGGTCTACAAGAGCTAGTTCACTCCAAAGCCACAGAGAAACCCTGTCTTGAAAAACAAAGCAAAACAACAAAAAAACATTCATACATACAGACAAAGGATTTATACACATAAAAAAAAAAAATCTTTAGGGACTGGAGAGATGGCTCAGAGGTTAAGAGCACCGACTGCTCTTCTAGGGGTCCCGAGTTCAATTCCCAGCAACCACATGGTGGCTCACAACCATCTGTAATGAGATCTGGTGCCTTCTTCTGGTGTGCAGATATACATGGAAGCAGAATGTTGTATACATAATAAATAAATAAATAAATAAAATATTTTAAAAAATCTTTAAATAGAAAATGCACAGAGAGCTGCCTTGTCTTCAAAAACAAAACAATAATGAAACAAAACCCAACCAAGAGGGCTGGAGAGATGGCTCAGAGGTTAAGAGCACCGACTGCTCTTCCAAAGGTCCTGAGTTCAATTCCAAGCAACCACATGGTGGCTCACAACCATCCGTTATGAGATCTGGTACCCTCTTCTGATGTGCAGATATATATGGAAGCAGAATGCTGTATACATAATAAATAAATAAATAAAATCTTTAAAAAAACAAAACAAAACAAACAAACAAACAAAAAAACCCCAACCAATTAGCTCTTTTGTTTTGGTTTTGGTTTTTGTTGTTTTGTTTTTCGAAACATGGTTTCTCTGTCACAGTCCTACCTCTCCTGGAACTAGCTTTGTAGACAAGACTGGGCTCGGAACTTAAAGAGATCCACCTGCCTCTGCTTCCCAGTTGCTAGGACTAAAGGTATATGCCACCACTTCCCGGCTATTTTTCATGTTTTGGAACAGGGTCTTGTGCTGGAGATATGGCTCAGTGGTTAAGGGCACTTGCTGGTCTTGGAGAGGACCTGAGTTTAGTTTCCAGCACCTACATGGCAGCTCACAACCATCTGTAACTCCAGTTCCAGGGAATCTGATGCTCTCTTTTGCCCTCCAAGGGCAACAGGCATGCATGTGTTACATACACACACACAATACACATACACATAAATAAATTTTTAAAAAGAAACAGAAAGGAAGAAAGAGTGTTTTGCTGTATTATCCAGCTGGCCTCAAAATTAAAATCTAGCTGGGTTATGGTGGCGCACACCTTTAGTTCCAGAACTTGGGAGACAGAGGCAGGTGGATCTCTGAGTTCGAGGCCAGCCTAGTCTACAGAGTGAGGATCAGGATAGGCTCCAAAGCTGCACAGAGAAACTCTGTCTTGAAAAACAAACAAAAAAAATTTAAGATCTAGCCATGAGCCTCCCAAGTGCTGGACTTAACTCTTCCTCTTCATCCTTCGATTTTGATCAATAGTACCAAGATTGTCCTTTTTGTTTGTTTGTTTGTTTTTTTAAAGATTTATTTATTTCTTATGTACACAACATTCTGCTTCCATGGGGCACCAGATCTCATAATGGATAGTTGTGAGCTACCATGTGGTTGCTGGGAATTGAACTCAGGACCTCTGGAAGAGCAGTCAGTGCTCTTAACCTCTGAGCCATCTCTCCAGCCCCTGTTTTTTCCTTAATAATCCTGTGTTCACTGTTTTTTTTTTTTTTTTTTTTTTTTTTTTTTGTCAGCTTATCTGATGCACTTGAATCTACTGATAATTTTAACTACCATCTGCAGCCACACAGCCCCCCAAAGTCAGCACCCTGCTGGCCACTCAGGGGCTGCAGTCTAGAGCGATGCAGCAGTGTAGGTTTTAACTAAGTTTCTATTTTTCAACAAAGACTTGAAAGCCAGATACTGGAATGAAAACCTGCATGATCAGAGAAGCCAAGAAGCAATCTGCTGACCTGTTTTGGCTGGAGACCCAGCAAGAGAGTGTCTCTCTCCACAGATCCCAGATCAAAAAGACCACAAAATCTCTAAATCCCTCCCTACTACTTTCTGTGGGTCTTTATTCATCTCCCTGGGTCCTCCCTTCTCACAAAAGGCTAATTCTTGCCGGGCGTTGGTGGCACACGCCTTTAATCCCAGCACCCGGCAGGCGGATCTCTGTGAGTTCGAGGCCAGCCTGGTCTCCAGAGCCAGGATAGGCTCCAAAGCTACACAGAGAAACCCTGTCTCGAAAAACCAAAAAAAAAAAAAAAGACTAATCTTGTCCCCTGGTCACTGGCTCCACCCTGATCCAAGGTTAATAATTAAAATCCAGGCATATGTAAATTCTGTACCCTTTAGGGGCAGAATTTGTAAGTCCTTCATATGTATAGCTGTTCACCATGTGCGTTCTTTGTGCCCAAGGAAGACAGAAAAGGGCATTGGAATTTTCTGGAATTGGAGTTACTAGTTGTGAACAGACATGTAGGTGCTGGGAATTCATCCCAGGTCCTCTGGAAGAGTAGCCATTGCTCTTAATCACTGAGCTATGTCTCCAGGCCTGTAAGTCCTATGTAAATATTATTAGCATTATTAATAATTGATCCACTAACCCCCCTACTGCCTCCCAGATGCTAGTTTCTGCTACTTAAGAAATCCTGATAAAGTTTCTTAGATACTCACTTGCTTCCAAGACTTGGCCTGTATTGATGCTAGAGCCTGGGATGTTTCATCGCTCAACTCTATTTTTAAGTTTTCATGTGTGGCAACTCTTTCTCCTACCAGCCAGCTCCCAAATAACGACATGGAGACTTATTAATTATTAACACTTGACCTTATTTAGGTTTGTCTCATTAGCTCTTATAACTTAAATAAACCCATTTATTTTAACCAACATTCTATTGTGTGGCTTGTTACCTCATTTCTCCTCACTGCTCATGCTGCTTTCTCTGTGCCTGACTGGCCACCCTGGCCGTCTTCCCCAAATCCATTCTGTTCCCAGAGGTCCTGCTTAACCTCTTCATGCCTAGCTATTGGCCATTCAGCTCTTTTGTTTTTGTTTTTGTTTTTCAAGACAGGGTTTCTCTATGTAGCATTGGAGCCTGTCCTGGAACTCTGTAGATCAGGCTGCCCTCAAACTCACAGAGATCCGCTTGCCTCTGCCTCCTGAGTGCTAGGATTAAAGGCGTGTGCCACCACTGTCTGCTGTGGCCATTCAGCTCTTCATTAAACCAATCACAGTGACACATCTTCACACAATATAAGGGATTATTCTGCAACATTCATGGTGATTTTAAATAATGACAGCTAAGTCAGCTACAGCTAATTTGACTTCTATTACTACTTTTCACATGTAATTGTTTCCCAAGTTGAAGTATAAGTTTCTTTTTCTTTTCATTCTTTTTTTTTTTTTTTTTTTTTCTGAGATAAGGTCTCACCATGTATTCTTGATTGGTCTGGAGCTCACTATGTGAACCAAGCTAGCCCTAAACTCATAGTGGTCCCCTTGGTTACATATCCTGAGTACTAAGATTATACTAGCCTTGCCTGGCTCCAAAGTGTAGGTTTCTTGAGAATAAAAAAAAAAACCCAAAAAACTGTCATTTGGGGGCTAATCCTCAACACAACAACAAAATATGTTCTAGTGCCCTGGTTCCATCCTGTAATATAGTTCCTGGTGTGGTGGCCCCCAACCATAAAATTATTTTCATTACTGCTTCATAACTGTAATTTTGCTAGTTATGAATTGTAAGTGTCTGTGTTTTCCAATGCGCTTAAGTGACCCCTCTTAAGTGACCCCTGTGAAAGGTTCTTTAAGCTCCTAAAGGGGTCACAACCCACATGCTGAGAACCACTGTTCTAGGGTCTATAAAATGAACTTCGTGATTCTTCTCATTGGAAAGTTTAGAGCTTCCTTCCGTTTTCCCCGCTTGTGGGCCATTTTCCTAGTTATATCGGAATGAGGGTGCTGACAAAGTGTGGAAGGGCGAGCCAGAAAATATGTAGAGAGAACTAATTCCTTGCTGTCTCTTGGGGATGCCCAAAGGAATTTCCATTTGGCTCTGAACTATTTCCCACTTCTCAGATGTGGACATTGTGAAGGACAAAGTGGTCTCCAATTTGACCCTGAACTTTGGGCCCCAGCACCCAGCAGCCCATGGAGTCCTGAGACTGGTGATGGAGTTGAGTGGAGAGATGGTGCGGAAGTGTGACCCTCACATCGGGCTCCTGCACCGGGGCACTGAGAAGCTCATTGAGTACAAGACCTATCTGCAGGTGTGGAGGTGAACAGGGGCCTGTTGATAGGGGTGGAGCTATAGTCTGAGCTGTAGTTTTGCTGTCCCCAAGCTTCAGGGCAGAAGGGTGGCATGGGTTAGTCTGTTGTGGAATATTATTTTAAGATGTGTTATGTTTGTTTATGTTGTGGAATATTTGTTTAATGATGCAAAGATGGGTTGCATTTGTTTAACTCTGTGAAGCAGTGTTAATTTTGCCTGCTTAAAACATCTGATTGGTCTAATAAAGAGCTGAACTGCCAATGACTAGGCAGGAGAGGAATAGATGGGGCTGGCAGGCAGAGAGAATAAACAGGGGAGAAATCTGGGAAGGACGAGGAACAAGAAAAGGAGGAGAGGAGGATGTGGCAGTCCAACCAGCCACACAGCCAGCCATGGAGTAAGAAGGAAAGAAAGGTATACAGAATAGGGAAAGATAAAAGCTCAGAAGCAAGCCCGGCATTGGTGGAGCACACCTTTAATCTCAGAACTTGGAAGGCAGAGTCAGGTGGATCTCTGTGAGTTCCAGGCCAGCCTGGTCTACAGAGAGAGTTAAACAAAAAAACAAAAAACAGAAGAGTAGATGGGATAAATTAAGAAAAGCTGGCTAGAAATAAGCCAAACTAAAGCTAAGCATTCATAAGTAAGAGTAAATCTCCATGTATTTGTTTGGAAGCTGGGTGACAGACGCCCAAGAGCAAATAGTAAATAACAAACAACTACATTAGTTCTTTGAGGTTATTGTTGGATGGAGACTTGGAGCAGATGTTAAAGGATGCAGGAGTCTTTTGGGTTCTTCCAGCATCAGTACTTTATTGCTGGAACCACACTCCCAGCTTTTTTCTGTCTGATTCTTGGCTTGCCCTTTTATCATTACTTTAGTGCCTCAGTTTCCCTCCTCTTAAATGAGTGCGTCAAAGCTAGTGTCCCTAGGGGCAGAGAAAGAGGAATGAGACGTCAGCTCTTCAGGATTAACAGCTGATTCTTGTGTTTTCCCACTCTTTCAAATTTGTTTTCAAAACACTTCATGAGTCAGAGTGACCGGAGGAGGTTTGTGACAGAATTTGCAGTGTTTAGAAGAACTGTGTGACCTAAATAGTTGAAGGGCTGATTTGAAGGAGTCAGGTCTGGAATAGGATTCCAGTTTTTTGTTTTGTTTTGTTTTTCCTGTTTGGTTGGTTGTTTCTTTTTGTTTTGCTTTTTAATTCTTACTGTTATGAAGAAAGTTCCCTGAACAGTGGAATCAGGGCTTAGACCTAGCCATGTGACTAATGTACTTTCTCCAGGGAGCCTAAGCAGTGTGGCTTCTGCTCAGACTTTTGTGGGTTAACCCCTGTAGCATCATCCTGCGTCACAAATGACATGGGGACCAGAACAGGCTGTCCAGTGAGAAGCATTTTAACTCCGCCTTCTTCCTGGAAGCTGGAACTGGCTTGGTAGGCAGCTGGGACTTTGCTTCTTGACAGTCTGGGGGAAAGCTATGTAAAACTGATTGCTTTTCTCCTTCCAAATCTCAGTTTCAAGGGCCTAAGAGGAAAAAGACGTAGAAGTCCAGGGCACTCTATGAGGAAGGTTACAGTGCTGAAGTCAATTTACATTGGCTTGTAAGAGCCTGAGTGTTAAGTTTTTAAGAGTTTTATGACTTAGTTGCTGAAGTTATTATTAGAAATTAGACTATACACTTTGTGTGTGTGTGGTGTGTGTGTGTGTGTGTGTGTGTGTGTACGCTTATTTGTTTTCCTTTGTTTTGGTTTTTGAGATAGGGTCTCACTATATAGCTCTGGCTATCCTGAAACTCGCTATGTAGACAAGATTTTTGGTCTGTTTTATAAAGATACTGGATAATGTTGTGTCATGTAACATCCAGTTACATTTTGATAGCTTAAAATTGACCATGGTGGGATTATTTTCACCATGAAAATTGTCACACATGATAAATCAGGGTTTTAAACATTTTATGCTCGTTTTAAATAAGCTTGTTATGGGAGCTTTCATTTTGCTTTGCTGGTACTCCTGAGACTCTGAAGTTAAGAACTGACTTCTAATACCTGAAAGGGGCAAGGTTTCCAGCCGCAATCATTGCACTGCTGGGCCTGTTACATGCGATCTTCATTCTTCCCTTTCACAGGCCCTTCCATACTTTGACCGGTTAGACTATGTGTCCATGATGTGTAATGAACAGGCCTATTCTCTAGCCGTGGAGAAGCTGCTAAACATCCAGCCTCCTCCCCGGGCACAGTGGATCCGAGGTATGTTGCTTCTTTTTCTTCTGCCCCCTGTGAGCACAGAGCGACTAAGTGCATTGAACTCAGCTTTGATATTTAGATTCCAGATTCCACCCACACTGATCTGCAGGATGAGTCCTTGGCTCCTATGTCCTTTCTTAAAAACAAAAACCACACACACGACATAAATATTTATTCTGTAGATTGTGTATGTGGATGCGTGTGAAATAGCGTGTCCAGGCATGTGTGGGGAGGGCAGAGGACAGCTTGGGCGTCAGCTCCCTGCTTCTACCACGTGGCCCCAGATTTGTTAGCAAGCCTCTGCCCACTGAGCCACCTTCCCATCTCACTTTTCCGTCTCACAGTGCTGTTTGCAGAGATCACACGGATTTTGAACCATATCATGGCTGTGACCACACATGCCCTGGACATTGGTGCTATGACTCCTTTCTTTTGGATGTTTGAAGAAAGAGAGAAGGTATGAGAGGGAGGTGTAGATAGGGACAGGGAAGGAAGAATAAGAAGTGGAGACATTTGTGGGGGGAGGGTTATTTTGTTGGACTGTATTTGTAGGAATCCTGTATCATGAGGCGTTTAGCTAACCACAAGAAGTCAGGACTACGGTTTGAGGACTTGGGTTTCCAGGGACTTTGTTTCTAATTCCCAGTGTGTTCTATCTAGATGTTTGAGTTCTATGAGCGGGTATCTGGAGCCCGAATGCATGCTGCTTATATCCGACCAGGAGGAGTGCACCAGGTGAGTGGCTCTCCTGCCTCCACACTTCCTGCCCAGGCCTCTTTCCTCTTTGACCACTGGAGGGCAGTATGGGCTGGTGGAATAGAGTTCTGTCCCCGTGGGAAAGGGGTACGGTAACAAGATCACCACTTGGTTTCTAGGACCTTCCTCTTGGGCTTCTGGATGACATTTACGAGTTTACTAAGAACTTTTCTCTTCGGATTGATGAGGTGGAGGAGGTAAGATAGAAATCAGTGGGAAAAAAATACCTTTATCCCCCAAAAGGGCTTGTGGAGTTTTAGTACCCAGGGTTATGTAAGTATAGAGGCTTTCTTTTGAAGGTTGTCATGAAGAGAATTAGCACACTGGATTTCTCCATCCATAGATGCTGACCAACAATAGGATCTGGCGAAATAGGACTGTCGATATTGGGGTTATAACAGCAGAAGATGCACTTAACTATGGATTCAGGTAGGAGCATACAGTTTCTTTCCTGGGGGTGGTAGAGAGTGCAGAGAGTTACAGCCCAGTGTCTTGGTTTCAAGCATGTTTGGTACTCTCCTCTCCATGCCTTGAGTCTGTATTCCATCACCAAAGTGTTGGGGAGGAGAAGGAGATGGGAAGCATGTGTGTCCCTTGTTGTTTTTGAGGAGGGTGACCCTTGTGCCCTTTGTACCTACAGTGGAGTGATGCTCCGTGGCTCAGGCATCCAGTGGGACCTGCGGAAGACCCAGCCCTACGACGTTTATGACCAGGTTGAGTTTGATGTCCCTGTTGGCTCTCGAGGGGACTGCTACGATAGGTGAGACCCAAGTCCTTGCCCAGCTCTTGTCCTTAATGGTTTCTTTGCTCTGTGTCCGAGTATCTGTAGGAGCCTGTGTAATTTATTAAACTTGGTAAGAGTTGTGCTTAGTTCGCACAGTCCTCAGTATTCTCCCTTCAGCACACACACCAAATAAAAACACTACTTACTTTTTACCCTTATCCCGCCATCCTGCCTTAGATAGAACTAGTTTGGATGCTTTTGTAGCTGAAAAGGCTGAAGCATAAGTTAGGGATTAGGCTGTTAGTGATTGAGATTGGAATCTTCCTGACCTAGCGATCTTCCCCCTTGATTCTAAGCTTCAGATCCACTCCTGTTTACTGACCTTGAGTAACATTTGCTTCTGTTGTTCTCTTTGTTTATCTTTCCATTCGACTCCCTTACTCTGTAGTCCAAACTGTGTTTAAGAGGATAAGACGATAGGAAGGGAAAGGGAAAACTACAGGCCACGTTCTGGAGAGAGAGAGACAGACAGACAGACAGAGAGAGAGAGAGAGAGAGAGAGAGAGAGAGAGAGAGAGAGAGATACTGTTCCAGGAGAAGCAGGAACGTTTACTTAACATCTGAGGTCTCCCAAAGGGCATCATTCAGACCCCTGTGTACTCACTCCTGTCTGCTTTCTCTTGTTCTAAGTGTGTCTCATCTACTTCAGGTACCTATGTCGTGTGGAGGAGATGCGCCAGGCCCTTCGAATCATTTTACAGTGTCTGAACAAGATGCCTCCCGGGGAGATCAAGGTTGATGACGCCAAAGTGTCTCCTCCTAAACGAGCAGAGATGAAGGTGGGCTGTAGGGAGAGGGAGAAAGATCAGGCATGGGAGCAGGACCAGTGGTCACGGGGAATGTCCTTGGATTAAATCCTACCTTAGGTTTAACTTTTACCACACTCATCTTTTATTCTGTCTTTACTGCTTCCTGATTACATGTGGTTGTTGTCTTCCAAAGGGCAGAGATTGTTGGGGGTTGGGGTAAGAGCCTGGATCTGCCTTTTTTTCTTTCTTTCCTTCTTTTTTTCTTTCTTTCTTTCTTTTTTTTTTTTTTCTTCAAGGCAGGTTTTCTCTGTATAACAGCCCTGGTTGTCCTAGAACTCACTTTGTAGACCAGGCTGCCTTGAGCTCACAGAGATCCGCCTGACTCTGTCTCCTCAGTGTTGGGATTAAAGGCGTGTCCCACCCCCTGGCTGGATCTGGTTTCTATGCTCCCTTTTCCTCTCCTCAGACTTCCATGGAGTCACTAATTCATCACTTCAAGCTGTATACTGAGGGCTACCAAGTTCCTCCAGGAGCCACATATACTGCCATTGAAGCTCCTAAGGTGAGGAGAGGGGGAGGGGAAGTGTGGAGTGGGTGGCTGGAGGTGGACAGTGAGTGGAGTGCTCCCTCACTAGTGACAGAGATGGTAACCAGAGATGAACCAGAGAGGCTTTGGCAGAAGAGAAGAACACTCTCCCTACTAATGGGGCATTCAACTTTCTTCCTCCGACAGGGAGAGTTTGGGGTATACCTGGTGTCTGATGGCAGCAGCCGTCCTTATCGCTGCAAGATCAAGGCTCCTGGATTTGCACACCTGGTGAGATGATCTCAATGGTTCTAACTGTAATACATTAATAATTTACTGACTTTGAGGATTTTTGTTTACTTTCAGCTACTTAGACATTTTTAACTATTTTTAGCTTATTTATATATGTGTGCATGTGTATATGTATGCTACATGAGTGCAGATATCTTCCAAGGCCAAAAGAGGGCATCAGATCCCCTGGAGCTGGAGTTACAGGCGGTTGTGAACTACCTGTTGTTGGTTTCAGGAGCCAATCTCCGGTCCTCTGCAAGAGCAGTACATGCTCTTAGCAGCTGAGCCATCTCTCCAGCACCTTGCTTTTTGAGATAGGACTTTGCTATACAGCCCTGGCTTGTCTAGAACTCCCTACATAGTTAAGGCTGACCTTGAATTTGTTGTCTCCTGCTTTAGTCTCCCAGGCATGAGGATTACAGGTGTACACCTCCACACCCAACTCTTGGATGAGATTTTGTCTTGTTCCATTTGTTAAGACAGAATTTTGCTACATAACTAGCCTGGAGCTCACTATATGTGTGGGCTATTCTTGGATTCACAGTGACCCTCCTGCCTTAGACTCCCAAGTGCTAGAATTACACACTTAAGCTCCTGTGCCTGGCTTGGATGAGGATTTTGGCTTGGGGTTTTTGTCATCGTGGTGGTTTTTTTTTTTTTGCTTTATTTTTGAGGTAGGGTCTCACTATGTAGCTCTGACTGGCCTAGAATTCTCTATGTATAATAGGCTGGCTTCAAACTCATAAACACCCTCCCATGTGCTGAGCTTAACCGTTATACTACCACACCCTGCCTTTGGATGGGATTTAAAGAGCTCTTCTCTGCAAACTTCTGTTAACATGTTGCTATCCCCTTCCCCACAGGCTGGTTTGGACAAGATGTCTAAGGGACACATGTTGGCAGATGTTGTAGCCATCATAGGTAAGAGACCTATTATGCAGGGGTTTGGGATTCTTTTTGTGAACAAATCCATATGCTCCCTTTCAGTGTAATCTGTGTCTTGGACACAGTCATGTGCTCTGGCCCTCTGGCGATAACACTTCATCTCTAACCTTCCAGGTACCCAGGATATTGTGTTTGGAGAAATAGACCGATGAACAAAGGCATAGCCTTTGAGCTCCTGTGCCTGGCAGCTTCATCTGCAAGGCCTGTCCCTCATAGGCTATGAGGCTGTGTGTCTCCGTGTGTATAAACAAACATACATGTACATGCTGACTTAAGCTGTACAGGCTTTCTGTGCATGTGCTAGAAAAGGAGAAATTATATTAAATTAGCCGCCTTGCGGCCCCTACGCTCAAGATCCTAATGAGTCTTTCTTGGTGTCTTTCTGTCTTTCACTTTGTATTTCCCTGTTCCATTTTCCCAGCTGAGTCTCCACCCCTCTCTGACTCTTGCCCTTTCCACTTCTCCATTCCCCATTTCCCCTTTCCTCTCAGTTCCTCCTGCCCAAACCCTCTTAGCATCTATACAAATTGGTAAACTCAAGTGAGCACTGGGTGTGTAAAGTTCCAGATAGGAAGGTAAGGGCTGTGGTGGGGTCTCAGGGCATCTCGGGGGCAGTCTGCCACTTATATACGACCTGTGTCTGAATGATGGGTGAGGGGTTGTTAAACATGGCCGGTAGAGGCAGTCTTTCCCAGGCGTGAAAGTCTGTTCATTCTGTGGGTTAGGAGGTTAGTTCCTGAAAGGGCTGAGGCTTAGAGGCCAGATCTTCCAGCTCCCCTAGTTGGCCCTTCCGGGAGCCGCCTGGTCTGTACTGCAGGAAGGGGAAGGGGCCAAAGTGTGGGGGAAGGCGTGGCAGGAAGGGGGGAACTGTGGTCAGGGAACTGTTCGTGGGCACAGCTGCGCAGTTCTGTCAGAGTGTCTGATCGCCAGTTCCCAGCCCCGAAGCCCCCGACCAAGATGATTCCAGCCGTGGTCTTGCTCTTGCTCCTTTTGGTGGAACAAGCAGGTAGGTGAAAGGGTTTGGTGTGGACTATTAGCTCTTAAGCATGAATTGGGAATGGAAGGAAGAAGGCTGGTGCTGGGCAGGTGGGCACAGGGCTGTGGCAGACTCTGAAGTTAGCCCTGTTGGGTCCCCACCCCACTCATCATTTCCATCTTTATTATCCCTTTCTTACCTTCCATACTGTCTTCAGGACCAATATGAAGGGTTAGTTTGTCAAGGGTGGGGACTACAGCATGAAGAGCTTGTCTAGGAAAGTTCCTCCTGATCAGCAATACCATGGGATGCTCTCTGGGGAGGTGGTCTCTAGCTAGTTATATACAAAGCCCTCTAGATAGGCTGGGGCCTGTCTGTGAGTTTGGGAATTCGGCAGGGGAGTCAAAGTAAACATGAATACCTTTTCTGGGGATGAGCGGGGAGATGGTGGTACACGCCTTTAATCCCAGCACTCAGGAGGCAGAGGCAGGTGCATTTCTATGAGTTAGAGGCCATCTTGGTCTACAGAGCTAGTTCCAGGACAGGCTTCAAAGCTACACAGAGAAACCCTGTCTCAAAAAAACAAAACAAACAAAAATCCCTTTCTGGGGATGGTCAGGGCCACACCACTGTCAACTGACAGCAGTAGGCAATGGTGCAGAGTCCTGCGAGTCCTGTGTTCTCAATCATCAGCTGAGAAGTAAAAGCGAAAGCCCCGAGATCCAGTGATCTCGGGTTCTAGGCTACCCAAGAACTCCCCTCAGCTTTTGTGTATTTTGCATTCTATCAATGTGAGATATTTGTCTTGTTTTGGGTCTAGCCTAGAAACTCCCTATTTAGCTGAGGCTAACCTTGATTTCCTCATACTCTTGCATCTACCTCCCAAGTGCTGGGCATATGGGCCTGTACCTAGAGGCAAGAAATTTGGAGAGCACTGGTTGAGAGCTGGCTTTTACAGAGGGTGGGGTAAACCCTAGGGAAACAGAAAGTATGGCTGGAAAGGAGGAGCACAAAGCAGGGACTTGGAGGCAGAAAAATTGGATTATTTTTCCTGTTGCTTAACTCCGGTTCCGAGTGTTTCTAAGCTTTTCCGAGTACCTGTGTTTCATCATCTGTAAAATGGTGATGTTGATGCTTCTTTCACAAGGTAGTTTTGAGATTTATGCAATATCGTGTGGGAGTGTTGTAGATTAAAAAGTACCAGTCTTGGCAACTTGACTTGTGTGGAAGAGGACAGGGCCACACCATTTCATTAACTGGTAAAAGGATGGGCAGCGTAGAGTGCCCACTCCTAGAGATTCGGTGCATCAGATGAGAAATAAAGGCAAAAATAATTAAGGTCCCAGCAGCAGGCTAAGGTTCACCCCATTGGTCCTAATAAAGCTGGGAGCAATCTGGAGCCGATCTCGTGTAGCAGCGCAGGCTGGCATCGTTCTCACGCTTCTGACTCAGCCTCATGAAATTGTGTGGGGCCATCATGTTCAGTTGCTGTGCCCTTTGTTGTTTGTGGAGTTTCATTTCTTGGTTTTTTTTGGGGGGGGCATTAGTTGCCAGTTGTTTTGTTTGTTTGTGTTTCAAGACAGGGTTTCTCTGTGTAGCCCTGGTGTCAAACGTCAAACTTAGAGTTCCACCGATTTTTTATTTTTATTTTTATTTTGACAGGATCTAACTATATTCTAGGCTGATCTGGAACTCATTATATAATTCAGGCTGGTCTCAAGCTCATGGTAGTACTCTTGCCTCCGCCTCCCAAGTGCTGGGATTATAGGCATGACCCATCACTCTCGGCTTCTGTGTGATTCTTTTCTTTCTCTCTTTTTTTTTTTTTTTAGTTGCACAAACTTCCCCTCTTAGAGGCCTAGCATGATTAACAGGGCAGAGTAGCAGGAGGAAGAATCCATATTTTAGATTTAATTTGTGGTCATTCCTTTGAGCTGTGCTCACTATCCAGCTTTGTGTTGAATTAATGGTGTCTATAGAGCCTCGCAAAGTAGTCACTTTGGGTTTCGTTTGGTTGGTTTTTGGTATAGTTAAGTGCCTCGTGAGGCAAAAAGCAGTGAGGCTGAGAAGATGACCAATAATAGAGTAATTGCCTTCTCTCCCTTCACCAGCTCACATCCTTCCTGTCCAGCCCTCAGCCACAGGTCACAGGACTTACAGAGACACACTCTTGTGGTTTCTTTGCTGAAATTTGCCACTGTGTCTCTCTCCCCTCCCCCTCTGGGCTGAGGTTTTTGTCTCAGCCCAATAAACTCTGATGGGTCCTTGAGGTAGAAGAAGTGTTCAATGATGCCTGAGGAACCACAATACTGAAAGGAGAGTTCTAGGGCTGACAGGGAAGTCTCTAACCCTCAGTAAACCTAACTCCTACCACAACAGAACCCTTCATGCTTCTGTCTGACTCCTGCCATAGTCTGGGGAAAGAGGGGAGAGAAGAGAAAGGACAGTCTAAAGATGGGGTTAGTTTCTTCCCTTAGAAGGACCCTCCCGCAGCAGGTCCCCATCCCACCTCCCCGATCCCTTTCCCTTCCCGGTGCACAGGGCAACCCTCCCCTGCCCTGTGCACCGGGTCCCATGGGTACCCTGTATCCCCTCAGCTGCCCTGGGAGAGCCCCAGCTCTGCTATATCCTGGACGCCATCCTGTTTTTGTATGGTATTGTCCTTACCCTGCTCTACTGTCGACTCAAGGTAAGGTGGGGTGAAACGGTCTAAAAACTGGACCCAGAAGTGGGAGGGTGGCAGGAAGGGGAAGCAAAGGGGTTCTCCATGGTTTAGAGGGAAGGAGATGGGCCTCCAACTTCTCTCTTACTGATTGCCTTTCTCCCTCTCCAGATCCAGGTCCGAAAGGCAGCTATAGCCAGCTATGAGGTATGGAGTCTCTCACACCTTCATGCGCTCAACCTTCCTGGGTTACTAGCCTTAGGTCTGAGGCCTCTAGGAAGGCACCCTGTCCCTCACCTCAGGGTGGCTAATACTCTGCTATCTAGTTGAGTATAAATAAAATATCTGGACAGGAAAGAAGCAAGTGACAGTACATGAGAGAGTTGTATGTTGTGCTGAAATGTGTTTGCAGCCATATGGGTAAATAAGCAATCATGTGAGTGCTCCTGGCTTAAAGAACCTAATGCTAACCTTGACCCAGATCTTCCCTGGGTGGGAAAGAAGATGACGGGAGGGGAGCCTGAAGAAGGTATAGATCTCTAATACCTTGCTCCTTCCATCTGTACAGAAATCAGATGCTGTTTACACGGTGAGTAACCTCTTTTACCTACCTTAGGGGTCATAAAGAAAGGCTGGGATTTAGAGTGACCTGGATAGGAATGGAGTCTGTGTGGTGGGTGGGGCCCAGTGAGAAGCTCAAACTCCTGATCCGCCTTTGACTCTCCTCCAGGGCCTGAGCACCCGGAACCAAGAGACATACGAGACTCTGAAGCACGAGAAACCACCCCAGTAGCTTTAGAACTCACGTCCTTGGTTGCATTCTTTTTCTGCTTCTAGTTCTCTCCTGGCCCTCGTGGTTGATGTTACTATGCTACCTCCATGCTTTTGATGCTAGCTGACCTTACTCCCATAATGACGCTGGACTCTAAACTAATGTACACTGGCAGTTCCTCCTCTCCATTAAAGACTTACTCACAGATGTTTATTTTCTTACATATTCCTGTGCTTCATTCCTCTTGCTTTCTCTGATCCCCAACTTTTGTTACACCCTGGGAAGGGATTACCTTCTAATAAAGCTGCCATAGATCTGACTCTACTCATTTTGTCATTTATCAGATATCGGTTTAGCTTGTACTAAGCATTAGGCTGGATACTGAGTAAGGCAAACGGAGCTGCTGAGAAATAGGACTTCAGGGCTACTTTGCTCTTTTTTTTTTTTTTTTTTTTTTTTTTTTTTTTCAAAACCAGTTTCTCTATAGCCCTGGCTGTCCTGGAACTCACTCTGTAGAACAGGCTGGCCTCAAACTGACAGAGATCCACCTGCCTTGCCTGGGATTAAAGGCATGTATCACCATTGCCTAGCTACTTTGCTCTCTCCAGGTCTGAATGCTGACTGTATCTGGATAAGACACTTGTTCTTTGGGTACTCTGAGATGAAACTAGATCAGGGAACATTTTCACACACTCTCACTCTGTGTTGGGGATATGGATGTATTTGACAACATTAGAACCTAAGAAATTACTTCTGTACTCAGTGTGACTTTTTTTTTGTCTGAAAAATGAATCATGACTGGTTTGTGGAGAAGCCTGTATGTCTAGCCCAAAATAGTCACCAATCTAGATAATATCAATCCAGCTTATGTGTGTTTTAGTTAGCTGGAAAGCTAAGCATACAGAAGGAATGTAATGACAAGGATCATGTGACCCTCCTAGTGGGAGATTTTTATGAGGACAATGAATTTTCAGGGAATTTGGGAGCAAGAAGGACCTTAGAACCCAATAGAGGCTGAAGGTAAGAAAGG
The DNA here is from genome assembly GCF_003668045.3 of Cricetulus griseus. Classification (NCBI taxonomy): domain Eukaryota; kingdom Metazoa; phylum Chordata; class Mammalia; order Rodentia; family Cricetidae; genus Cricetulus; species Cricetulus griseus. Next base: position 21,645,881 of record NC_048598.1, read on the forward strand.
TGAAGGGAACAAGTTGGGTCTAAATGGGAAGTCATTTCCCACAAGATGGGTAGTCAAGGAATCCCCTTCCAGTACCTGTCCTTGTCCCAGAGTCACTAGGAAGTTCTTCCAGGGAATTTAAGCCATGTAGTGAGCAATGTGTCTGATCTGCCTGCCTTCTTCCAGAAAGGGCCAGTGTGTCCAGGCTCACCCCTGGCAATCCCCTGTGCTGGACAGCACAGCACTGCACAGTGATTTATATTTTCAAAGTGTTTTCCTATTGTATCATTTTATCTGCTCACTAACCTGTAGAAGAAATTAGGCTCCTTGAAATATTAACTCATCTGCGGTCACCTCGAAAGTAGGGACACTAACTTGCTTGCCTATGTACATTGTTCTACATAAAACAAGAAGGGTTTTTGTTTGTTTGTTTGTTTGTTTGTTTTACACTGGTTGTTCAAATGCTAGTGTTTGAACCTAGGATTTCCCACATGCTAGGTAAGGACTCTACCATTAAACTGTATCCTTAGCCTTTTGTTTTGTTTTCTTTTTCCTTTGGGGATTTGTTTGTTTGCTAGCTTGCTTTGATTTGACACAGTCTGTCTATTTTGTAGCTCTGTTGGTCCTGGAACTCCTAAGTGCTGGGATTAAAGGCAGGCATGTGCCACCACACCCAGCTAAATGAGAGGTTTTGAGTGAAGAAACTAGAGTGCTTGGGGAGAAAAGAGTTAACCTAGCCTTTTGTTGTGGGGTGATGGAAACACAGTGTCCCTCAGACTCAAAAGAAAAGATGAGGTCTTGAGTCACACTGCTGGGCTCTCTCTCTCTCTCTCTCTCTCTCTCTCTCTCTCTCTCTCTCTCTCTTTGTTGTTTCTCCAGACAGCCTGTCTTGGAACTCACTCTGTAGACCAGGCTGGTCTCGAACTCACAAAGATCCACCTACCTCTGCCTTCCAAGTGCTGGGATTAAAGGCCTGCAACACCACTGCCCAGCTGGGCTCTCTTAAAAAAACAAAACAACAACAAACCCAGGATCTTTTCATAGAAAGTTTATGAAGAAATTCTGAAGGTTACCCTTGTTTCCTATGGCCCCAAGTCAAGGGGGTTTGTCTTTAAGCCCTTCATTCCTTTCTTAGTTCCATTGTCCTTCATTCATGCTGCAGAATCACTCAAGGGGGGCACTCCTTGGATTTGGAGACAAATCTCAGGCATCTACTCTATCGTGTCCATCACTTATTTCTTCAGTCCTTTTTTCACAGGTCACACCAAAACTCTCGTCCCCTCCCCCTTTTAGAAACAGATGAATCTTTTTCCTCCCTCCTACTCCTCCCCCACTCTGCTACTTCTCCCAGTCACCCAAAGACACGAGGCACAGTTTGACTCCTTCCTCATTTATTGGAGAAAACAGGCAGAAGATAGGAGAGGGACTTTAGGGTAGGCCAATGGTCAGGAGAAGGGCTCGAAGGCAAGGCCGGTGGGGCAGCTAGGATAGGAAGACTGCTGTCTGACGCCTCACTTAGCAGCAGGAGCTGGTTTCTCAAGGTTCATAAAGTTGCTCAAGAAGTTCATCAGATCAGTACTAGCTTTCTTGACCAGGGGTGTCAGCTGCTCTTGTGTCTTTTCAAAGTAAGCCCTGGGGAGGGGAGGGACCAGAGGTTAGTTGGTGGTGAAGGTGAGAGCAGACTGATCCAGGTTCCTGGAATATCAAAGTCTGAAAGAGGAGGAATAGGTAGACCTTCCATTTAGCAGAGGGTCAGACACTAGAGACTGGAGTCCAAGGTCCACTTCCTGCTGCCCCCCTCTGAGGAATACACTGGATCTATGGGGATGAGGGAGGAATTTTTCTTCCTAATCTTCCGGAACCCGAGCCCGAGTTAAGATTCCATGAGAACTCCCAACTTCCTATCTCTGAAGTCCTGGAACCCCTTGAGCCCTCTCCTAAAGACTTACTTGGCTTGGGTCTGAATCTCCGAGCTCTTGGCCTTCTCCATCAAGTCCTTGCCATAGTCAGTCATGCTCTGAAAATACTGACTGAACAGGCTTTGCAGACCGGGCTCCTCCGCCTGTCTGCGAACCAAAGCCCCTACACAAACACATAAGCAACCATCTTTTCATTTAGGTTCTCAGCAATAAATCCAGGGCTCCGTCACACTCCGAAAGATCCACCTTCCCCAAGTTGGTGTTCTGCTAGGTTTTTTGTTTTTTTTTTAGACTTTAGAAAGGGAATGATCTTCCTCTTGAGTTGTGGCTGACACACTCAGCTTTGCAAACACAAGAGAATTGGGGAGCCAGGACCCCCCAGCATTGTCTTTCCTTTGGTTTCCTTTCTCCATATCACAAACTCACCTTCCAGGCTACAGATGGTGACGAGCAGTACAACCATTGCAAGCAGCTTCATGATGGCAGTGGGAACGTGGTCTGGGCACAGGGAGTGGTACTGATGGGAAAAGACACTGAAATCAAATGGGCATTAGCCGCTTTCAGGGATCCCCGCACCTGGATGCCCGCTCTAACCTAATTCTTTCCCGTTCCACAAGAAAAGCCCCATCCTTTTTGCGTGTTGCCCACATCTCGTGCTCCCTCAGCGTACCTGTTCAGCGTCGCTGTCCTTGGCGTGTACTCGGGGCCTGACGGGAGACAGGGGCTATATATACATCTATTTCCCCACCCCTGTCAGGTGATACAGAGAATGGCAAGTCCAGAGGGGCAGAGATCATGCTGGAGTAAACAAGCTGGAGAGATGGACGAAAGAACAAGCCAACGGGACTCCTGGTTTTAGAATGAGAGGCAGAGGGTATAAACTCTAGTGAAGACCAAGACCTGCTTATGATTTATTTTTTTGGGATCAAGGGCTGAAGCTGATGGGTTAATATGTATCAGGGAATCAGAATTCTAGGTTATTTCTCTGGAAAGCTCTGACATGAAGCCCTTAGCCCTTGTTATCTTTACCTCGGTATGGATAGATCTCATTCCCCAACTCTACATCCCTTCATAGCAACTTGACAGAGACGTATTTGAGAACTATGGAAAGAAGCTAGTGCCTTTAATCCCAGCACTGGGGAGGCAGGCGCAGACTTATCTCTGTGAATTTGAAGCCAGCCTGATCTATATAGTGAGTTCCACGGCTGCATAGAGAGACCAGTACAAAAAAAAAAAAAAAAATAGAGAAAGAAAGAAAAGAAGCAGGAGGTGGCAGGGAATGGGACTTAGGGGAAAACAAGTCAGAACAGGTACAGCTGACTCTGTCCTTTTTTGAGTTAATGTGTAATGAGACAGGAAGAGGGGCATGGGAATGTAGAATAACACTCCTGGGTTCTCATCGATGAGTATGCCCTACCCCCCTACCCACCCACCCCCCAATCAGAAAAATAGCCTCTGCCCTCCTGCTCCCAACTGCGACAGTCAAGAGGGTTCCATCCAGATAAAGGTCGAAGGTACCCTGGTCATTTGACCACCTTATCAGTTAGGTCGCGGCCCTTGGCCCAGCTCTAACTGTGCGGGAGGGCAGAGGCACATTCCCTAGACAGGAATCAGCTAAGCAGATTCCGAAAACATGCCTACCTTTCACCCTTTTGACCCCAACGCTTACCCTGTGTGCCCTGGAACACTACTGAGAGACATGGGATGGAAGTATGGGAGCTAGTCGGGGAGGGCGCAGACAAAACCAGGACATCTTGCCCATTTTCAGTTCTCTTGTGAAGCAGCTCTACCTCCTGGCCCTGGCCCCGGGGAAAGAGTGCAAGTACAGTCTGCAGTCGTCTTCCTGGATTTCATTAGTTCTTTCTGCAAGGAAGGACTAACTCGAGAGGGCAGCTGCTTCAGGAATTAGTTCTGCCCATAACCCGCTCCCCTCTCACAAACTCACAGCCATTCCTATTCTAACAAAAAAGGCAAGGCGTGTAGAAGAACTCCAGAGGGCGAGGTAGTGGTGGTGGGGTTTTGTTTTCTAGGGGAGAGCTGTGTCTGTGAGCTGCAGTCCTTTGGAGGTGTGTGGTGGGGGGCTGTGGGGATTCCTCAGAGGCCTTCAGCAAGGTGGGGAGTTATGTGAATTAGTGTCTTCACAATCCCTGAGAGGCTCTTCATAAAACACGTCTGCAAACTCAAACTCTAGTTTCACTTTTCTCACGTCCGGTTTAAGGAGCTCCAGTGGTCCAGGCGACAGAATGCTCCCTCTAGTGTCATGAATGCTCACAAGTTTATCTCGACCTTGAAGAGGCTGGGCGATCTTAGCAATGTAGCCTTCGACTCAAGTCTGAAGTGCCACCCACAAACTCCCCGCTGCAGCGCCGGACTGAAGCTCCGGGGCCGTCAGGCCTGCCACTCTTCTGTTTTCTTCCCTCTCATTGGTCACTGGGAAATTGAAGCCCCTTTTTTCATCATTGAGTGGGTTGGGTCTTTGAGCGCTTCCTTTGCCCATTTCCAAGATGGCGCCTTATAGCCATGCTTGGAATGCAGGTTGAAGCTATAGTTCTGCCATTACTCAAGATGGCTGCCCCCATCAAGATGACCGGGGTGTGCCTAGGGGAAAGGGGCAGCAGGATGGTTTGAGATGGTAAGGGCTAGTGCTCCATTTCGGACAGAGCCTTGGGACGTGGGAATGAAGAACAGAGAAACTAGGGAGCTAGCTGAAGCCTGTGGTGGTGGTTAAGAATAGATAATGGGAGAGCGGACAGGGGTGACAGGTGGGGGTGAGGGATCAACGATGGGGCGGGAGTGTGCCTGGAATTCAATTTTCCCATCGGTGCTCTCTCCCCCTACTGTTCCTTGTTGCAGGTCTAGCACTGAACCATATGGAAGTTTGTGAAACTGGGGAGCCTGATGATGGGGGGTGGAGCCCGTGGGGGATAGAGGGAGCAGTAGATTGTTTCCCCAGGCTAACCCCGACCCCTCCCTGTCCGCTGGACTAAAATGGGGAACACCCTGGGCCTGGCACCGATGGGGACTTTATCCCGCCGGAGCCCCCGTCGAGAGGAACCGCTGCCCAACCCCGGGAGCTTCGACGAGCTGCACCGATTGTGTAAAGGTGAGCATTGGCATTTGGGTGTCTCAGGTTGAAGGGCTAGAGGAGGGGAGGGCCTTGGATGCTGATGTCCAGTGATGTGAACAGAAAGGAGAGATCCAGCTGGAGCATCCAGCAGTCAAGAAGGATCAGATGCCCAAAGTAGAGCATTTTGTTGCAGGATTTGAAAGGAGGTCATTTCCTTCATTGCTTTCCTATGGGACTAAACGGGAAGTCTGTCTCCTTGGTTGGGGTCCTTGTCTGTACTTATTCCTTCCCTTCCCTCTTTCAGATGTATTTCCAGCACAGATGGAGGGCGTGAAGCTGGTTGTCAACAAGGTTCTGAGCAGCCATTTCCAGGTGCTCCCACTTCTCTGGCCCCTCCCTGCCTGTCCCCAGCTCCTCTTCCTCACACCCTTTACTCCAGTCTTAGCCAGGACTTTGCCTGTGGGACTTGTTGCTTAAAATCCAGCGACCCTCTGCATATGTTGGAATAGTTGAGGTTTTTAAAAGCACCCGGGTGGGGGAAAGACCAAGGGCGGGGTAAGGAATTGAAGTGCAGTGGAATGTTATGTTCTCTATCGTCTCCTCTTTCTTCAGGTGGCTCATACTGTGCACATGAGTGCCCTGGGCTTGCCAGGCTATCACCTCCATGCCGCCTATGCCGGGGACTGGCAGCTTAGCCCCACTGAGGTGAGGGCTCCACCACACTTGTGTCAACTCCCTAGACCCTGCATGGACGTGGGTCTTGAGAAGGAGGAAATGTGGATGTTTTCAGGAAGGTCATTCAGCAACTATGTTCTCTGTGCCTCTTCTGAATGGGAGAGGGTAGAGAGATATTCCTGTGCGCAGAGGCCAGCGTTTGTCTTTGATGTCCGCCAGGGGGCGCTGTGTGATGTTCCTGAAATCCCTTAGTGTTCGTGTTTAGGTAAATACACCTACCCATCTCAGCCTTACTGTCTACACTCCTTAACAGGTGTTCCCCACTGTGGTGGGGGATATGGACAGCAGTGGCAGTCTCAACGCCCAGGTCTTGCTTCTGTTGGCAGAGCGTCTGCGAGCTAAGGCTATCTTCCAGGTGACCCACAGTTCCTGCCTCCCTCCACTGAGGCACTCCTCTCTCTCTTCCATGGGTATCCTGCCTTGGGGGACCCAGGGGGAGGGGCAGAGGCAATATTGAACATAAACAGAGGGAAGGGTATTTTATTTCTTACTCTCCTCACCAGACACAGCAGGCCAAGTTCCTGACATGGCAGTTTGATGGCGAATATCGGGGAGATGACTACACAGCCACTCTGACCCTGGGAAATCCTGACCTGATTGGGGAATCAGGTGGGGAACTGGGACAGAGTTCTTGCCTGTCCATTTGCAAAAAAAAAAAAGAAAAGAAAAGTCAATCATGCTGTTTCATCTTCATTGCAGTTTGGGGATTAGAAAAGGAACTTTCTGGGCAGGTTTAGAGCGGGAATGACTGGATATAAATCTGACTCTTGTCTCCTCACTCCCCCACAGTGATCATGGTTGCTCACTTCCTGCAGAGTGTCACTCATCGGCTGGTGCTAGGAGGAGAGCTAGTTTATCACCGTCGACCAGGAGAAGAGGGGGCCATCTTGACTCTGGCTGGGAAGTACTCAGGTATGGTGTCAAGTGACACAGTGGTGAGGAGGAGTGACTCTGGGCTTTTCTGGGGGTCCCTGCCGGTATCTCCTACAGTAACTGTCTTTTCCCTCTGTTCTTTTTCTCCTAGCTCTACACTGGGTAGCTACGTTGAATGTTGGGTCAGGTGGGGCCCATGCAAGTTATTACCACAGGGCAAATGAACAGGTGAGATTACCGAGCTGACCCACTATCCTATTAAGTCAGTCAGAAACTTCTGCCCCTCAAGTCTCCCCAGGCTCCTGGCCTGTTATTCTTCCTCCCCTCCCCTTGGTGTACATTTTCACACATGTTTTTCGGCTTGCTGATACCCTGTCAGGACTCTGCTGGCATTCATGGTGACTGTTCGTCTTCTCATTTTTGTCCCTGCTTCTCAGGTTCAGGTTGGAGTGGAGTTTGAAGCCAACACAAGGCTACAAGATACAACCTTCTCCTTTGGTTACCACCTGACTCTGCCCCAGGCCAATATGGTGTTTAGAGGTGAGGGTTATTGTGACATTTGGAAGTACTGAGAGTTTGGGGATGTGGGGGTGGAGGCTCTACCTTACTTCTGTTTACCCCAAGCCCTACTTACCCCCAGTATTCTTTTCCCTGGCAGGCTTGGTGGATAGTAACTGGTGTGTAGGTGCTGTGTTGGAGAAGAAGATGCCTCCCCTGCCTGTAACTCTAGCCCTGGGAGCCTTTCTCAATCACTGGCGCAACAGATTCCATTGTGGCTTCAGCATCACTGTGGGCTGAAGTTGTCCTGGAGGCAACTTCCACAGCAGCTGGAACCTTTGAGTCAGATGTCCTAGGGCCAGAGACTACCTAGGTTCGTCTCCAAAGCCTACCTTGCTGATGACTTCTAGGTCCCATGGGCAGAGTAAGGGGATAGGACCGTGTCCTCCTCAGAGCTGGAGCTTGCCACACGATCACTTTCCAATGAGGCAGTGGTTTGAGGTTCCCAATTCTGCCATCACCCCCACTGTAATTTTCCACAAGCTCTGTGGCTCTGGACTGAAGGAGAAGGGTCAAGGATGTATCTGGCTCCTCTCACCCTACTTTCTTCTTTATTGTTTTTATTTGATGAAGGAATTAGCTTCTTCAGAGCAGAAAAATCTGCATGGGATTCGCTCCCTGTCCCATTTCTCCCAGTTTTTAATCCCTCAGCCCCCCAAGGTTGGGAAAGTAGGGTTAAAAAGCTAAATCTTTGGCCATAGAAAGACCAAAGAATGGGCCCACCCATTCCCAGAAGGAACTTGACCTTCTAGCCCCGAGGCTTCCTCCTTTCCCATCTTCTGTGTTTCCAGAGAACAACTTTGTCCTTATGGTTAGCCCAAGTCCCCACTCTCTTCCCATTGCCCTCTCCACTCCCCATCGATGACGGCACGAAGAGACAGTTACTGTTCAGTGTTTCATTGCTGTCACTGAGCTCCTTTCAGCTGGTCCCCATCTTGGATACCAGCAGTTTCCCCTTTCCAGTCCAATGAATCCCAGGGGTCTGGGGAAGGAGGCAAGCCTGGGCCTCAGCTGCAGATTTCCCCCAGCAGTGGCATCATAGCGGACAGTCCCTGGATGCGCTGTACTTCGTATGAGTATGCATTGTTTATGCTCCGGAGCTCAGCCAGCAGGCCCATCAGCTTTGCATACAGAAACCTTTGGAGGGAGTAGTAGGGTTACCAGGGAAAGAAGAGGGAAGTAAAGCAGCTGGGAGTCTTGTCCTGAAGCCCCTGAACTGTCCCTTAAGGAGGCTAAGTCTGAACATTAGAAAATCATGCTGTGGACGGCACATACTATACTTTGAAAAATTTCAGAAGTCCCTAAGAGGGCCTCTATCAACACCGTCTTCCTTCCTTGTGCCTAGTTTTTCCTGAACCCAGGGCTTAGAGGTCAAGTGTAAAGGAAGTGCTAGACATGGCCAAAACTTCAACTGTATAGAACCTGGAGGTAGAACCTTCCAGAAGGAACCTCTGGAAGGTGGGTGTGTCTTCTATGTATGAAGCATCCCCCTCTTAGCAAACTGATTTATCAAGGGATGAGTAGGACAAAAAGTGTCATGAACTTCAGAGCCTGGACTGTTGAAGTAGGGACAGACTTTGTCCACAAAACTGTGAATGACCGTGACTTCAAAGGGAACTGAAAAATTCAAGGAATTGACCCAAGGGAGAGGTAGAGAGCCCAAAAGAAGAATGAGCAAGACTTTGAAAATTTTGCTTTAGTTTGGAAAGGTTGGAGAGGTGAGGTGACGGATATCACCAATCTCAGGAATGCTATCACACATAGGCTATGAGCTACTACTTTGCATCTCTACTGAATAAAACAAACAAAAAAACTTGGAAAAGTGAAATGGAACAGCATTATGAGCAATTTGGATATTGGAACTATGTGTGATAGGGGTGGCCCAAGGGAAGGTCTAGATTCCTAAGTATTTGGTTTCCCAAAGGAAACAACAGTAAACTGCATTCATCCATATTCCGGTGTTTCTCCAATTCCCTTCCGTCCCCCAATGAGCACCCAGCGTCCTACCTACCGACTTTGGGGCCTTGGCTGCTGTTCCATAATGTAGTTGTTCAAAATCAGTGCCATCTCCTCTTGCAGCTGGTCAATCTCTTCTCTCTGGGTGACTCCAGGCCTGTCTGGGATGGAAACCAGGAAGGACAAGGTAGCAGGGGACACGGGTGGGAAGTGTCACATTGTACAGGGGCTGAGAATGCTATAGACCCACTCTGTGGGCTTGGAAGCTAGATGGTCAGGGGTAGATTAAAGGGGCCAAGAGTTTTGGTAGAGGTGGCAGAGCCAGAATGCTTTGGCTTTTGGATGACTCTCACCAGGAGAGAAGAGGGCCATGGCAGCCATGAGCACGTACTCAGGCTGTTGGAGCTGCAGTCGTTTCAATGTCCAATGGAAGCGAAAGATCAACTCCAAATATTCGTACTGGAACCCTACTGTGAGAGACGGTAGGTTTGGGAGCCTCCTGGTCATCGCTCCATACCCTGTACCACAAGGATACATACCCTGTGCTGTCCTACCATCTCACCGTGGGCTGCATCTTCAAATTTGTAGCAAAGTGGCCCACAGAAGAAATTCTGTGTTTGAAGACAGAAAGTAGTGTTGAGTGAGATATGCAATATTTCCACAGCTGCTCCCTTGAGAAGGGAGATCTGGTCCTCCATGGGAAGGGACCTGTGGGGGGCAGAAAACAAGGGTGCTTTAGACTTAAGTCTGCGCATCTAAACTCCTAAATGACACATTAGGGCTGCAAATGTTAGGCCTAGTGCTCAGAAAGGCTAAGGGATAAGTGACTTTAACCAGAGACTGGCATGATTTATGAAGCATTTACTTCCTGAAAGACCACGTGATACTCACCGGAAAAGGGGAAGTTCCTTGGTGAACTTGATAATCTGCTGCACCATGAAAGTGGTGATATCTGCAAAGTGTGTGAGCAGAGGCAATGCAGGGACCAGCAAGAAGGAGGGCCGGTGATTGGTGAACAGGTAAGCCGGAGGCTGTAGAGTTGGTTCAGAGTGTGAGTGACAGGCCTCAGCCTTGGCTGTCCTTTGGGCCTCACCAGCCTTAGAAGGGGTTTTGGCTGGTTACCTGCCCACTCTGGAGTTCTGGAGACCTGTTTTCTGTCAGGGCATGGTACATAGCCCTCTCCCCCAGGCACCCAGACCAAATCTCTAAGTTCTCACCCTGAACTTCACAAACTGGTCAAACATGGGGCCCACGTGGCGAATGTGGGCCCCTACGAGGGTCTGGACCAGCTCTTTCCGCTCCTGACTCAGCTGCAGGGAAGCTTTTTGTGCCCGCCGCTGTGCCTGCCTGGCTCGCCGCAATGCCAGGGCTTCTGCTGACAGTATCACTGTGTCGGGCAAGAGAGACGACAAAGCCATTGAGAGCAGCAGAGAACACCTTTCTGCCACTCCACGAGTCGGGGCTACTCAATCTCTTATATGAGGAAGGACTGAGGGAGAAAGGAAAGTTTCTGAGTCTTCATTGGATGTCACTGAACTAGTGTCTCCAGGTGGCAGGGGATCTCTGCACTCTCTACCAGCTTAATATCCATCTGTGACACACTGCAGCAGAAAACAGTGCACCATGGGAAAGAAGGGAAGAGTGCAGAGGGAAGTGGGAAGGGCATAAGACTTTTGGCTCCTTGGGAATATTGAAGAAGGGTCATAATATTGAAAATGTCACTTCATATTTGCATAGCATTGTAATTTCTCTATGGTTAGGTTTCACCAGATACAGCAACTCTAACTTAGACAGGGCAGACGTCATATTTTTCAGAAACAGACTCCAATAACCCTTTCACAGTCATAAGTGATACAGGCAGAACTCAAATCAGCCTCATTTGGCTTCTACAGAGTCCTTTTCACTGCTCCATGTTGAAAAGCAGTGGGAGCCAGGCTGTGGTGGTGCATGCTTTTAATCCCAGCACTTGGGAGGCAGAGGCCAGCCTGGTCTACAGAGGAAAGGCTCCAAAGCTACAGAGAAGCCCCCTCTTGAAAAAAAAGAAAAAGAAAAAAAAAAAAAGAAAGCAAAGTAGTGTGATAGGGAAAAGCAGGAGTCTGAGAGGCAGACAGGCTTGATGCTGAAGTGTAGCTCTGCTTTTTAGCTGACTGACTGAAGTTGTGGGGGGGCAGTTTCATTATCTGTTGGGGCCACAGCACAGTTACCTGGCACAGAGAAAGCAGCAACGAATAACTAAGAAGTACCCGGGAGATGACAGGTACGATGTACTCCAGAGATAGAAGGGGCAAGGCAAGCCATGTATATGGAGGTGAGGGCATTTCAGGTAGAGGGAATGGGAAATGGGAAAAAGGAAAGAGGAAGGAATGGCCGCGGAGGAATAGGCTTACTAAGTTCAAGGATAGCACTGAGCCAGTGTGGCTGGGATGCATTAAAGGGCTTAAGAGACACAGTCTGAAGTGGGGTGTGTATGGAATTATGCACCTTAACAGAGATTGGAGTGGGGAGAGGCTGGGAAATGGTTCAAGATCAAGGACTGGTTGATCTTACAGAGAACCTGGGTTCAATTCCAGCGCCCACATGGCAGCTTATAAGCTATCTGTAACTCCAATTCCAGGGGATCCAGCATGCTCTTCTAGCCTCTGTGGACACCAGGCATCTACACAGTGCACAGACATATATGCAGGTAAACACTTAAACACATTAAAAATGAGTAATAAATATTTTTAAAAAGAGAGACTTGAAGTTTTGGAAACAGTAGCATAATCTGATCAGTGTCAAAAAGCTTACTCTGCCTGCTGTGTGGAACATGAGCTGTTAGGTGGACAAAACAGCAGAGAAGCACACTCAATGGATTCCTGGGATGGTAGGGGCCCAACTCACTGTCTTTCCTCATGCCAGCGTTTAGACACTTCTGCAACCTGCAGGCTGGACAGTGGCGTCTCTGGGTTTTGCTGACCTCACAGCTTCCAGAAAATGGACAGATGGGACCAACGGTTTTGCTGACGGTTCGCCTGTGAGACAGAGAAAGACGCGGCAGCATTTGAGATGGAAGTGAATAGCTAGGTGGGTATAAGAGGAGGCTGAGGGATATGGCCTAAAAGACTAAATGATTCAACAATAGGCTAATTTGAGTTGTACCCAGAGGTCTTCAGAGATAGCTGGAACATTTTCATAGGGACTCAGGAGCCTTCATTGTGTAGTACCAACTTGGTACTTTGCAGGTAGGGTGTACTAAACAAGTGCTCTTAACTAATAGGCTGTGCCTCTAGGACAAACGGTTGGCCTGCTCTTTTATTATGTCACAGTGTGATGGTCAGCAAGATTGAGTGTGCTAGACACAGGGTAGTTTAGCTTAGCTGTGGGAGTATCATAGCCGGATAAAGCTTGGAGATGTGCCAGGGTTTCAAGGCGGGCTGATAGGAGTGTGGGGGTTGTTCCTGTTGGAGAGAAAGCATTCACCTGAAGAAGCCTTTGCAGCCCTCACAAGTCAGGGCATGGAAATGATAGCCTGTGGCTCGGTCTCCACACACCACACAATTCCTTGGCCCAAATTCCTCTCTGCTGGCCATGGTTTCAAGTGTTAGTGTAGCTGTCATGGTCTCCTGAATGTGGGAAGAGTTAACAGTCAGCTCTAGACCATGTTAAACTCTTCTTCTGTGGAATCCCTTCCCGCAACTACCCCCGCCCCCTCCAATCCCCAGCACTGTCTACACTAAAAGCAAAACTGTTGTTTTCAGCCTCTGACTTCCAACAGATTACCCACCTGTTTTTCCTAGGCAGTATGACACATGCAGGCCACAAAATCTTGTGTGAGATGCCTCTCTCCAAGCCTCACACTGACCCCACTTTCCTTGTGATCTCAGGAACTGCAGGAATTAGAGATTGTCCTCGGTACCTAGAAAATCAAGGGACTTGTTTCTGAATCTCTTGTATGTGCCCTCCAGGTACTCTCTGTGCCATTTGTAGGTAGGATGCAGACTGTGGACCCAGGGCAAAGACCTGGGGCGGGAGGTTTTCCTAGCATGCCCCAGTTGTTGGTTGGTGGCAGATGGGGAGGGACTATGGTAGGTGGGGACTTCACAACTCATTAAAAGTTGTCACTTATCAGGCTCAAGGAGTTTTTCTCTGTTGGTGAGCTTTAGGCTAAATCTGCAGTTCCCTCTATATGTGGGTCCTGGATAAACTGAGGAGAGCTAAAGAGGGAGAGAGGGCAAGTTTTTTTTACATGGAGTATGCCAATAGTAAAAGGATAGCTATAACAATTATAGCAGGCTCCCAAAGGATTTTCTTTCTTTCTTTTTCTTTTTCTCTTCGTGTTTTGTTTTTCCAGACAGGGTTTCTCCCTCTGGGTGTAGCCCTGGCTGTCCGGGAACTTACTCTGTAGACCAAGCTGGCCTTGAACTCACAGAAATCCACCTGCCTCTGTCTCCCCAGTGCTAGGATTAAAGGCGTGCGCTACCAACTGCCTGGCTCTTTCTTTTCTTAAAACATTATTGATTTTTTCCTTTTAATGTGTATACCTAGTACCCACAGAGATCGAAGGTAGAGATGCCTGATCTTCTGGGACCAGAGATACAGCCTATTGTGAGCTACCATGTTCCTTCTGTACTAGGAATTGAACCTGAATCCTTTGTAAGAGCATAAGTGCTCTTACCCTCTGAGCCTTCTTTCTAGCCCCAGAAAATTGTTTAAAAAAGACTTCAGGAGACTAAGAACTTAGGCATAAAGCCAGAAGAGATCCCATTTCCTTACTTGGGATGACTGAGATATAAATAAAAGTGAACTCTAGGTGGTAGAGCAAAAGCTCAGCCAGTGAAGTGCTTAACTGTATGAGCATAGGAACCTGCGTTTAAATCCTAGAACCCACCTTGTTTAAAGATTTATTTTCTGTTTTGTGTGCATTGGTGTTTTTGCCTATATGCATGTCTGTGTGAGGGTGCCAGATCCCTTGGAACTGGAGTTACACAGACAATATTAAGATGCCATGTGGTTGCTGGAAATTAAACCTCAGTCCTCTGGAAGAGCAGCCAGTGCTCTTTTTTCTTTTCTTTTCTTTCTTTCTTTTTTCTTTTCTTTTCTTTTTTTTGGCTTTTCGAGACAGGGTTTCTCCGTATTGCTTTGGAGGTTGTCCTGTAACTCGATCTGTAGATGAGGCCTGGCCAGCCAGTGCTCTTTTTTCTTTTCTTTCTTTCTTTTTTCTTTTCTTTTCTTTTTCTTGGTTTTTCAAGATAGGGTTTGGAGCCTATCCTGGCACTCCCTCTGGAGACCAGGCTGGCCTCGAACTCACAGAGATCCTCCTGCCTTTGCCTCCCAAGTGCTGGGATTAAAGGCGTGTGCCGTGTGCCACCAATGCCAGCCCCATTTTTTTTTTTAAAAGCACAGTGGGTGTGAAGATGTGTCATTGTGATTGGTTTAAAAAAAAAAAGATAAATAGCTAATAGCTAGGTGAGAGGTAGAGGTGGGATTTCTGGACAGAGAGAGAGCTCTGGGAAAAAGGAAGGTAGAGATGCCAGGAGATACAGAGCAAGCAGGACGTACAGGAGGAGAGGTAAGAGCCACAGTCATGTGGCAGAACACAGACTAATATAAATGGGTTAATTTAAGTTAGAAGAGTTGGTTAGGAACAAGCCTAAGCTATAGGCTGATCTTTCATAATTAATGATTAGTCTTCGTGTCATTATTTGGGAGCTGGTGGGACAGAGAAACACTGATTACAGTGGGACACACTTGTAATCCCAATGCTTATGAGGCAGAGACAGGCAGATCCCTGGGGCAAGCCTAGCCTAGTTGGCGAATTCCAGACCAGTGAGACATTGTCTCAAAAAACAAGGTGGGGCTGGTGTAATGACTCAGTGGGTAAAGACACTTGCTGCCAAGCCTGATGACCTCTTTGATACCCAGAATCTACATGGTGGAAGGAGAGAATTGGCACCTGCAAGTTGTCCTCTGACCTCTATAAATGCTCAGTGGTATATGTGCACCCTTCCCAAATAAAGGGATGTAACAACAACAACAAAGCCCTCACAAACAAAATGGGTGGCACCTGAGAAATGAATGATACCCAAGATGGTCCTCTGGTCTTCACATGCGCACACGCGCGTGTGCGAGAGCACACACACACACACACACACACACACACACACACACACACACACACAACCTCTAATAAATTAGAGGCAGTTGAACTTGATTTGGGAACTCTTATCCTATAAGAGCTGAGTTCATGGATTGTGATTTGTGATTGGAGGGACCAGCTCCCCGTTTTGGCAGCCATAACAGCCGAACATGTACTTGCCTGACCTTGCCTTGGTCACTGGGAGGTCAGATGCCTGCCTCATGGCAAGGAACCAATCAGAAGTTAGCTGGTGGTGCTATGCTTTACAGCTCTGGTGTGCTTTACGGACAAGTGCACAGCAATGATGCACAGAGCATAGCAACCACCCTGGGAGGGCCTATGGGCCATAACAACCAGTTGGCCAATCAACACAGGGTAAACCCTCCAAGCCTGGAGGCACACCAATCCTGAGCCTCAGGGTACCCCTAGACACTCCCCTTATGCTGCCCTATAAGATCTCTATGCAAACTCTTTGAGCTGTCTTTCCTAGGCATCTGCCATGGTGGGTGGATGAAAGACCCGAGCTAACATGGGGTTAGCTCGTTAGACAACTATAATAAAGCCTCATGCAGTTTGCATCAAGCTTTCGACTCTGCCTGGTGATTGGGGTGACTGCGGTCTTGGGCTGAGATCCTGGAGGCCCGAGCTTCCGGGTATCTTTCATGATCACAAAGGACCTGGCAATCAGAGGATTCTCATGCTTGTCAGTTTTGCTGCTGTCATGCTGATATTTATTTATTTATTTAGTTTGCTTTTTCAAGATAGGGTTTCTCTGTGTAGACTTGGCTGTTCTGGAACTCTCTCTGTAGACCAGGTTGGACTTTAACTCAGAGATCCACCTGTCTCTGCCTCCTGACTGCTGGGATTAAAGGAATGTACCACTACCAGCCAGCTCAAGGTGAAAGACCCCTGGAGGCTCAGGCCCCCCAGGATCTCAGCCCAGGACCTCGGTTACCCCAAACACCAGGCAGAGTTGAAATCATGATGCAAACTGCACGAGGCTTTATTGTAGTTGTTTAACGAGCTAATCCCATGTTAGCTGGGGCCTTTCATCCACCCACCGTGGCCGATGGCTAGAAAAGATGGCTCGAAGCCACTGTATAGAGATCTTATAGGGCAGCGTAAGGGGAGTGTCTAGGGGTACCCACAGGCTCAGGATTGGTGTGCCTCCAGGCTTGGAGGGTTTGCCCTGTGTTGATTGGTCAACTGGTTGTTATGGCCCATAGGCCCTCCCAGGGTGGTTGCTATGCTCTGCGCATCATTGCTGTGCACTTGTCTGTAAAGCACACCCAGAGCTGTAAAGCATAGCACCACCAGCTAACTTCTAATAGGTTCCTTGCCACGAGGCAGGCATCTGACCTCCTAGTGACCAAGACAAGGTCAGGCAAGCAAGTGTTCGGCTGTTATGGCTGCCAAAATGGGGAGCTGGTCCCTTCAAAGGAAACTCTTATAAAAGAAAGCATTTAATTGGTGCTTGCTTACAGTTTCAGAAGTTTAGTCCATTTTTATCGTGGCAGCATGGTGGCATGCTGGCAGACATGTTGCTTGAGAAATAGCTGGGAATTCTACATCCTGATCTCGGGCAGTACGAAAGCAGAGAGCAACACTGGGATTGCCTTGGGCTTTTGAAACCTTAAAGCCCACCTGAGTTGTAGCAGGCTTTCTTGGACCACCAGCCCCTAAATCATGACACAGAGACTTATTATTAATTATCAGTGCTTAGGCCTAGCTTAAGCTTGTTTCTATCTAGCCTTTTAAACTTAAGTAAACCCATTTCTAATATCTATGTGCTGCCCCGAGGCTCATTTACCTCATCTATGTCCTACGCTCCATCCTGTTTTCCTGCTTCCTCTAGTTTCCTCACATTTCCACCCTTCTTCTTCCCAGTGTCCTCTGTGCCTGGAAATCCTGCCTAGCTATTGGCCATTCAGCTTTTTATTAAACCAATCAGAGTGATACATATTCACAGTGTACAAAGACATTATTCCACAACAGTATTTATTTTCTGTGTATGTGTGTGCCAGAGTGTTCATGTGTGTACCACATGTATGCATGCATCCATGAACTTCAGAAGATGGTGTAGTAATTATTTCTGTTAACAAATACTGACTGAAGCTGGGCAGTGGTGGCGCATGCCTTTAATCCCAGCACTTGGGAGGCAGAGGCAGGAGGATCTCTGTGAGTTTGAGGCCAGTCTGGTCTACAGAATGAGTTCCAGCAGAGTCAGTGCTGTTATACAGAGAAACCCTGTCTTGAAAACCCCAAAAAACCAACCAAACAAAAACTACAACAATAACAAATACTAAGACCCTCCATGTATTAGATATATGATGAAAAGATGAGTAAGACACTCTTGTATTCATGAGGTTTAAACCTATTAGGGAGACAGCCCTTCTAACAGATATAAAGAAATATATTCAGACCCATGATTATGCTGAATTCAGAGGATTATGTGACCAAAAGAGGGGCCCTTAATCCTGGTTTGACAGAGTAATGTTGTTTTCTATCTCCTTGGACGTGTGGCAACTGAATTGATTTTTTTAAAGGACAATGAAGAGCCGGGCGTTGGTGGCGCACGCCTTCAATCCCAGCACTCAGGAGGCAGAGGCAGGCGGATCTCTGTGAGTTCGAGACCAGCCTGGTCTACAAGAGCTAGTTCCAGGACAGCTTCCAAAGCCACAGAGAAACCCTGTCTCGAAAAACAAAACAAAACAAACAAACAAACAAAAAACAAAACAAAAAAAAAACAAAAAAAGACAATGAAGAATTAGCTAGGAGAAAATAAAAACAAATCTAAGCAGAAAATGCAACTGAGATGTTCAAGAAGCCAGAAACATGAAGGCAGATATGGTAGAGCCATGAACAGGCTTGCTGAAGCATAGGACTTTGATGAAAGGGAAGAATGGACACGGGGCTAGAGAGAAGCGATATGAAGCTGAGATTTGGCAGGGCCAGACTGGGGACATCTCATGTATCAGACCAAGCAGTTTGAATCCATTGGGAAGCTTTAATTATTTATTCTTTCACAAATCAGGTCTCAGCTCTTGCTATGCAGCCCAGGTTGGAATTCTTGCAATTTTGCTCCCTCAGCTTCCCCAGTGCTTGGGTTACAGGAGTAACCCAGCTAGTTTTTCAGAGAACTTGAGGTGGTAAGCTTGAGACTGGAGAGTGCTCATATTAAAGGTGCTTGCAGCCAGGCCTGATGACCAGAGTTCAATCGGAGGGACTCTCATGACAGAAGGAGGGAACCAACTTCTACTAGTTGTCCTCTGACTTCTATTCATGTCCTGTGGTAAACATGCATAAACACAAATAAACCAATATAAGAAAAACTAAAGAGTGAGCTGGGAAAGATATGGTCAGATCTGTATTCTGGATAGCTCACTTTGGTGGTTGGTTGACAGGTAAATGTGTGGATGGAGACCTGGAAGCAGAGACTAGCAAGCTATTGTCATAACACAGATGGTTAAGCCTACTCTAGAATAGTGGTAAGACTTTTAAGAAGAGGGTGTGTCAAAAAATACATAGGAAGTGAAATCACTGGATTGAAAAAGGGGAAGAGAAGTTAATGATGACTGTGGTTGTCTAGCATGGCTGATCGGGGGCAAAGAGGCCACTGGAGAAGGACTAATGCCCTCCACTTGGTCCCTGATCCTCTTCTACAGTGACAATGCATTTCAGCAACATTCTATCGAGTGCTTGTTCCGTGGGTAGACACCATGATGAGGAGGAATGAGAGAGAGAGAGGTCCTATTACAAAGCAATTTAATTATGGAGCTGTTCTAGCTTCTTTCTGTTGCTGTGATAAGATATCCTGGCAAAAAAAGCAGTATAAGGGAGGAAAAGATTTATTTAACTCACAACTCCAGGTTACAATTCATCATTTCAGGGAAGACAAAGCAGGAACTCCAGCAACTGGTCATCTCACATCCACCCTGGCTTCCCCTAATGATAGGCTGTAAAGTGTAAGCTGAAGCAAAACCCTTTCTCCTCAATTTCTTTTTTAAAACACAGCAATAGTATGAATCCCTAAGAGCCTACCAGTCAGGAGTCCCAGCACTTGGTAGGCAGAGGCAGGTGGATCTCTGTGAGTTCAAGGCCAGTCTGGTCTACATAGTGAGTCCCAGGACATCCAGGGCTACACAGTGAGACCCTGCCCCAAAACAACAACAAAAACAAACCAACCCTGTAGTTGGAATTTTTGTTGTGCTGCCAACCAGCTTCCAAGTAAAGATACAGAGACTTATTAATTATGAATGCTGAACCTTAGCTTAGGCCTGTCCCACTAGTTCTTTTAACTTAAATTAACATGCTTTTATTCATCTATGTTTTGCCTTGGCCTTTTTATCTTTCATTCTGTATATTCTACTTTCCTGCTTCCTCCATGTCTGTCTGTCTGGCCCCTATTATCTCCTTGTCATCTCCTTTTTCTTTCTTCCTTGAGCCTAAATTCCTCATCCTACTTACTCTCCTTGCCCACAAGTCCCGGCTATACCTCCTCCCTTGCTTTTGGCCATTCAGCTTTTTATTAGACCAATCAGGTGCCGTAGACAGGCAAGGTGAAACAGCAACGCATCTTTACTTAACTAAGCAAATGCAACACATCTTTACATAGTTAAACAAATGCAACACATCTTTGCATAGCTAACCAAATATCCTGCAACAAAACCCTAAGAACTTAAGTTCAAGTTCTGACCTCTTACTAGCTGAATTAGTGGTTTTGGCCTTTTATTGCTTAACACACTTAAGACCCAGTTCAATGGGCCCTGAGAAGCAGAAATTGTCATCTTGACTTCCCTGTAGAATTGGAAAAGAAGACTTCTAGGTTGGCACCTGTGGTGATTTGAACGGTATGGCCCCCACAGACTCATATATTTAAATGAGTGGTCGTTAGGGAGTAGCACTACTTGAGACGGGTTAAGGAGGTATGACTTTGTGGAAGTAGGTGAGGCTTTGTTGGAGGAAGTGTGTCACTGGTGGGGGTGGGCTTTGGAATTTCAAAAGCTCAAGCCAGGCCCAGTGTCTCTCTCTCCCTTCTGTCTTCAGATCCGGATGTAGAACTCTCAACTACTTCTCAAGCACCATGCCTGCCTGCACACCACCATGCTTTCCAATATGTTGATAATGGACTAAACTGTAGCTGGTCTTTCTTTGGACTGCCAGCTCCCGAATAAAAACATGGAGACTTCTAATTAACTATGAAAGCTTGGCCTTAACTTAGGCTTGTTCCTAACCATCTCTTAAAACTTAAATTTGCTTGTTTATATTAATCTATGTTCTTCCAAGTGGCTCATTAACTATCCACAGTACCATACATAAAACTTCCTCTGTGTCTGGCTGGCAAATCTCCTGCCTTAGATTCTTTTTTCTTTTCTTTTCTTTCTTTCCTTTTTTTTTTTTTTTTTTTTTTTTTTTTGAGACAGAGTTTCTCTGTGTAATGGTCCTGGCTGTCCTGGAACTCACTTTGTAGACCAAGGTGGTCTCAAACTCACTGAGATCCACCTGCCTCTGCCTCCTGAGTGCTGGTATCAAAGGCATGCAACACCACAGCCTGGTGTCTGCCTTAGAATCTTTTCTAGAGTTTCTCTCTCTGCCTGGAAGTCCTGCCTATTCTGTTATTGGTCATTCAGCTCTGTAATCCAATGAGAAGGTGCCTTAAGGCAGGTGAGGAAGGACAGAGACACATCTTCACACAATGTACAAAAAGGTTATCCCAACACTAAACCTCTGAGACTATAAGCCAGCTCCAGTTAAATGCCTTCCTTTATAGGAGTTGCTGAGGCATGGTGTCTCAGTGACTAAGACGGCATAAGGTGCTTATGGAGAGGGCAGGAAGAGGTCAGATGGAGGGAAAATGTTTGATCCTGGGGCTGTTCGTTCACTGGGGTCTAGGAATTATACTGAGCCTTGCTCTTAGTCCACCTTGTACTTCTGTTGTTGCTGCTGCTGCTGCTGTTGTTTGGGACAGGGTCTCATGTAGCCTCAGCTTATTTGGAATTTGTTATGTCTCCGACCCAGGCACTAAACTCCCTATCCTCCTGCCTCTGCCTCCTGTGTGCTGAGCTTATAGACATGTAGTACCACACATAGAAAATCTTGTACTTCTTTGAGACAGGGCTGCTTTGGAAACAGACTTCTCTGAGCTTACTTTTCTGAATTTCTCCAGCCTTGGAGCCTCTTCTGTGGAGCAGATCAAGAGTGGAATCTCCTGCATGGGTCACTGGCACCCTCGAAAGGTAGGCCTTCAGTTAAGTGACGTGCTCACCCTCCCCCTACACACCCACCTCAGGCCAGGATCTGAAAAACACCTGTGCCGGCTGAAACCTGAGTGGTAAGCTTTCTGAATTCTTATTCCTTTTACCTGGGGTTGGGGAACTACCAGACAACTTTATTGTAAAGAATAAAGCAATATATAAAATTCTTTGCACAGCGCTTAAAGCATGGGAGGGGTCTATAAGTATTCAGACCCTTAGCGTCTTCCTTTTTCGCTCTTCCATGCCCGCTTTCCCTCTCCCAGACACTAAGTTGGAGCATGGAGTCACCTGGCCTCTTTTCTCTCCCTAAAATTGACCAGATGTCATGATTTGCCATTGCTGTCCCCTGACCTCTAAATGCCCACTGCTTCTTAGCCGAGTTCAGGCCTCATCATTTTTCACTCACCACTGCAGTAGCCTACTAAATTATTCTCGATGCCGTCAGCGTCATCTCCTAACCCATCCTCCGTGGTTGCTATTTCTAAAATGCAAATTTGATCCTGTCTCTCCCCTGCTTAAAATTCTTCATTTGATTTCCCTCACCTTCAGAGGGAAAAAAAAATCCAATCTCTTTAGCATACAACACAAAGTCCTTTGTGATCTGGCTCCTACTTATCACCCTGGCCACTTCTATTCTGTCCTGGCTTCCCTGCCCTGACCTCGTACATCACACTTGGCTCTAGACGTACTTAAACATTTAGCGTGCCCTGAACAGGCTGTGCTCACTTCCCTCTGACATCGCCCTTGTTGTTTCATTCGGATGGAATCACCTCACATACCCCACCCCACCCCATCCCACCCCTGCCACTTTTAGTCCCTCCTCCCTTGGTCCTCCTAGCCCTTCAGCCTGGAGTACAGCACATCACCTTTAGGAGCCAATGCTATATCTGCACACAAATTTGTCACAGCACTATCTGAAGAACCATGGAAGGCTTCTGGCTATCAATCAATTCCAAATTGCTGGATTAAAGAACTGCTTTCTTTTCCTCTGGGAGACAGGGCTTCTCTGTATAACAGCCCTGGCTGTCCTGGAACTCAGCTCTGTAGATGAGGCTGGCCTTGAACTCATAGAGATCTGCCTCCCTCTGCCTCCCAAGTGCCGGGATTAAAGACGGGCCACCACTGCCTGGCAAGAACTGCTTTTTAAAATAGAGCTTTAAAAACCATTTTCTTAAAAAAATTATCATTTATTGTATGCGTGTGTGAGAGCATGTGTAGGAGGGCAGAAAGGTATCAGATCCCCTGGAGCTGGAGGTGTGAGCTGCTTGATGTGGGTGATGGGATTCAAAATCGGGTCCTCTTCAAGAATAGTGTGTGCTCTTAACCACTGGGCTAGCTCTCCAGCCCAAGGATTGCCTTTTATGTTTCCTTTCTTTCTTTTTCAAGTTTTATTTTATGTGTTTTGCCTACACACATGTGTGTATAACACTTATGTGCCTGATCCCAGGTCTTTGGGAAAAGCAGCAGTGCTGTTAACTACTGAGTCATCTCTCTAGCCCCCTTTACTTTTCTTTTTGAGATTTATGACTACATAGCCCAACTCAGCCTCCTGAGTAAAGAATGTGGTCACAGGCATCCATGAAACACCACACCAGACTAAAGTCTGCATCTTTTATTTCTTGATTCACAGAGGCTTTTAGTTGTGGTTTTTGGTGTTTTGAGACAGTGTCTTGCTTTGTAGCCCTGGCTGACCTCAAACTGATGGTAATCTTCTTGCTTCAGCCTCCCAAATGCTAGGATTACAAGCATGAACCAGGTAGTGGCACATGCCTTTAATCTCCACACTTAGGAGACAGAGGCAGGTGAATCTCTGTGAGTTCAAGGACAGCCAGGTACACAGTGAGTTCCAGGACAGCCAGGACTATTACACAGAGAAACCCTGTATTGAAAAGCAAAAAACAAAACAAACAAACAAAAAAGAAAAAGTAAAACAAACAAAACCAAAATCAAGCATGAACCATACCACCTGGGTGTGACATACAGAGTCTTAAGTACTCAGGCACATATAAATGTTTATGGGCTGAAAAATTGACTAAGATATGAATTAAAGTTTGATTCCAGGGGAAGAAGAGACGACTCAGTGGTTAAGAGCACTTGTTACCCTTGCAGAGGACCTAGGTTCGATTCCTAGCACCTACACTTTGCCTTACAACCATCTGTAACTCCAGTTCCAGAGGATCCAATGCCTCCTTTCTGACATCAAAGGGTACCAGGCAACACACATGGTACATATACCCAGATGAAGGAAAAACACTGGTACATATAAAATAAAATATAGTCTCATTCTAAGCTTACACTCTTTCCATGTGAAATTATTTATGCAATTATTTGTTATTCACCATTCAGGATGTATTGAGGGAATTCACTTATTCTTTCAATAAGTGTTTAATGGATATCTTGTCTGTGTGGGGCATTTTGCTACACTATGTCCCAACCTGTTATCTGGAATCATTCCTGTTTTCCTTTTAGCCGCTGTCTTTCAGATCTGATTATCCTTTGTTGTTCCGACTCTCTGGCCAGATGCCTATTACTCTCTCATATTGATTCCCAACTCCTCTCTGACTTCTGAACTGTTGCTACACACTGTTCCTACCCTCCGTGTTTGCATTTGATATTGGCTGACCTTACTCAGGTGTCCCTGGAGCCAACTTTCCAGTCTGGGCCTGCTCTACTGTGTTTGACCTCCCAGGTACTGGGACAAACACTCTGAACAGGAAGGGCTTCTTTCATTTGAGTCGTATAATCTGATTTTAATCTTTTTTTCTCCCAATTCACCAGTGATCTCTAGAATTCAGTGGTCTAGAATTCAGTGGGCTTTTTCTCCATCAATATCTACTGCTTTTGAACCTCTGATAACCACATTGCCTTCTGTGACGCTTTTGTTCTCTCTATGGTATTATTCTTTCTTCATTGTCCCCCGCCCCCCCCCCCCCCAGTGCTGGGGACTAAACCATCAGAGAAGTACCCTGCCACTGAGCCACACCTCCATCCCTGTCCTGCCTCCCTATTTTTTTTTTTTTTTTAATGTATAGTGTTCTGTCTGCATGTACCCCTGCAGGCCAGCAGAGGGCACCAGTTCTCATTGCAGATGGTTGTGAGCCATCATGTGGTTGCTGGGAACTGAACTCAGGACCTCTGGAAGAGCAGACAGTGCTCTTAGCCACTGAGCCAGTGTCTCCAGCCCCTCCCTATGTTCTGACTGCTCTGTTCTCTTCCTCCTTCAATGATGTTTCTTTTCCTAAGACTCTGGGAGCAGCTGTAAGTCTTCTCCACTCGGGCTCAGTGTCAACGGCGCTGTCTTTCATCTTCTATGCTCCTCCCTAACAATTCATCTACTCACAAGGGACTGGTAAGAAGCGAAAATATTGAACAGCTTAACATAGCCGTTTGCAAAGTACCTTTACATGCTTTATTTACTTATCCTCATCTTAGCAAGTGAAGATCCCAAAACCTATGACTAGTTCCTCAGAATCTTGTTATTTATTTGTTTGCTTGTTTTTGAGACAGGTTCTCACTATGTATCCTTGGCTGGCCTGGAGATTGATACGTAGACCAAGTTGGTCTTGAACTTGATTGGTCTGAGACTCTGCTGTCCTCAGCTTCCTGAGACTGGAATTAAAGGTATGCAATGCAACACTTGGCTTTTTTTTTAAAAAAAAAATTGCTATTCTTGCCAGCATCTGGGAGGCAGAGGCTGGTGGGTTTCTATGAATGATATGCCTGCCTGGTCTGAGTTCCAGGACAGCCTACACAGAGAGCCTCGACCTCAAAGATCAAAACAAAAATCAACAACAAAATTTGCTTATTCTTAATAGTCATTTCTGTGATTTCTCACCTTAAATCTGCCCCCCCCCTTCAATCTTTGGAGTCAAGGTCTTACTTTTTAGCCCTGCCTGGCCTTGAACTCTTAGAGATTTGCCTACCTGTGACTCCTAAATGCTGGGGTCAAAGGCCAGTGCCTGAACCACCACGCCCAACAATTTCAATTACTTTATTACTTTTATGGAGCTCCACACTTCTACCACAGCACTTATAAACACATGCCTTCTGTTGCATGCTAGTATCTTTCCTATTAGACTATAAAGTCTAGTATTGCATGAGGATTTTTGTTTTTTAGAAAGGATATCTTCCTCCTCTCCATTGCTGTAACTACAGGCATGTACCCATTCTTGGCTTGTTGTCTGTTTCTTTTTTTTAAAAGATTTTATTTATTAAGTATATAGAAGAGGGCACCAGATCTCATTACAGATGGTTATGAGCCATCATATGGTTGCTGGGAATTGAACACAGGACCTCTGGAAGAGCAAACCAGTGCTCTTAATTTCTGAGCCATCTCTTCAGCCCCCTGTTGTCTGTTTCTTTTTTTCTTTTCTTTTTTTAAAAGTTATTTATTACATATACAGAGTTCTGTCTGCATGTATACCTGTGGGTCAGAAGAGGGCACCAGATCTCATTACAGATGGTTGTGAGCCATCGTATGGTTGCTGGGAATTGAACTCAGGCATTCTAGACCCAGTGTTCTTAACCACTGAGCCATCTCTCCAGCCCTGTTGTCTGTTTCTTTCTTTTTTTTTTCTTTTTTTTAGTTGTCTGTTCCTTAATGCTGTTCTTTTTTCTTCTTACTGTCACCTGGGCTCCTATAGTTTGTACAGCAAGGCCTATCATGACCTTCTTGTTGTTAGTGTTCTTCTTGTAAAACCAATTCTGTTCCCTTTGTAAAAAGTAATCTAGAAATGCTATTTGTTTATTTATTTGATTTATTATTGTAGTGTGTGTGATGGGAGGAACTCATGTGTGGAGGTCAGAGGACAACCTTGTGGGGTCATTTCTCTCCTTCCACCTTTATGTAGGTTTTAGGCTTATGTCATGTCATCAGCCTGACATGAGTATATGGCAAGTATTTTTTGTGGCGTATGTTATCTGGCAAGTACTTTTAACTTCTGAGCAATTTTCTCAGCCATAGCAATGCTATTTGTGTAGGGACTAAGTTAAAAAATTCCTCTGAGAGTCAAGACCCTTCCGTGTATCTTTTCCCGTATCTACCTTAATTTTATTTTTGTTATTACCCTGATTTCCTTCTTCTATTCATCTATATTCTTTCCTTTCTTTAAGGCCCAGCTTCAGTCTCACCTTCCCCAGGAAACTTTTGACCTTTTTTGGTCCTAACTAATGTCTTTCTTCTTTGACATATTACTATTTATCATTATATGACTTGCTGTTATAGCACACAGGTGTATTTATATTATCATATGTATCATCTATGTCAGGAATTGATTTCTGAGGCAAATATAGCTTACAATAGGTAAGAATGGTTTTACTGGGCTGGAGAGATGGCTTAGGGGTTAACAGTATGGTCTCCTCTTGCAGAGGACCAGAGTTTGGCTCCCAGGATCCACATCAGAGTGGCTTACAGCCACATTTGTAACAGCAGCTGCAGGCAGTCCAATACCCTCTTCCGGCCTCCACCGGCACCTGCACACACATGTATAGTGTCCCTCCCCAGGCACACATACACATAGTTAAAAGTCAAAGAAATCAAGGGCTGGAGAGATGGCTCAGCAGTTAAAAGTACTGGATGCTCTTCCAGAGGATCCAGGTTCAATTCCCAGCACTCACATAGTGGCTCATAACTGTCTGTACCTCCCAGGGGATCCAATGCCCTCTCCTGGCTTCAGTGGGCACCAGGCACACACATGGTGCAACGCAAACACTTATACACATAAAACAAAATAAAATAATTTTAAAAAGAAATAAAATAGGGCTGGAGAGATGGTTCAGTGGTTGAGAGAACTTACTGTTCTTCCAAGCTCCTGGGTTCAATTCCCAGCATCCACATAAACTCCAGTTCTAGGGGATCTGATACCCTCACACAGATATACACGCAGGTAAAACACCATTGCAGATAAAATAAAAGTAAATAAATTATTTTTAAAAATCAGTGTAGAGCACTTGCTGTTCTGTCAAGAGAACCTAAGTTCAGCTCCCAGCACCCACATGGAGGCTCACTAGCACCTGTGGCTCCAGTTCCAGAGGACTAAATCCTCCTCTGGCCTCCTTTGGTACCAGGCACACATACAATGTGTATACATATGTGCAGGGAAATATTTACACACATTAAAATTTTATTTTGTCGTTGTTTTTTGTTTTTGTTGTTTTGTTTTGTTATTTTGAGATAGGGTCTCTCTACTGTGTAGCTGTGGCTGTCCTAGAACTCATTATGTAGACCAGGCTGGCCTCAAACTCACAGAAATCCCCCTGCCTGCCTCCCAAGTGCTGAGATTAAAGGTGTGTATTACCATACCTGGTAAAAATAAATCTTTAAAAAAAATGAAATAATTGAAAAGAATCAGTTCCTACAATTAGATCATTGTTTCCTATCATGTGGTATTGTTAGCTACTTTGGGACTTTAGCTTTAAAAAAAGAATGCTTTTGCACTAAAATTTATTGAGTGTTTGTGTGACTATATGCCACGTTGCCACGTGTGTGCAAGTGCCTGTGGAGGCCAGAAGAGGGTTCCAGGTACCCTGGAGCTGGAGTTACAGACAGATGGGAGCCACGGGAAGTGGTTCTAGGGACTGTACTCAGGTCCTCTGGGAGATCAGCAAGCGAGCCATCTGCTGAGCCAACCCCTCATCCCTTCCACTAAAATTTAAAGACATTTTGTATCTCATGAAATTTATATGAAATCCAAACGTCAGGGGTCACAAACACATTTATATCAGACACAACCAAACTTGTTTGTTGATGTAATTTTTTGTGTCTTGTATTCAAGCATAATAGGGGATGGCTCAGGAAAGAGTACGTGTGTCCCTCAAAGACAACACATTTATTAATTTGATCCTTACCTGGAAAGCTAGATGATCCGTAACCTAGAGGCTGAATTCTCATTAGCATCTTTTCATAGCAGCTTAAGAATTGAGGTCTATTTCACTAATGACTACCCTTTCAATGCTAATTAATTGCTCATTAGAAGGATTCTCAAGGAGTAGGCTGCATGAACTGAGTAGGAGCTAGCCTAGTTAGAAGTTTAGTAACTGAGGCAACCAGATTCCTCCTAGAAACGGAACTGGATGATCTCAGGTGGGTCTGTCTCATTTCCAACCGGACAGAGGAGATGTGTAAGTACAGAGAGCCATGCTAGAAAAGAAGACTACTTGAGGTCTTATTTGAACTTGGTTGTTGAGAAGAGATCAAACCAGGGAATCGTCCAGACAGTGCGGTTACAGTTTTAACAGGCTGTCAAGGTATCAACCAAAGAATGTATCTGTGAAAGCAGAAAGTATCAGGGTTTGGCTGACTGAAGCTGTAAGAGAGTTTACAATGCCAACAAGTACTGCAGGCATGAAAATGTAAAGAACTTCCTTAAAGGGGTGAAAACTATATAGATAAACAGAACTACGTTAACTAAAGTTATCAGAAGGTTCATGCACTTACCTGTGCCCTGTTTGTTTTCTTCCTCCCAAGTTTTTGCCCTAAAATATATATACAACATATGGGGATAGAGAGATAGCATAAGGCTCAAGAGCATTTGCTCTTCTTCCAGAGGATCAGAGTTCAGTTCCTTCGGATACTACTTACTACTTCTCTCTCCTTCACCGCTTTCCTGCTTCGTTTTCTGTCTTCTCATCCCCCGACGGTCTCCCCCTCCTTCCCGCTCTCTCTGTCTGTCTTACCCTAGTTTGGAAATGCAGCAGATTTCTGAACCTGCCATCACTGGGTTCGAGGAGCTGTCAGTCTGCGGATGGCCGCGTTTCTATTGGTTGGTTTGGAGGCGGGGACCGGAGCTCACTATAAAAGATGGGGCCGGTCAAGGCGCGAGGAGCTGCTGACAGGACCTGGTCAGAAGGGGTCCCTTGAGCAGAGAGCTTCAGGCAGAGCGCCCAGGGCAATACCAAGCAGCCGCTCGAGGCGAGCACTTTCTCCTCCGAGCCCGCTAGGGCGCCTGCTCCGGAGCCCCGCAACTTTCGACCACGGTCCACGAATCCCCGGAGGACCCCTCACCTTACCTGAGCCTGCCACGCCCCGTCCGGCCGCCGGGATGAGCGAGGTGAGCCGTGCAGCTCGTGGGTCGCCCCTCCACCCCCACTTGCGAGTGCTCCGGCCCAGGGCTGCGGCGGGGAGGAAGCTGCAGCTCCAGGTCCCCGGGAGGCGAGGGGTACTCTCTGTGTGGACGCCACTGCCCCTCTAGGATAGCCCCCAATCTCCTGGCTCTCTGAAGCTACTGGAAAGGGGGTGCTTTTAGCTTACCAGCTGTCGATAACGCTTTGGGGAGGGGGTGACTGGAGTCAGCTGTAGGCGGGAACTGAGCTCTCAGGGTGATCAGCTGTCTCTTGGGATGCTAGACCTCCGCATCTTATTGCTCTTAGGTTACGGTGGCTTTCCTTGCTGCCCTCAATTCGGCTCTATCCAGCCTCCCCTAGCATTGTGTTGTTCTCCATAGGCAGCAGCTAACAAGAGCACCATCCCTGGCCACCTAACCCCCTTTAGGTGGCACTTTTCACTCATTCAGAGGGGAACGGTGGGGGTACCTGTCCTGTCTTCCATGAGCACTGTGGTAGAAGCAAGTCCAACCCTTGGGAAGATGGTCCCTTCCAGAGTAGACCTCTTACATCCAAGTCTTCGGACAGGTTCTGTGATGTTCACTGGAGCCAACCCAGTCCTTTAATTGGTTGACTCTTTTTAAAGAACACTGTCCATGGTAAGACTTTGAGAAAACCTGTCCTACTGTCTGACTTATCTGTGGTACCCCAGGCACATCCTTATATTTCGAGGCAAGGATCCTGGTTCCCAGATGATGTTGGTATGAACAGTGGCATGCATCTCTGCTTTCCTTCAGTGGTCCCTTGCCTAGTGAGCATGTCCTCGTGTTCAGTCCGTTTCTCAGCAATCTGCCAGTCCCCTTGTTCTGTTATGTACTTGCTAAGAGGCCTTAGGAGCATCAGAGAATTTGTGCTTCTGCTTTTTATCTTTAATACGAAGATGATGTTGGTTGTTCTAAAAGATTAAATTATATGTGCAAAGTACTTTAAACACTACCTGGCTCTGAATAGGTGCTCTACCCAGATTCTGGGTTAGCTTCTCTCTCTCTCTCCCTCTCTCTCCCTCTCTCTCTCTCTCTCTCTGTCTCTCTCTCTCTCTCCCTCTCTCCTTCCCTCCCCCCCCCCGTGTGTGTGTGTGTGTGTGTGTGTGTGTGTGTAGTCAGACAATTATAGAAAACCAGCATAAGATTTCTCAAGGATTGCTTAGTGATAGAGCACTTGCCTAGCATGAGTGAAGTTCTGGATTCAATCTCCAATAATGAAAGGAGAAAGAGAGAGAGAAAAAAGAGGTAGGGGAGGCAGAGAGAGGCAGAGAAAGAGAGAGATGGGGAGAATGAGAGAGAGTCAGAGACACAGACAGACAGACAGACACACACACACACACACACACACACTGAGACAGAGAGACAGACGGAGAGAATTCCCTGGATTCTGGGCCCCAGTTTAGATAGGAAAGATGAGTATTTTCAGTAGGTCTGCTGACTACTGCTGACCCAAAGTCATCACCTAGGGAGTCAATTAGTGCCAGCTGCTGTGTTGTCGTGGTTGCCATGTCCACTGAGTTTATCCTGGAAAATCCACTGAGTCTGGTGGCTGCAGAGAAAAGAGAGTAGCTTCCAGTACCTCAGCTGGTTGCGACTGCGATCATGGCAATCCTGCATGCAGAAAGAAAATAATAAAAGTAAAAGGAGTGACCCTTCTCTGGCTTTTTAGCTCTGACATGAGAAGAGAGGCTTTCTTTGCCTGCCCCCCCCCATCACCAAGATCTAGGGTTCAAACCTCTCCTCCCACCATCGTGCTTCTAAATCTGACTATTTTAATACAAGCCACCCCCCCACCCCTGGGAGTTTATCTCATGGCTGTGCTGATAGGATCTGTGGTTAGTTTGTGTTTATGACGAGATACATGTGGCCCCTGGGCAGGACAGACCATTAGAAGATGTAAAAAGTGACATTTAGTGAAGTGACAATGCTGTTGCCTGGTAAGAACAACCTGAGGTGTTCTTGGGGTCATTCTAGACAGCAGCTGAATTTGACTAGCCTTAATTAGGGCCTCTGCAGAGTAAGAGTGGGGTCCTCAGTGGGGACTCTGTGTGTAAGAGTGCCTCCAGCCTCCTAAGCTGTCAGAGCAAACTGGTCCTAGCTAGCAATTTAGCCATCCTAGCTGCCTCCTAATACAGAGAGGAACCTTGCTTCCGGGATGATTATTTATAATATCCAGAGGCAGCCACCTGGGTGTACACAGAGACCAGCTGTTTCTAACCCAGAGCCCCAAGGGGGAGAATCTCGGTCTCCCTGCAGGCTAAGGACCAGTCTGTTTTCTTCCTCTTGAAAAAAAAAAAAAAAAAAAAAAAAAAAAAAAGCTATGATACAAGCGGAAGTGTTGCCCAAAGCTCTGGAGCTCCAGGGAGACTCTGAATGGCTTCACTTCTCTACCCCATGGATCTCATCTTTCAAGTTGATGTGCCCAGGCCAGGAAAGTCATGTATCCTGAATCTTATGTAAGTTTCACCTCCCCCAGCTGCTTATTTTCTTGCTTCAGAGACACTGCACAAAATGAGAAGATTTGGGGTGTCTTTAAGAGATTCCATTTCAGCTGAGGAACGACTAGAGGTGGGGGCCTCTGGACCAGGGCATCTGGGAGTGTAAGGGCTCTGGCAGGGCTGCTAAACAGGACTGCTAGCTCTGCCTTCCCTTGGTGGCTCTCTGCTGTCACTCAGTACTGCAGCAGAGCATTTCCCTGGGTCTACATGCTCTGGTGCCGAGGAGCTGCAGGGACTCATCGCCAGCTTGCCTGTGTTCACAGCTGGAGGCAGGGCTTGATTGCTGTGAATCACACAGTCTGTCTCCTGTGGTTTAATAACTTTCCCCTGGTTCCTGCGATGCTTGGATATGGGAAATACACCCAGTCCCCAAGGGCCCCTTCCTACAATCCCTTTTTTATGCAGTATAGATGGCTGCACAAAGCAGAACTGCAGGGTTTTGCACTTTGCATTTCTCATCTGTGAGAAACTTAATTGGAAGAATCCTTTGGTCCAGCAGTCACTCTGCTGAAATGGGAGTCACGGATTACTGGTGACAGTCCCCACAGTTTCTTTCCTGAGTTTTAGCTGGCAGGGGACAGAACAAGGAGCAGATCATCTAGATCATTAGGAGAGAACTTAAAACTGCTGCTCTCTCCTTTATCATCCTTTTGATGTGTTCTTACCTAGTGGAAACAAGATACTGCTCTTTAGGGACCCCACCCCAGCCTTGTACATCTATCTGCCCACAAACGATATTCAGTCAGAGCGATGGAGTTCTATTGTGTCTTCTGTGAGCCAGCTATTAGAGAACTTGACATCCAAGTCTCTCTCTCTCTCTCTCACCACACCACACATTAATGGTTTGTTAATATTATGGTTAAGTTGAACATACAACATAGGACTGTCTACTTATTATTCGAATGTCTTCTAGCTCTGAAAATCTGCTTTTCAAAACAGGGAAGTCAGAATTTGTTTTGCAACTTTTTTGTTCATCCATTATTTGCTCACCCATCTAAGTTGCTGGCTTTTGCTGCTTGAATAAGATTTTCTGGTTGGTAAGAAATTGATGGTTCTGTCATCGTCTTTTCGGGGGGGTATAAAAATGACTCATTCTCCCAAATGGAAGCCACGATCTCATGGAATGTCACGTTTCTGTGGGGCAGGTGACCATAGGGAGTGTGGTGGGTGGATCTGATGCATTATTCCTCCCTGTCTGTGGAGGGGCCTAGCTGGTGGACATGATGGAGACTGTAACACTAGTTAATGGGAAGAAGACAAATCAACAGGTGTCTTTTCAAAGTGTTGATTCTGTGAGTGCTGTTGATTCTGTGAGTGCTTACCGCTTTTTTACCTTCTACTTTGCTAGATTTCCAAGTTGTTTTTCCTAAGTCTAGTTCATCATAGAAAAATTAAACTTTGTTTTACAAGAATTCTCCAAGGTAGAAAGTCAGGTATATCTTTAAGCAGGAAAACCCCCAAAGGAGATATCAAGACATTTTAGTGGTAGAGTTTTAGATTTGCTGAAGCACTCTAAAAATCATCTGGTTCAGTTTGTACAGTACTAAAAGGCTCAGGCACAGTGCTGCCGCTGTCTCTTTCTAAATGAATTTTCTTCAGGACTCTTTCAACTCATTACTCCATTGAATACAGAGGAATCTCATTTATATGTATATTTTTTAAAAAATATGGCACAGGAGATTGAATCCAGAGCAGGTACTTTATCACTGTCTTTTCCATTTGAATTTTTATTTTTAATTAATTAATGGAGACATATGCTTGTACTTTGATGTCCTCATGTTACTGGCCTTTGCCTCCCAAATGGTGAGATTACAGGCACTCACCATCATACCCAGCTCCTTTTGTATATTCTTTTGAGACAGGTTCATATCAAGTTGCCCATACTTGCCTTAAACGTGCAGTTCTCGTACTTTTACTCCTCCTCCCACTTTTCCTCAGTGTCTGACACAGGATCCCAGTATGTAACTCAGGCTGATCTGGAACTCTCTATCCTCTTTCTCTGACTCCCAAGCATTGAGATCACAGATATGTGTAACCATGTCCCCCACCTGTAGCATTCTCTCTCTCTCTCTCTCTCTCTCTCTCTCTCTCTCTCTCTCTCTCTCTCTGTGTGTGTGTGTGTGTGTGTGTGTGTGTGTGTGTGAGTGTGTGTGTGTGTGTGTGTGTGTCTTTCTGTCTCTCTTGTCTTAAGGGAAAGTCTACTATAGCCCAGGCTAGCCTCAAACTCACTGGATGACCAAGGATGACCTTGAACTCCTGATCTTCCTGCCTCCACCTCCCTAGTACTAGGATATACCACCATTCTAGGTTTTATGCAGCCCTGGAAACCAAACCCAGGGCTTCATGCATGCTAGGCAAGCCCTCTGCCTACTGAGCTACATTCCCAGGCCCTATCTGTAACTTTTTTTTTTTTTTTTTATAGAGACAGGGTTTCTCTGTGTAACAGTTCTAGCTGTCCTGGAACTTGCTCTGGAGACCAGGCTGGCCTCAAACTCACAGAGATCCACCTGCCTCTGCCTCCCAAGTGCTGCCATCAAAGGTGCGCACCCACCACCACCGGGATTAATTTCTAATGAATATATTATAAATACTTTTTATAAGCAACATAAACAGTGTGATCTATCTAATAAAGTCTGAGTAAGAAGATAGACATTTTAGAGACCTACAAGACCTAGCTATTTACCAACAGGGTACATTTTGGTAGACTACTGTTTCCAAAAACTAGGTGGACGGCTCCTGAAGAACGAACCATGTTGAGGTTGCACTCCCACGACCACATGCACTACTCACATGTATGCACATCTCTGCCCCATGCATAGTGCGCGCGCGCACACACACACACACACACACACACACACACACACACACACACACAGACGCTAAATCAGACACAGGCATCACAACCACTTTGTGATGGTACACATCTGTAATCCTAGTATACAGGCGGCGGGAGCCGGCGGATAGAGAGTTTGAGGTCCCCTGGGCTATGTAGCCAGTTCAAGGCCAGTCTCAGTTATGAAGGGAGATCCTTCATCAAAAAATAAATGAATAAACACAAAAAGGCGAAGGCTGTCTGTAGCTCAGTTGGTGGATTGCTTGCTTAGCAAAACCCTCAGTTTGGTCTCCAGTACCACATAAAACAGGATCCTGTAATCCTAGCACTCAGGAGTTAGAGGAAGGGAAGTCAGAAGTTGGAAAAGATC
The DNA here is from genome assembly GCF_003668045.3 of Cricetulus griseus. Classification (NCBI taxonomy): domain Eukaryota; kingdom Metazoa; phylum Chordata; class Mammalia; order Rodentia; family Cricetidae; genus Cricetulus; species Cricetulus griseus. The sequence continues at coordinate 21,681,122 of NC_048598.1, forward strand.
CTCCCCAGGTAGTGAGTTTAAAGCCTGGCTGTGTTATATGAGAATTTATGGAGAGGGAGACAGAGAATATGAGAATGAGGAAGAGTAAACAAATAAAATAACGAATGCCCTTCCTCTTTTTTTGTACAAAATCTGCATTCCTCCAAAGTGTCTTTAAATAAATACCTAGAAGCCCAGACTTTATGTCTAGGTATGGTGGTGTGTACCCATAGTCCTAAAACTTAGGAGGCGATAGCAAGAAGATCAGGAGTTCAGTGCATATAGAGTTCAAAACCAGCCTGAGCTACATGCGACCCTGTCTCAAAACACTGAAACAATACAAAAACCTAAAACAGCAACAAAAAAAACAAACAATGAACTTAGACCTTGTGATCTTCTCACAATGGCCTAGAGCTCATTGACTCAGACTAGCCTCAAACTCAGAAATCCTCCTGGCTCAGCCTCCTGATGGAGTGAGCTCCCACAGTGGTGAGCTACCTTCATCAACTCTGGATTTAATTTCTGCTTCCCACTGGGTGGCTCCTGGAGGCTTTCTCACCTGGTTCCCAACCTCCAACCAGGGAAAGCAGTGCCATTTACCATTCTATTGTGCCCAGTGCAGCCTCCCTCCCACACAAAGCCCTCCAGCTGAGTGTTTGCTTTGTAGGCTGTGGGGGGATTAATGCGTTTATTTTAGAACATTAACACCACGGGTGGGATGCACATTGAAGATTATAGTAATAAATGAAGCTTTGGCTTTACTCTCTCTCTCTCCCCATCCCCTAGTCCTCAGTATGGGGTAAAGGCACAGCTCCAAGCTGTGTGCAGAGTGCCACAAATAACCACTCATTAAACTGTGGCAGCCCAGGCTGAGAGGAATGGGCAGGGGCTGTTGACTCACAGCATACCACGAGTTGGCATGGGCAAGGGACTCTGCCCCTGACTCTAGTGGGGGGTACTGCTATTCCAGGAAACAGTGGGGTGGCTAAGGGGAGAGATACAAACCAGGGTACTATTCCAGGAAACAGGGTGGGGTAACTAAAAGGGGAGAGAGGGACAAACCAGGGGACTGGGACTGTTTAGGGTAAGAGGCATCTGAGATGTCAGGAGTCTGGCCTCTATTTTCTGTATTAGGAGAGGCATGTGCTTATGGAGAAACTAGAGTAAAGGTTCCTAGTTCTTTTTCTGTTATTATCTTGAGGGTGACCTTGAGCAAGTCTTTCTGAAGCTGCTGGAGGACTGCAGCTGGTTGCTGCACTGAAAGAGTTGAAACAGTTCCAACAGTTCTCCAAAAACAGCAGTCCAGGGTTGAACAGGGGCACGGGATCCCAAGGCTTCTTCTGTAAGGGCCTTTAGCAGTGACTTTCATCTAACACTGGGAGAGAGACCCCTTCAGCACTCAATAGAAACACCCCCATGGAGGGCAGGAACAAAGTCTACCACCTGGAAAAACATCCATTAACTGGTGCCCCCTTTAAAATAGCCACTAATTTGTGTTCTCCTTTAGTTCCTGAAAATGGAGTTTGTGAAGTCTCCAATTCGTGACAATACAGAGACAAAAGGTGGGGGCTCATCATTTAGAATATTTTGGCTTCAAGCTCTTTTTAGGTTTCTCTGCCCTGGTCTACAGAGGCAGAACCGTGGGTATCCGTGGCTGTCCATCAAAGCTAAATGACTGAGAAAGCACTATAGTTGGTGTTTTCATCTGCACAGCACCCAAGTCATGTCATATAAATGCAGGGTGCAGCTGGCCCAGGTACAATGATCCGATTATTGCTGCTATTAACCATCTGTGATCCCTCTTTACAGAGACCCAGACTGTGAAGAGTATGGAGAAAGTCAAATAGTTTACCCTTCCCAAAACTGATTTTTTTAACTTGCTGCTTGAAAAGGGGGCGGGGGCTACACTCTCTTCCTCTTCTGGTGGTGATGGTTGCTGTGGTAACACCGCTACAGAGAAAATCGGCAAAGGAAGAAAATGAACAAGGGACTGGGGCAGGGTGTGCTGGTTCCGTATAACACTGAGTTTTGGGGTACCTACTCCCCAATAGTGACAGCTGGGAAGGAGCAGCTAGGTTGCTGCTGCTTCAGGGACTGCCTTGGGGTGCTTTGCCAAGACACTGCTGACTCATATAATTATTTTTGGATTTTAGTTTTTTTCTTCTTTCTGTGTTTTGTTTCTTTTTTTATTTTTAAGAGAGGGTTTCATTTTATAGCTCGTATTGACCTCAAACTCATGATCTTCTTGACTCAACCTCCCCAGAGCTGAGATCACAGGCATGCTGTACCATCCTTGGCACAATTATCTTTGAGTTTGTTTTTGTTCTTGGTTTTTAAATGTTTCTGGGGGTGGGGGTATCCTGGGAATTGACAGCTAGTGGTCTTCTTCTTCTTCTTCTTCTTCTTCTTCTTCTTCTTCTTCTTCTTCTTCTTCTTCTTCTTCTTCTTCTTCTTCTCTTTAAGAAGGGTCTTTCTATTATGTGGCTTTGGCTGTCCTGGAACTTGCTATATAGACCAGATTGGCCTCGAGCTCACAGAGGTCTGTCTGACTAACTCTGCCTCCTGAGTGCTGGGATTAAAAGCGTGCTCCCGGCAGCCAGCGGTAGCAATACTCTCATCCACTAAGCAATCTCTCCAGCCTCCCTCACATCTTTAAGCTTTATTTTCATGTGGATGTAATGATTTTGCTTGAGTGTGTGCAAGCGACCCGTGAGCTTGCCTGGTACCTGAGGAAGCCGGAAGAAGGCACTAGATCCCCCCCCCCGCCCCCCAACTGGAGTTAGAGTTAAAGATGGTTGTGAACTCCACCATGTGAGTTCTGGGAACTGAGCTTGGTCCCCTGGTACAGCAGCAAGTGCTCCTAACTACTTAGTCATTGCTCTAGCTTTAACAAGAAATTTGCAAAAAATTTGTTTTAAAAACTATTCTATGGTGAATCATGCCTGCAATCCCAGCACTTAAAAGGTTAAGGAGGATTGCCATAAGTTTGATATAAGCCAGGGCCACATAGTGAATTCTAGGTCAGCTTGAGCTATACAGTATAAGACTATCAAAAAACTAAACTAAACTAAACAACAACCCCAAACCACCCCCCAATCTTTTGAATATAAGTTCTTTATCAGATATGTGAATTGTAAATATTTTCTTTCTGCCTGTAGGTTGTCCTCTTCTTCACTGAGGAAAAATTCAGTTTATAATCTTTTTCTGAGTTTTGCTTTAGGTATATCTAAGAATTTTTTTTTTTTTGTATCCTAAGGTTACAAAAACTTTCCCCTATGCTTTATTCTAAAAATTTACATTTAATTGTAGCTGTCTTATTGAGGCAGAATTTCTTTCTTTTCATTTTTTCAGGATAGAGTTTCTCTATGGAACAGCCCTGACTGTCCTGGAACTCCCTCTGTAGACCAGGCTGGCCTCAAATTCGGAGATCCACCTGCCTCTGCCTCCTGGATGCTGGGATAAAAGGCATGCGCCACAACACTCGGCTTTGAGAGGGGATTCCTATATAGTGCTGGTAGGCCTGCAGTGCTGTGAGACCGAGATCTCAAACTTGCATCAGTCTCCCTGCCTCTGCTTCTCGAAAGTTTAGGTTTTGTGTCTACTTGTAGTTAGTTTTCTGTAAGGTACAAGGTATAGTTTGAGGTGGGCTTCTTTTACTTGGTTTTGCAAATGACTGTTCAATCGTTTGTTGAAAGAAGATTCCTCCTCTCCTTCCTGCCCCAGAGTCCCTCTTCTGCTTTCATGTGACATGCCTTCCATCATTTTCTCCTGTTTCTTGACATCTCTTCCTCCCCTTCATGGCCCCCTTTCTATTTTCATCTTGCTCGTGCACCCAGGACACCCTCCCCTCCCGCCCAGAGTCTGCATGTGAGAGGACACCTGCTGTTTGTCTTTCTGAGTCTGGTTTATTTCTCTTACCATCATGATCTCCCTATCCTTTTAACATTATTGCTTCTAAGACCTTGTTCCAGGCCCACCCTGGTTCTTTTCATTCTAACAGTGCTCGGAAAAAGGAATTCACGTCAAGAGAGAGAGAGAAAGGGGTTTGAGAATAAAAGGAACTGATTGTCCTGACTCCTAGAAAAGAGAGAGGGGATGGGACTGGGAGCTCAAACAGACAGGACCTCATCAGGATGCTGATGAAAGTTCTAGGAAGGTGGAGATGGGAAGTGTGTGACATTTTCCTGTACTGGAACTGGAAGAACTAAACAGGGTAGATAACTTATTGGAGGGAAATACTAGAGAAAGGGAAGATGGTCCCGATCTGCATCTTAAAGCCTAAAGGAAAAAGTTCTCTAACCCAGCAGGCCTTTTGTTTTCATCACCACCCCACCCACCCCCAAAATTGGGAGAGGAAAGTACACAACTTTGAGCTACAGAGAAAACAAAAGTATACTCTTAGGGAATTGGCACATACTGCCAAGATGATGGAATGGAACATTGTTGGAATACATCGGGCCCAGAGGAGAGAGAGAAGGAAAGGACTACAAGAAGGTAGGCAAGGAGAGAGACTAGGGCTCTCTAGGGAAAGCAAGAGTTGATGGGCTTCACAGTTGCTAATTAGTGTTTGGTACTGAGAAGTGCGAAACAATTAGTCCTGTGTGGGCAATGACATTGAACTGAGCCAAGCTCCAAGCTCACTAGAACTGGAATAATGGTTTTGAATGTTAGCAAGGGAGTCATTTGCTATGGAAACGAGTGGGATGATCTTGCACATGTAATTCTCAGACTCTGAAGGGCCAGGATCTGGCCCTGTGAGTGAAGACTATGTATGACGAGTCCCCAGAGCACAGTTTGGTGTGTCAGGAGGCCCTCGGAGCAAGCACCAGGAAGCAAGCCAGATGGTCAGACCACAAACAGCAGGAATCTGAGTGAGCATTCGTGATTTGGGATAAAGTCCTCACAGAGCATGTAAGATTGCACTATAATAAGAAGGCACGTTCCAGCTCCCCAGTGTTCCCTGTGGAGTATATGTGAAGAAGGTGTTTTGGATGTGGATTGTAAAGCTAGAGTTTGGATTCAGCTGCTTAAATGTAGGTAGAGAATTAAGTCATGATTCCTGAGATCTTTCCTTCCTACCTGGGGATTGCCGTGCTGTATGGGATAACTTGTCCAGTCACTCGATTCACGTTAGCGTTCTCCCTCAAGTTCAAGTGAGTGGACGTGAGTGCATACACATGTACTCTTTAGTTGTGAACTAAGTATCACGTAACATAGTGTGTTCTAGAGCCTGGACTCTAGCTGGGCAGTGGTCATGCACACCTTTAATCTCAGCACTCAGGGAGGCAGAGGCAGGAGGATTTCTATGAGTTTGAGGCCAGCCTGGTCTACAAAACAAGTTCTAGGACATCCAGAGCTGTTACGCAGAGAAACTCTGTCTTGAAAAACAAAAACCAATCAACCAAACAAAAAAGAGCCTGGACTCTAAAGTTAGACTGTCTTTCTGGCTTTAAATCCTGACCTTGTGATTTAACTCTATGATCTTAGGCCAAAAAAATTAATCACTCTTGACCTCAGTTCCTGGTTTGAAAAATGAGAATAACAATACCTATTTTATGGAGCTATTAGAACAACTCGGCATGTTGGTGTTTTTAATGTGCATACAAAAGTAACAGATTAATAGTACTATCTATGTGATAATAAATAACAGAGTAAGGTGACATTCCCAAGTCTTTGGTTTCTGTCAGTTCTCCTAGTTGGATCCTGTCGGGAGAAGAAAGGCTTTGCTGAAAAGTATTTTACCATTGCTATTTCTGACCAGAAAGGAGCAGAAGCACTGAGAGGTTTGAGATCCACACTTTCCTAGATTGAGGGGCTAAGAAGAGGCTGGGCAATGAAGATCTGTTACAGCTCTTGAGCTGTCCTTGCTCCTTTGGAGATATGAGTGTTTGTAAGGTGTTCTCTTATAGAGCCCGGATGAACTTGAATTATGGAGTCTGACACCTGCCCATACATGAACCAGACCACCCTGATTTATCTATAACCAATGACTTTCTAGAAAACAATCAGAGCATTGAGGCAGAGGACAGGGACCATTGGGAAAACTGAGTATCGTATAGAGGCTAGTCCAACTGTTCCTACCCCCAACAAATCACAAACAGCTAAATCTAGAAGTGCAGTGCCCAGGGTGGCTATTTTGAGAACTGGCTAGAAAGAATGGAGTGGGGAGGGGCAGGAAGAAGAGGGGAGGGGCACCTTTCAACAGATGGGGTGAGGGAGATTTCACGGTGTGTTGTGAGCAATGAGGACCTTACAGTGCTCCTTTCTGGCCTCTCCAGTGGAAACTCTCGATCTTAGGTTATGACCTTTCATAAATATAACCCAAATGGAGCTGGGAGCCCCTGGGAAGCCAGATCACAGCCACTGCTCTATTCCGAGGTCAGGCCAGACTCAGGAAAGAGGGAAGATGGCAGCCTGTGTGGTTCAGCCCTGACACATAGCTTGCTTAGGGAAGTTTACAGCTCAAGATCAGCTGCCATGAGAAGAAAGCAGCCTGTGTTAACTATTTTTCTAGTGTTGTGATAAAACACCTTGACCAAGGCTACATGCAGAAGAAAGTTTGTTTGGGCTTACAGTTTCAGAGGTTTAGAGTCTGTGACAGTGGAGTGGAGGCAGCAGGTGTTAGGAATTGAATGCTGAAAGCAGAGGCTGAGGGCCCACATTTTAAATCAGGGACATAAACAAGAGGGAATGCTGTTAAGTCTTTAAACGCTCAAGATCAGCCTGCTTCCAGTGACATACTTCCCTATGGGCCACACTTCTTGAGTCTCCCCAGACAGTGTCACCCTCTGGGGACTGTATGGTTTGAATGAGAAGGGCCCCAGAAAGGGTTCTGAGTTGGTGGAACTGTTTGGACTGGACTAGGAGGTGTGGTCTGGGGGAAGTTTGTCACTGGGGATGGCTTTGAGGTTTCCTAGTGTCTCTGGCTCCTGCATGTGATTTGGTTCGAGACGCGAACCCTCTGCTGGTCCTGCTGCCAAGGCTTCACCCTGTCATCATGGATTCTAATACTCTGGAACCATAAGCTCTATTAAATGCCTTCTGTTATAACTTGCCTTAGTCACAGTGTCTAATCACAGCAATAAAAATGTAACAAATATGGCGTCATAGTTAGGGTTTCTACTGGTGTGTGATAAAGCACAGATTTAGTTAGGGTTTCTATTGTTGTGAAGAGACACCATGACCATAGGTGGCATTCTTATAAAGGAAAGCATTTAATTGAGGTGGCTTCCTTGCAGTATTAGAGGTTTAGTTCATCACCATGGCGAGGAGCGTGGCTGCTGGGAGTATGTCGACAAGCAGACAGACACGGTGCTGGAGAATTTTACATCTTGATCCAAAGGCAACAGGAGGTGAACTATCTCACTGTGTGTACGAGACCTCAAAGCCCGCCTCCACAGTGACCACTTCCTCTAACGAGGCCACACCCACTCCAACAACGTCATACCTCCCAATAGTGCCACTCCCTTTGGGGGCCGTTTTTTTTTTTCAAACTGCCGCAAGCACCATGATCAAAACTGACTTCAGCAGGAAAGGGTTTATTTCATATGACATCTTGTAGTCCATCATCCAGAGAAGTCAGGGCAGGAACCTGGAAGCAGGAGCTGATACATAGGCCATGGAGGGATGCAGCTTACTGACTTGTTCCTCATGACTTGTTCAGCTTGTTTTCTTACAGTACCCAGGACCATCGGCCCAGCATAGTACTGCCCACAGTGAACTGGGGCCTCTCACATGAAGGAATTTACCACAGACTTCCCCAGCTAATCCTGTGGGGACATTTTTTTATTTGAGGTTCCCTCATCTAAAAGGATTCTACCTTGCCAGGCAGTGGTAGCACACACCTTTAATCCCAGTGCTTGGGAGGCAGAGGCAGGTGGATCTGAGTTCAAGGCCAGCCTAGTCTACAGAGCAAATATAGCAAAGCATGCTATATTTTGAAGGCTATCTTGAACTCTTCAACCTTCATCTCCCAAGTGCTGGGATTAGAGCCTGTGTTTCCACACTCGGGTCCTCCTAACTTTTTATTAGAATAGTTAACCAGAGTTGAAAGTATACTTCAGTGTGCATCTATGTGCCTGAAATAGTGCAATCATTATTAACATATTAGCACATTGTGTCAGCATATGAAAATATCTGGTCTGTGGAGCCAGGGTTAGTCTTCCTGTGTTCCACAACCGGGTCTACCATTTTTTATTTGTATGACTTGGCCTTGGGCAAGATCTAGAACATTGTTCTAAGGTTTGTTTCTTCACCTATAAAATAGGATGACATCTCAGTGAATTAAATAGGGTAAGTTTCACACACAATAATAGATACTCAGTAATTATTGCTTAGTTATCTGTTTTCTCTCCTCACTCTGCCAGCTAGTTTTATGTCAACTTGAAGCTAGCTACAGTCATTTTGAATGAGGGAGATTCAATTGAGAAAATGCTCCCATCACATTGTCCTGTGGGCAAACCTGTATTATGTATTCTTGATTGGTGTGGGAGGGACTGGATCACTGTGCATGGTGCCACCTCTGGGCTGATGGCCCAGGGTACTATAAGAAGGAAGGCTGGGCACGCCACTAAGCAGCATTCCTCCATGGTTTCTGCCTCGGTGTCTGCCTCCAGGTTTCTGCCTCAAGTTCTTGCCATGACTGTCTTCAGTGATGGACGGTCCTGTAACAATAAATCTTTCCAGCAAACTGCCCAAGTTCCGCCCACGGAGTTAGGGCCCCAAATAACACAAAGAGACTTGTTTTAGGTACAATGCTGCTGGACAATGACTAGGATTTCTAATCTGCTAGCTCAGTCTTAATTATCAACCATAATCATAAGACACTGTCTTCATGGGCTCACATGGTGGCTTCAGACCAGAGAGCAGGAAGAAGAGCAAGAGCAAGAGGATGACTTCCTGTTTGTCCCTGCTTATATATGAGTCTGCCTGCTGTGTCACTTGCTGCCTGGATCACAAGACTTCTTTGTTTTATTTATTTATTTATTTATTTGGTTTTTCGAGGCAGGGTTTCTCTGTGTAGCTTTGGAGCCTATCCTGGCACTCACTCTGGAGACCAGGCTGGCCTCGAACTCACAGAGATATGCCTGCCTCTGCCTCCTGAGTGCTGGGATTAAAGGTGTGCACCACCAACACCAGGCTTACAAGACTTCTTTTTACTACATTTCCCAGAATCCTCCTCGACTCCTAGTCCCACCTGTCTTGCTTTCCTATTGGCCAACAGTACTTTATTTATCAACCAATAAGACAAACATATACACAGAAGGACATCCCCCATCACTGTCATGTGCCACTGTAAGCTGCAATAAACCCTTCTCTCCCCAGGTTGCTTTTTCTCATGGTGTTTATTACAATACAGACCCTAACTAAGACACCTATCCTGAAAGATCGGGGCAGTATCTTGGTTGATTTCACTTTAAATCCATAGCCACTAATCTCACGAGGGCTCTTTCTCACTCTCTGGTAATCCTGCTGTATCACACAATCACTCGCTTTCTTAGATGACTATGTCACTCATTCTCAGCTTTTCTCAAGCCTTTATCATTTCTTGATGTAGTAGGCTTTCATTTGGGCCACCAGGCAGCTCCCAAATCACGACATGGATACTTATTATTAATTATGAGTGTTCAGCCTATCTGATGCTTGTCCCACTAGCTTTTATAACTTAATTTAACCTGTTTCTCTCCATCTGTGTTTTACCTCAAGGCTTTTTACCTTTCTTTCATTCTGTATGTCCTACTCCATGTCTGGCTGCTGGCAGCCTGGCTGACTGGCCCCAGGTGTCTCCCTGTCTTTCTTCCTCCTTCTCTTCTCTTTTCTCATTCTTCTCTCCACCTGCCAGCCCCACCTATCCCTCTACAGCCTAGCTATTGGACATTCAGCTTTTTATTAGATCAATCAGGTGCCTTAGGCAAGAAAGGTAAAACAAATGTAACATATTTGTTTTTACATAATCAAACAAATACAACAAATGTAACGCATCTTTGCCTAGTAAAAGTAATATTCCACGACACCTTGCTCTTAACTCGGATGACCACTGCCCTTCTTGTTTCACTGAGAAAAATAGGAACACTCAGTAGAGATCATCTGTACATTCCCATCACGTCTGCCACCAGTTTGCCTTCATTCCTGTCTGTAAATGCTGCGCTAACACTCTGTCTACAGCCAACCCTTCTGCTTACATATTGTATCTGTTTTTTCTTGCTCATTCATTCGAGATGCCACTCTGGCAATTATCCTTTCTCTCTTCTATCATCAATTTTTCCTTCTCATCAGCATTCAGATCTCCTACTTTAACAAACACCTTTCTGCAGCCTCATATCTGTCCCGAACTGTTGTCCAGTTCTGCTGTCTTTAAAGAGAAAGTTCTTTCACAGAGTTCTCTGTACTCAAGGTTGCACCTGCCAATCTAGCGTGTTAGCACAAAAGTTTTTTTTTGAAGTCTGATACTCTCTGTCACTTGTCACTATGATCCCAGTCTTAATGCCCACTCACCTGCTTAGAATGATGTAAAACCTTCCTAATTCCCCGCCCCATGGTTTACCTCTTTTTTGCCTGTAGTTTAATCTCTGCCAGATAGAACAATCCCTTAAAAACATGATAGAGAGGAGGCAATGTGAGCAGCCTCCTCACACTCCTGCTGCCATGCCTCCTTGTTCATGATGGCAGCGTGGCCTTTCTTAAATCGGAAGCTGAAGCAAACCCTTACTATGAAAAACAGCATATGCTAGAGAGACAGGCATCATGGCACACATGTCTGTCATCCCAGAACTTGGGAGGTGAAGGGCTGGAGGCAGGAGGATTAATTAGTTCAAGGGCTACCCTGTCTGCATAGTGACCCCATGTCAATCAAGCTAGCAAATGACAAAAAAGAAACATCTCCTGTTGGATGATTAATAGATACCCAAAACTTGTTTTTAAACCCAAAACCAAAACCAGAAGACCTCCTGGTCCTCTCTCCCTAAATCCTATGCCATTCGCTGTCTTCTGTGCAGCGGGAAATGAGAACTCCTTTTTTTTCATTTGTCAGGCCAGTTCTCCTCCTCAGGAGCCATCCTTGACTCCCTGTTTACCACAATACCACTTACTTATCCAATTAAAATCACCTTGATCATAGTTTGAAAAGAATTTTCACAACCTCACCACTTGGCTCCCCGCATTCCCACTGTCCTGATTCAAGCTACCATCTTCTCTTGCTTGGGTTTCTGCAGTAATCCCTCCCCTCTCCTCCCAGGCTTTCTGCCTCCTCTTTCATTTGCCTTTTGTGCAAATCAGAGTTCTCCAAGGGTTTTACTTGGACCCCTCTCCCCACCCCCATGTTCTTCAAAGAGGCCAGTCATACTTCCACTTCAGGGGTTTGCCATGGATATCCAGTCTTTACCACCTTACCTCCTTCAGCTTCTTGGTCAAGTGCCACCTTTCAGAGAGACTTTTCCAAGGGTGGTGATATAGTTCAGTGTTAAAGCACTTGTCTAGCATTCTTGAGGCCCTGGATTCACTCCTCAGTACTAAATAGTAATAATAATAATAACAACAACTCCACAGTTGACTCAATGGGCTTTTCCTGACAACTATGTAAAGGCCCGTTCCTCTGTCCTTAACTAGAATTCCATTACTTCCCTAGCTTGCCTTTTCTCTAGTACTTTTTGTCACCTTACAGCACAGTCACCTTGTTTGTCTGAATATCCCTCGAATGAGCTCTGTGAAGGCAGGGTTACCGTATCTGTTTTGTCCTTTACAATTTGGTCTCGTGAATGCTAGGATTACAGGCATTGTCTGTCACACTGGGCTTATTGAATGGATGTTGATGATTTTCATCTGATCTCAAGACCCACTTCTTCCAAAGATTTGGGGAATATGCCTGCTCATGGGAAGCTTGGCTGTGCATAAAAAATCTAAGGCAGTGGAACCTTTAGACTTCCATGTGTATCTCACAGTGTTATTCTTTTCCTCCAGCTCAACACAAAAACACCCCCAGCAACCAACCAGGCATCTGACCCTGAGGAAAAAGGTAAGTGAGGCTGGCCTAGGCTGTTAGCGGAGCTAATGAAGGTAGAAACATGATGCAAGAAGAACTGTAAATCTAGAGGCTCCTAATACCAGATATCAAAGGAATAAGGGGTGTGGGCAAGCGAAACCAGGGAGTACTATAGCTCTAGGTTCTTGCTACTTTTTCCTGAGATGTAATTATGTCAGCATTCTCTTTTGATTTTATCAAGTAAAGTCTTGTATGGCTGGAAAGGACATGTACAGTGATAAGAAGGGGCCAGCAAGATGGCTCAGTGGGAAAAAGTGCTTGTTTGCCAAGCCTGATGGCCTCAGTTCAATCTCCAGGACCCATATGATGGAAGACAAGAAGTGGCATTCACAATTGTCCCCTGACCTTCACACATGAGGCACATACAGATTGGGGGGGGGTGGCAGTGGGAAGTAATATATTTAAAAAGATTTGTTTATTTCAAAAAATTTCTATGTATGTGTATTGGTCTGTATGAGTTTATGTGCACCACATGCATGAAGGTGCCCAAATAGGTCACAGGGCTTCAGAGCCCCTGCAACTGAAATTACAGGTGATTGTGAGCCACCAGATGTGTATGCTGGGACTGTACCCTAGGTCTCCCACAAGAACATTAAGTACTCTTAACCACTGAGCCATTTCTCCAGCCCCACAAAACATTTTTGAGTGATAGAAGAAACTTATCAGATAATCCAAGCCACTGTTCTCCATTAGAAATTGGAGGAAGGAAGTACCCTTTGGGATTTGAATGACAGGATTTAAGAATAAGTGGTGATAGAAGACATTTGTCACTCGACCCAAGAATCAGCAAAACTTCTTGTGATAGCAATGCTAATTCGAAGCCTAGCACCCTAACTTTTAGAATCATCAGTCATCTGTAGTCCTTGAGAAGACTGGGGGACCTGACAGTCTAACTCAAAGTGGACTCAGAGCACTGTGTTTGAGGCTGGGAGGACAGGGCGGTAATTGGTTGGGTTGACTCATCAATGAGTCTCTTAACTGTCCACAGGGAAGGCTGGCAGCATCAAGAAGGCTGAGGAAGAGGAGGAGATTGACATTGACCTGACAGCTCCAGAGACAGAGAAGGCTGCCCTTGCAATTCAGGGCAAGTTCAGGCGATTCCAGAAAAGGAAAAAGGATTCCAGTTCCTGAATGGCCAGCCTTCCCTTCATTCTTCTACTTCCTCTCTGCCCTCCACAGCTCTGGCTCTCATGTGTCTTGTCCCTTTATCCCTCTAGCCTCTCCTAGAGGCAAGCTTAACCTTGATATATTCTCTTCTCAGGCTCTCTTAAGCCGTCACAGTTGTAGAGACACAAGGACACAAGAAGATTTCAGTTGGTAGTCACTAGGCTAAGGGTGGGTCAGTCCCTTGCAGAGAACAAATGACTTCGAGGTTTGACCTCTCTCTATCCCTAATGCTAAGGGCAGGATGGGAGTGCCTTCAGAGTGCAGTGCCTGAGGGTGGGGTGTACGTATTCTCCCAGATGCAGCATTCACACTCCAGGTAACACTTTCTGGTCCTTTGACACCATCCCTTCCATCTCCCACTATTCAGCCACAATGCAGCTGCCCTTTCCCCTGGGCAGACAGAAATCAAGTAGTTTACAGAGTGGTGGTGCATGCCTTTTGCCCCAGAACTTGGAAGACAGAGGCAGGTGGATCTCTGTATGTTCAAGGCCAGCCAGGGCTACACAGAGAGAGACCCTGTCTCAAAAACAACCTGTACCCCCCCCAAAAAAAATCAAGCAGCTTAACGTATTAGTGCATGCTGAGTAGATTTCTTCCAAGGAAAGAAAGCAGGTAGAGGCAAGGAAACTCTTCTTTCATTGTCCAGTCTGAAGTCAGAGGAGCCAGAGATGGCAGAAGGTCTGGAGAAAACTAGGAAACATTTAGGAAGGAAAGAAAAGTAGAAAAGGGCAAGATGTCTGAAGCTACAAGTTATTGTTAAATGCATATTACTCAAGGGGCTCTCTGGCCTTTGCTAATCTGCCTACCTCTTAATCCACCCCCATCTCTAGTTATCCCCAGAGCCACGAGAGCCACGTGACAACCCTATAGTTCTCAGCTACCCCGCTGTGGAGTCAGGGCAAAAATAGCCACTGTATATGTGATTTTAGCATGTTTAGTTATCGTAACAATAATAATAAAAAAAAAGCCTTCAAATGGGACCATTGAACCTCTACTAGTGTTTTTTTCCCCCCTTGGGTTAAACATGAATGTAATCCTAAACTGGCCAGGGAGGGTGGTAAAGAAACTGTACAGATTACATGGTGTCACAGGAAACTCATACAGCCGGAGGAAATTTCAGCCGAAGCTAATCCTGCCTTCCTTCTCCTGACCTTGGCCTCACCTTGATGCACCGCCCGCCCACACCGCTCTGAGGCAGTTGCTGTCACCACCCCCAGGGTGCACCTGCAAGGATAATGTCTTTCTGTGCTCCTGCCAGCTATGAGCACACTTGGTACATTACATGTTTCTGAAAACAAACCTATTCTTCCCTGCTTCTTATCCCCAAATGACTTGTTCTAGACTCCCCTCCTTCTTGGTCTTCCTCCCCGATACTCCCCTCCCCTACTAGTGTTTATAAAGTTAAGAGGCAGTGACTCTGGACACTAAAGAGTACCACTCTTACACTGAGGCTTTTGACCAGAAATCAAATAAAAATAATGACTTTCAAGTGAGCTATCATTGCTGAGAATTGGTCTCTACACATTAAAATGACTCAAGACTGAGCAAAAAAAAAAAAAATCATCTGTGCTTGCCATATTTCTCCTTACATTTTTGTGGGCAGTGATGATTAAAGCAGTTTCACTACACTAATCAGGCACAGAAACACACGTCTTTAATCTCAACACTCAGGAGACAGAGGCAGGCAGATCTCTTGAGTTTGAGGTCAGCCTGGTCTACAGAACAAGTTCCGAGACAGCCAGGGTTGCACAGAGAAACCCTGTCTCAAGAAAAACAACAAAATAGTTTCACTTTGTAGTCCAGGCTAACATAGAACTTGCTATGGAGCCCAGGCTGTCTTTGAACTCACCGACATTAAAAACCAAGTTTACAACCTTGTACCATTATCCCCAGCTAGTGGTTTTTATTTTGATAAATTTTATAAAACATAAATTTTAGCATTTGTGTTATTCATTTTTATTTTATGTATACTATGAGTTGGAGATTTTTAATTAATTATTTTATTTTTATCTGTGTTTTGCTTGCATATATGTGTGTGTGCCATGTGTGTGCCTGGTTCCCATGGAGGTCAGAAGAGGGCATCAGATCCCCTGGAACTGGACATGGTTGCCAGCCACCATGTCGGTTCAGGGAACCAAACTCAGGTTCTCTGGAAGAACAGCCAGTGCTCTTAATGGCTAAATGATCATTCCAGTCTTGGGTTACTTATTTTTTATGTATGTGAGTGTTTTCCTGCGTGTATGCATGTGCACCACGGGCATGCCTAGTGTCTATAGAGGCCAGAAGACAGCATTGGATTTCCCTGGAACTGGAGTCACAGGTGTTTCTAAGCTGTCATGTGGGTCCTGGGAACTGAACTTGGGTCCTCCACAAGAGCTGCGCTCTATCTCTCCAGCCCCCAAATTTTATCTTTTAAACAACTCCCATCCTCTATTCCTAACCTCTGTGAATTTAATTGTTCTACCGCCCGTATCTATAGTTTCATTTTTTTTAAAGACCATGTGGCTGAGATTATAGGGGTGTACCTAAACCTAGCATGCTTTCCAACCCACTCCCAAAGCATGACACAGATTTAATATCAATTATGAATGCTCAGCCTTATCTTATGCTTGTCCCACTAGCCCTTATAATTTATTTTAACATGTTTCTCTTCATCTACCTATTGCCTTGAGGATTTTTAAATTTCTTTCATTCTGTATGTCCTACTTTTCCTGCTTCTTCAGTGTCTGTCTGTCTGGAGACTGCCTGGCTGGCTGGCCCTTAGCATCTCCTTTTCTTTCTCCATGTTCTCTTCTCTTTCAAGCCTAGATTTTTCCTTCTACTTATTCTCTATGCCTGCCAGCCCTGCCTATCCCTCTACTGCCTAGATATTAGCCATTCAGCTTTTTATTGGACAAATTAGGTGCCATAGGCAGGCAAGGTGAAACAAATGCAACGCACCTTTACACAGTTAAACAAATGCAGCATAAACAAATGTGACACACCTTTACACGGTTAAAGCAATAGTTCACAACATAGCACCCTTCTGGTTTTGATCCAAGAATACAGAAATCAAAACCATGCAGCAGCTATGAGTAAGAAACAAGCAACCAGAATCTCTGGAAGTCAGCCTATATTCCAGAGTATATTCATGCTTAGTGAGCCCATGGCTATGGAATATTAATAGAATTGAATAGTAACTCATAGGAGGGCCCTCTGCAAAAGGAAGTACTTCTTCCCCATGCTAGAGAAAAGAAGGAAATTTCATTGTTATGTTTGGATCTGATATGAGTGCAATGTAGCAATCATATAGGCCTTTCATCTCAGCCTCATAGGCTAACAAAGTTATCTCATTGCTGTACCTGGGATGTGTCCAGTACGCCCTAATAAAACAGGTACTCCCAGGGCCAGAGAAATGGCTCAGTTATAAAAGTGCTTGCTGCTCTTCCAGAGGACCCAGGTCAGGTGTAACTCCAGCTCCAAGGGATCCAATACTCTCTTCCAGGCTCTGTGGCCACTCAAATACACACACACACACACACACACACACACCACCACCACCACCAACAACAACAACAAATCATGTAAAATTTATTTTAAAAAGTACTGCCTGTCCTTTGGCCCATGGACGAGATGAGAATTCAATGGCGCTCTACCTCCTTTGTCTGCCCCTGTGACACTGAGGCCAGGCAGGAGCTTCCTGGCCTTGGCTGTGTGGGAGCTGGCTGGTATGAGGCATGGTGATTGCTCTGTCGCCAGTCTGTTTCCTGTAGATCTGCTGCTTCGAGGGTATCTGCTGACTCATTTTGCCACACTAATGTGGAGCCTGTTGAAACAGCGCCCACTCCTTCATATACATTTGGAATAAAAAGGTGTTATAGCGTTAATTTGGGAAAGATATTTCTGACCAAAAAGAGAGACTTGGGCATCTTCAGCTAAATCAGTGGTGATTCTCAGCTCTAACAGCTGGTTCTCTTCCACCTGCTGTTCCTCATGGCTTGAGCTAGCTTCTCTCTGCCTACCTGAAACACTCTCTTGAGGTTCAGGGCTTTTGATGGGGCTCTCCTTGGGACCCTAAAGCTCTGCCAAAGAAATGATCCTTAAATGCTAATCACAGAGAGATTTTTTTACGAGTGTTTTGTAAAACAAAAACCTGTAAATCTCTTTGTGCTACGGAAAGGCTGTTACAAATGGATTAGCAGAAAAAATAAGCGTCAGAAAAAAAGGGTCACAGAGTATGGATGGGTATGCCTGTAATCTCAGCACTTGGGAGATGGAGGCAGGAAGACCAGGAGTTCAAGGTCATCCTTGGCAACATACTTAGTGCGATGTCATTCTGAGCTACATGTGACCTTGTCTCAATCCCCATGCCCCAAAAAAAGCTTAAAAGAAAAAAAAAAACTTTTATGAACATTACTTCTAACAACAAATGTGTGAGTTCACATAAAACAGATCTCCAACTCTGTAAGATGTCTTATCCTATAGTTTTGACACCAGGTATCCAGAATTAATGCCACTTGTGACTTGCACTTCTAGCTAACCTGCTGCCAGTCAGAACACTTCCTCCTGCTCAGTAATTTGCTGGAATGGCTTATAGAACCCGGGAAAGTTCCTTACTTACTATTGTCACTTTGTTCTAAAGGGTTCAGCTCAGAACCCACTGTGGTGGTGAACACTTGTAATCCCAGCACTTGGGGTTCTGAGATGAGAGAAAAGTCCCCTACCTGTCTCCTAAGGAACAGCAATGAAACAGAAGAAATAAACAGAGCCAGGGATGAGGTGAATGGAATCCTTTGGGCATGTTCCTGGCACACTGATATACCAACCTGAAATCTCTCTGAACTTTGAACCCCAGTTTTAGGGCTTTTGTAGATCATCATTACAGAAGCCTGATTAAGTTTGATTAAGTCACCTGCTGTTGGCGGTTAAATCAATCTCTGCTCTCTCTCCCCTTCCTGGAGATCAGGGTTGGGTTAAAAGCTCTAATCCTCAAATCACAAAGTTGGCTTTCATCAATCAGCCTCCCCATCCTCCAGGAGACATCTTGGAGTCATAACTAACATCCACTTTGCTATGTTTGAATTGGACTTTTGAACTAGCTGAGGTGGTGCATGCCTCTAATCCCAGCACTCAAGAGGCTGAGGCAGGTGGATTGTTTTGACTTGGAGCTACACAGTGAATTTGAGGTCAGCCTGAACCACAGAGGGAGACCTTGTCTCAAGCAGGGATTAAAGGGTTTAGGAATGCTAAAAGATATTCCCCTCACCCTTATCACTCAGTAAATGCCAGGGGTCCCAAGATTCCTGGGCCAAGACCTGAGGGTGAAGACCAAAGGTATGTTTTAAGTAGGAACTAGTCCAAGGCTTGAGGGGTGGGGGTTGGGGTAAAGGAATTTATTAGACTAGAATTAATATAAAAATTTAATGAAGAATAGACACTTCGGGCAGAAGTACAGTAGGTGGGCTCTACTGTTAAAGTTAAGAACACTTGCTGCATTGGAGAGGACCCAGGCTTGGTTCCCACCTTCCACATGACGAAGCATACAACTGCCTGTAACTTCCAACTCCAGGCCATCTGACAACCTCCTCTCATGGCCTCTGTGGGCACTCTCAAGCAGGTGCATAAACAAGTGCAAGCCCGTGCACATGTGCATACACACACACACACACACATACATACATACAAACATACATACATAACACACACATACACACGTACATACATACACACAAACATATATACATAACACACACACATACACACATACATACATACACACACATGCATACATACACACATACATATATATACATACATACACACATACATACACACATTTTTTTTTAAATAAAGAAACAGAGAGAGACAGACACCCAGGACTTAATGGGATCCTTTAATAGCAGAAGTTACTCAGCCTTGCCTCCTGGGCCATTTGTGCAGGGTCATACTTGAATAGAATTCAGAGAGCACTTCACAATCCCGAGGTAGTAATCCTTAGATCAACATTTGTCTTCCTTGACACGAGCCACTAGGGATGAGGCTCCAGAAGCCATTAGGAGCCGGTTTCTAAATGTCTAAAGAATTACAAGTCACTGCACCAGACTCCAGAGAGAGAGGCTCTGTCAGCTAGAGAGTGGATTTTGCTTTTTCTGTTTTGCCCTTTTGGCTCTATATTCCTTAGTATATCACATTATCATGTCCACATCACCGACTTCTCTTCTGGAGCTTTCTCAATTGTGCAGAGCTGACAAAAGTGGAAGTGGTCTGGGGATCTTGTAAGCTAGGGATATACTTTCAATTACATTCCCAAAGCTCAGACTTGGAGAGATAAAGGCCTGGGTAGGGTTTGGGGTGGGGACTGGGTTGGGTACTGGGATAGGGTGTGCTGGGGCGATTCAGACAGTTAAGAGTTAAGGGTTCTCTTTCTGGTCAATCTTTCGAGCTGCATTCAGAGACTTGACAGTGTTGCACAGTAGGAATGCATTGATCTTGCCCTGGTGTTGAGCTACTTCCTTTCACTTCCATGGCTATGTCTTAGAGGAATCCCTCTGTAAGCTACTCTCCCTTCTCAGCTCTTAGCTTCTCATTGTTGAGTTTTCCTTATTTCTGACATTGTTTGCAGTGGTGGTGGCTCCTAGTAGCTTCCTTGTCCCTGCCACATGTTCAGTGTTTGAAAATCAGTCCTCATTGGACTCACTCTAATTAGCTGCTGTCATCCTGCTTGTCATAACCCCTGTAACTGTAGTCCCTGCTGTCTGTGCTTCTGGAAATGGAGAGTTTGACGGTGAGGAGTTTTGCTTTTTATAGTAAGTTGGGTATCACAGGTGCTCTTCTTTCTGGTTAAGTGGCGGGTCTGACTAGAAAGGCAAGGGGTTCACAGGTGGGACACGTACGGTGATGTGCCTGCCATCGCGACGTCACCTGTTACACATTGCAGACCTGCGTGAGGACACTGCACATGTGTGAAGCCTCATTGTGCATGCTTGGCTTTACCTGTCTGTCTTACGCTCTCTCTTTCTCTGGCAACCAACCATGGTGGTCAGCCGTTAATTCTGTCTCTCTTCTCTTTTACTCTCTGTCCCGCTCTGTTCTTCTATTTCTCTCTCTCTAGCTCTCCTGTGACACAATAAACCATGGTTAATGTATCTCTGTTCTCATGTCTCATCTCTCTTGTACTTCTAATTTAAGCAGAAATCTAACACCTGATAGTTAAGAATCCAGGAAAAATAAGGGATGCTACACAATAATACAATGACCTAGACCATGCAAAAGAATTGTCACACACCCTTTAACAGTTTCAGTGGGCCTAGTGAGATAGCTCAGCAGTTGAGGGCACTCACCTGCAGAAGAGTTTGATCTCTTGAAGAGTTAGAACTTAGCCTTGCCTATGTAGTGTCGGGGCCCGGCTTGTATCAGTCCCACGCTACAGAGGCTATCTATTCCGGACTGATGCCTCTCGGGGTGAGATGGGGCCAACTGAATGGCCCCGGGTCCATCCCTGAATGGGGGGGGGGTGCTGGACAAGGAAACTCCTAGCTACCCAGTGGCGATAAAGACAAGACACAGGCATCTTGTCATATCAGGAGGGCTCTCAATCTATGCTGGAAATTGGAGTCTCTGTTATTCTTTTGTTTAAATTAGAAATAAAGAAGAGCGCAAGATGAGACATGAGACTAAGAGACATATTAAGAGACATATTAACTAGTTTATTATAGGCCCAGCAGAGTAGTGAGACTAAGAGAGAAGAGGAACAGGGTTAATGGCTGACCGCCATGGCCGGTTGCCATAGAGAGGCAGAGAGAAGAGAAGCAGAAGCAGAGAGAGAGTGTAGGCAGAAAAAGAGAAGAGAGCGTAAGTGGGCGGGGGTCTATCTTTTAAAGGGGTCCTCTACACCTGCGTGCAGATTTAGTTCCCATGGAACCCTGGGCTGACCAGGGTACTGCCTGAGTGGATTTGCGGTAACAGGGACATGCCAACATAATGCCTGAAACTTTCAATACCACCTTTGGCAGATTAAGGAATAAGGGCATTGAATTCTCAAGACCAATTCCTGCTGACATGGGGGGCATTGACCATCTTTGGGGGACCTGAGAAGGTTGGGGTGCTGCCATGTCCTGGGGTAGTTGGTTGTTTCATCGCAGTCCAGGCTGTATGGAACTCCCTGGCATCTCTTAGACCTGGCAAGATGTTGGCAGAGCAGAGGACAATGTTTTTAGAAAAAAATTTTTTTTTCTTAGGTCCTGGCACTTGAGGGCAAGATTGTAAGATGAGGGAGGGATTCCCAAGGAGTCCCAACATGAGAGAAGGGAGTCCTGAGACCAGGGAAAGAATGAATAACTGGAGTGAATCTGACCTGTTTGTTTGGATCCAATTCGGCTCCCTGGAACTTACAGGAATACTTAGAGTTTGTGGAAACATAAGTATTAGACACATTAGCAGCATATTCATGTTAGAAGCAACTTGGCTGAAAGCATTAACATTTTAAAATTGACAGATATTTTTTAGGACAATGAAAAGCATCTTAATCTTGACCTTATAGTTATGATCGTATAGTGGTATTGTAGAACTTTACTATGAAAAGTAGCATAAGAAATAGAGAAATCCAGAACATATTTCATTCTTTTTAATGTCTCAACTCACTTTATCATCACTTAAGCCTTTTTATCCTCAGACCTTCATAACTTTAATTCGTACACCTTATATTACCATCTTAGACCTTCCATTCTCAGACCTTTATACCTTCCATTCTCAGACCTTCACAACCTGCATTTATCCACCGTGTTAGACCTTTCCATCCTCAGACCTTTGTAACTACATTCCCAGACCTTCTAATGTATAGCGTACATTTTCCTATCTTCACATCGATAAACCCTAAAATACCTGTTCCTGGAATCTGTTTTTGTTTAAGCTGGCAAGACTACTAGTCATCAAAAGCATCAGAGTTCTTGAGGATAAGATTTTACCTGAATTAATGATTAAAGAATAAAAGAGACTTGCCAGCAGGCTGCATGGACAGCCACCCCCAAGGTCCTCCATCCATAGTAGTGGGCTGCAGGACACCTGCCTTCTTGCTGATAGCATGTGACCTGTGGATTAAGGACTACAGGAAGGCTCCCCTACTGTTGGCCCAAGCAACTCGGGGAAAGTCAATTCCACTGTCCTCTTGTACATGGTCTGGAGTACTTTGTAGCAGTTGAGGTGAAGGGCAGGGTTGCTCAGTGACTAGAGTTGTCACTGACTCGAGATGAAGTTTCTTCAGTGCCCACCAGTCTTCTTGGAGGAAATGGGGTGGGGCCAGCAGCTGGCCTGTCTCTCTTTTATTTATTTTTTATTTTTTTGGTTTTTCGAGACAGAGTTTCTCTGTGGCTTTGGAGGCTGTCCTGGAACTAGCTCTTGTAGACCAGGCTGGTCTCAAACTCACAGAGATCCACCTACCTATGCCTCCCGAGTGCTGGGATTAAAGGCGTGTGCCACCAACGCCCGGCTCTGTCTCTCTGTTATAGAAAGCTTTTTAATAAAACATTTTAAATGCCATGTTCTCTAGATCTCTGAGCATTTGAGGGCTGTCTGTCTGTTTAGTATCTCAGCAGTTAAAAACTTGTCTTCAGTTTGCCTAGGTCTGTAGTTATGCAAACTAGGAGACATTGTCCACTGAGGCCAAGCCATCCGACAGTAATTTAGTCAGCATCTGAAAGACAATGGGAAATTCAGGCTCCTGGAAAACAGAGCGGAGGTTTACACCCTCCTCCATACTTTATAATCGATGATTTTTGGTCCCCGACAATGTAGTAAGTTCAAGACCAGCCTGGGATACAGTGTGAGACTCTGTCTCAAACAAACAAACAACGTTCCGTCTAAAGGGCGGAAGGGGACTGGATAGATGGTTCAGTAGTTAAGAACACTTGTTGATCCTTAAATCCAGTTTCAAGGAATTCAATGCCCCTTTTAAACTTCCAAGCAATAGGCATGCATTTGGCACATGTACATACATGCAGACAAAAGACATAAAGTAAATCAATCTAAAAGCAAAACTTCAAAAATAACAAGTTAAAGGGAAAAGGAATATCCATCTCTAATTGACTGTAGCCTTGTGGAAATTTTAGTATTAATGTGAATAAACACACAATGTGTGGAATAAACAAAAGAGAATGTTGCAATCTCTGCTGTAAAGTTAATTCATGCATTTTCTCAAATAGATAAAAACAAACAAAAAAGCAGAATAATGAACCTCAAGGAAGCCAAGATAAACCATTACCAAAAAGAGGGAATGGTTGATAATGCCTAACACTGCTGAGAGATGACAAAGACTCAAAAGTGACCACTGAATTTGACAACAGGGGGCTAGTGACGTAGCTTAGTGGTAGAGCACTTGCCTCAAGTGCACAAGGCTCTAGGTTCAACCACCAATAATACACAACATACAACACACACACACACACACACACAGAGAGAGAGAGAGAGAGAGAGAGAGAGAGAGAGAGAGAGAGTGCTATAATAGAAGCATATTTAGCATAGACATCATTAAGCCCTCTGAGGAGCACAGTTTTAGAAGATTGATGGAGATGGAGACATGAAAGGCAGTAGTAGGCTGAAGGGAGAGAATGGGACATACTGCAGATAATACACCAGACTAGACATATTCAGACGGCTTTATTATTCCGGGAAGCAGACAAATGAGGCTGTAGATAGAGATGGCAGTATGGGAGTTATTAAACTGCATTATTTTTTCTCCATCATTACCAATTAACTTTTGGATTTTGTTTATAATATTTAATGCAGAATAGTCTGCCAGTAAAGAGGTTAAAAGTTTGAAGTATTTCCTGAATGGTTTTTAGATTTCTTGTGTTGCTTAAAGTCCTTACCCTTGTGGAGTTTAAGTAAATATCCTGCCCCTCCCTACCACCTTTCCACTCCCAAAGTGGCCTTCAATTCAAGGCAATCCTTCTGCCTCATTCTCCCAAAAGTGATAAGATTGCCAGACTTTAAACAAATTTAAATGAGTATTTCTTTTTAATAATTGTCTCCCACACTCCTCAAATTTATGACCTCTTCTTTAATTATTGGTGTGTGTGTGTGAGAGTGTATTGTGTGTGTGAGAGAGTGTGTGTATGTGAGTGTGCATGTGTGAATGTATTGTGTATGTGTGTGTGTTATGTATAAACACAGCCTGCTGGGTACATTTAGAGCATTCATATGTGTATTTGTTTAGGGCTGATTGCTTGGGACTTTATTCTTTTTTTTTTTGGCTTTGTTTTTTGTGTTTGTTTGTTTGTTTGTTTTGAAACAAGGTCTTGTTCTATGGCCCTAACTAACCTTGAACTCCTAGCAATCCTTTTACCTTCCAGCCTTCTGAATGTTACAATAGTGGACCACCACACTTTCTTACATCTACATTTCATTGTTTTACATAGTGTGAAATAAAATCTTGGTTTTCCTTCAGACATTGGGCCTTTTATTAAGAACCCTTTTGGGCAGCTGGAGAGATGGCTCCACAGATAGGCTGTGCACTGCTCTTGCCGAGATCCCAGGTTCACGTTCCAACACTCATACCAGGCAGCTCACAATGGCTTGCAATTCCAGCTCCAGGAAATCTAATACTCTCTTCTGGATTCCTCAAGCAGTAGCACTCACATGTATGTGAACACACACACACACACACACACACACACACACACACACACACACACTTTAAAAACTTAGGATAAATAAAAATTTGAAAATATATAAATCATATCCTCGAGTGAACAGACACACTTTTGGGTTTGACAAAGCCAGTGTCAATCATGTATTTGACTAAACAGGGAGAATGATATGCAATTGTTTGCCCTCTTTTGTAACCAGTGGATTCCCCCACCCCCACCCCGGGAAACTGTTACATTTTTCCACAATCAGTTAAGGATTACAGGATATTAGCAATATGTATGTATATTGTATATACAAATATATATACATACATATATATATATATATCAACAAACTGGCTAGTCAGTTATTAATAGTGTATCTAAGAAAACAAAATTGCTGTTGTTGTTTTGAGACAGGGTCTCTTGTAGCCCAGGCTGGCTTTGAACTTCAATTTGCTATGTAGTCATTGCTGGTCTTGAACTTCTAGTCCTCCTGCCTGTAGTTTCCAAGTGCTGGGATTATAGGTATGTTTTGCCATGCTTAGTTTAAAGTGCTATGCACATTTGTAAAGGTGAATGAGATCTGTGTTAGTTTATAAAGTGCACTCCTTTATTTTTAATTTTATTATTCATACACGTCTTTCTCCTGCATGTATGTCTGTGTACCACATGAGTGCCTGTTGCCCACAGAGGCCAGAAGAGGGCATCAGATCCCCTGGAACAGAAGTTACAGATGGTTGTGAGCCTCCATGTGGGTGCTCTAACTAATCTCTCCATCTCCAAAATGTACTCCCTTAGGCAAGACTAGAAACATTTTTACAGCCTTGACCCTTAATAACTCAGTCATATGTTATAGTATGTACAACTAAGCTTATAGCTTATGAAGGTTTCCACTGTCTCTTGATTCTCACAAAGGGTTTGGGAATTGCACAGGGTGGGGTAGAATGGTTCCGTGTATTTAGGAAGTGCAAAACAAGCAAAGGCAAGCAACCATCCTGGGGACACACTAGTGTGTGGCTGGCAGCTTTAGAATTCAGGTCTTGGGAAAGAAAGCTACTGTGTTTCCACCATGTAAAAGCAGAGCCTGACACAGATTAGGCCGAGTACAAGCTTACCCGATAGTTTTTAATACATAAGTGTGTCTATGAGCTTATTTCAGAGTTTTCCCCACTATGCTACATGGACCAATGCCATAAAATCAAACCTGACAACTAAAACCAGCTAATGAGGAAGAAATGTAGGCTGGGAATGAGAGAACAGGTGGGGATTCTTTTCTCCCCTCCACCCCCAGACAGGGTCTCTCTGTAGCTTTGGAGGCTGTCCTGGAACTCGCTCTGGAGACCAGGCTGACCTCGAACTCACAGAAATCCACCTGCCTCTGCCTCCCAAGTGCTAGGATTAAAGTTGTGCATCACCACCGCCCAGCTGAGGTGGCAATTCTTATGAGGACTAGAAAATTCAAGATAGAGGCAGCAGTGTCTGGAAATGTCAGTGTTTATTAAACATTTAAGGACATTTGGAAGTGGTAGAAGAAATGTACAGAATGTAGAAAAATCCTAACAATCCCCTGTGCCTGGGAGTGCAACCTCTTCCTTTCCCTCCTATTCTCCTGTGGTTTTCCTGTTTTCGGTCTCATTATTGATCTCTTAAAGCCCCGTACTCCACCCCTGACCTGTGAGGATCCATTTCTCTCTCTCTCTCTCTCTTTCCCCAAATCTTGAGTCCCAGAACTGTGCTCCAGTGTGGTCAGAGGGCATCAATCATGTAGCTGAGGTCTGAGGTTCAGGGGCTCTGACTGCCTGGGCTGGCTGGCTCTCCAGAAAAGATAAAGACTTAGCAGGGAGTGGGGAACTGCAAAAGCCACATGACGTCATCGGTCCTCAGTCATGGGGGCAAGGGCTCAGATAAACAAACAAAAAAAGAGATGAACAGATAAAAAATACTCGACAACCTAAATAAACCCTGATGGAGAGTCTGATCTCGATGATGTGGATTTGAGCCCAAAGACAAGAGCATGGAGCTGGGCCACTGAGGGAAGGAAAGGAGAGGTCAGGAAAGAGCTAGGGGATCAGCTGGGGGCGGGGTGCGAGGGGGTGGGAAGGCCAAGTGGCCTGGAGTTGGGTGGAGGCTATCAAGGTCCCTTTCTTCTCGGTGCCTGACGGACAGGCACCAAACACACAGCCCTTGGGGCAGGTGAGGAATAGGGTTAGTCCCGAGGCTCCTGGGAAAGCCGAGGGGTAAAGAAAGGCCAGGGAGAGATACAAGAACTTGGAAAGGAAGGTTGAAATGAAACTTTACATCTCATTGGGAGGTAAGGGCAGGGCAGGGCTGAGGAGCAAGAGGAAAGCACCTAGACCTGGGAAAAGAGGAGCCTAGGTCCCCCTGCTCTGACAGGGCCTGGATGTGACGGTCACTTGTCCGAGTCCAGGCCCATCATGTTCTTGAGGGCGTTCTTGAGGCTGGTTCTACTGGGGGACTTGACTGCAGGCCGGAGCTCCGAGCTCTGTTCATCTTTTCGAAGCTCCATCTCGATGACCACCACCTGAGAGCCTTTGGAGGACTCCGTCGCAGACCCCCGACCCCCCGCCCGGCCCGCTAACCGCTATTTCTTATCCTTGCGAGACTCCCCCAGCCCTTTAGACTTTTTCTCACTGGCGGCTTTGGCGCTTCTGCTGTGGTCCAGCATGGCATACAGCACCGGCGTCTGCGGGGAGGGTTGCACACATCAGCCCCGGGCTTGACCTTGCCCACCCATCCCTCACGGCTGTCCCCGGGTTCTCAGCGTTCTCCTCCCCAGCTTGGTGTCTCACTAACCTGCCGCCCGCGCTTCGAGGAGTCCTTGGAAGACTTGTGAAATTTCCCCTTCTCCATGGCACTGTGGAGAGAGAGGGATTGCAGCGGGGTTGCTCTCACTGGAATCCACTCCTAGCGGACGCATTTCCTCTTTTCTTCGTCCCTCCCACCACTGAAGCAGTCTCGGGGACCCTGGACTGCAGGCGGGGAGTCAGGCTCCGCCCCTTACCTGAGCCTCCTCTGCAGAGCCGCCTGCCTGCGCAGCCAGCAGTACCGAACCAGGTAGAAGAGCAACAGCAGCAACAGCACCACGCCGAGGATGCCCCCGATCACGGCTCCCAACACCACCCCGTACCTGGTGGGCACTAGCAGGGGAGGGAAAAGAAAACACGTGGTCGAGGGGGAACAGAAGCCTGTATGTATCTGTATTGCTTCGCATTACACCTATTTCCAGTAGTTAGAAATGTGAGGATTCTAGCCAAAGCTGCCTTTTGTAATCACCTCCTCAGCCTCCCCAGAGCTGAGATTAAAGGTTTGCACTACCACATCCAGTTTAGTTAAGGCTATTTGCCCTTCCCCCAGTCTATCAGTCCTCTGCGATACCCTCCTTGAAATGCCTCCCAGACCCCTGTCCCTTGCCCCTTCTCACACCTTTTTCAAAGACATAGAGTGTGACCTGAGAAGTCTTGCCCACTATGTCTGGTGGGTTTTTGACATCACAAGTGAAAGTGCCATTGTCGCTGTAGTCAAGATTGTGTATGACAATGGAGCCATCCTTCCAGCGAGGGTCCCCTACCCACTGGATGCGCTCTTTGAAGGTACCCACTTCGTCGATATAAGGTTGTCCCTTGGCATAGTGGAAGATCTAAGAGGAATTGAGAGAAATGGTGTGAGATGACCCTAGTGTGAAAAGCCCCTGAAACCTGGCTCCAGTTTCAGGGTAACAGATCTTGGCCTGTGAGAGGGAGGGCAGTGCACTCAAGCAAGGTAACAAAGACTGTTACTACCTTGCTCCAGCGGAGTTTATGGCTCATAAAATTGTTTCCCTTCTGGAGCCCAAGTTCTCTTTTCTGTTGTTTGAAGCACCCTGTTTGTTATCTAAATCCAGGCTACGTCCCCCGCTCCTCTCCCACCTCCGTGCACTCACCGAAATGGCATCTCGGCCCCCTTCAGGCTGGTAGCGCCAGGTAAAAGAGATGTCATCTGAGACCCATTCACTGGACCAGAAGGAGCAGTGCAGGGTCACCTGGGAGCCCACAGCACCATAGACTTCCCTGTCTGTGTAAACCACAATGGCCAGGGCCGGGGAAAGCACTGCAAGCAGAGGGAAAGGAGACCAGACATGAAGAGGATATGAGACCAATCAGTGGTCAAGGGTTGGCTTGGACATGGGTGAGGCCATAGCAAAGAAACAAATACCTTGAGGCCTACCTCTGTCTGGATTAACTCAGTTGGTGAGTGAAAATTCTGCATTGGCTCAAGGTCTCAGCATAACCACTGTTCTCAAGTCTACAGCCATAGACTGAGTGTGTCCAACCTTGTCTGATCTCAAAAGCTAAGCAGCAGGCTCAGGTCTGCTTAGTGCTCGGATGGGACAGCTTCTTCAGCACAGAGGAAATGAATCAGTGCTTTTCTGTAGGATTCTAGAAGGTGGTGGTGTCCAACTCACACTTTCCCTTTTATTATCTCTCTCTCTCTCTCTCTCTCTCTCTCTCTCTCTCTCTCTCTCTCCCCCTTCCTTCTGAGGCAGTCTTACTACGTAGCCCATAGCTCTCCTAGAACTTATTATCTATTATCTTCCTGCCTCAGCCTCCTGAGTGTTGGAATTACAGGCATATGCCAATGGTTGATATCCAACTCTTCTTTTTCCAAGACACTCTGTATATCAGGTTGGCCTCGAACTCACAGAGATCTATCTGCCTCTGCCTCCCAAATGCTGGGACTAAAGGTGTGAACCACCACCACTCAGATTATTTGTTTGTTTTAAGACAGGGTTTTACTATGTAGTCCTGGCTGTCCTGGAACTCCATCCACTTTGAATCACCATTACCAGGTAGTAAATATGCTTTTTCTATGTATAAAACTCAATATAAATGCAATAAACTCAAGATATATCTGTACTTACAACAAATGGCTAAATTTGTTTTGTGGATCTCTTTAAAATATAATGCATAGATAATACATTGCATTGTAATTACTTTTTTGTTTTGAATTAAGAATATACATATCTGGGATAGCTTGCCTTGCTGACTCATAGATATCAATCTTACTTTTAGCAACTTTGTTGTATTTCACAGTACAGCAAATTCAAATTCTTGCAATAAAACAGAAGGAGGAGGAGGCGGAGGAGAGGAAGAAGAAGAAGAAGAAGAAGAAGAAGAAGAAGAAGAAGAAGAAGAAGAAGAAGAAGATGACGACTAGAGAAGACTGAGTCCTGTTGCTGGGCACAATTGCCCTGCCTGCCTGCTGCATCCCTGGTTGCCATTAAGTTTGCTCTTTACTGGGAAGCCAGAGGAGAAAGGACATCATATCACTACCATAAGAATCTAGGTATAGAGGAAGACCCCAAGTCCAACACTCAGGTGACTCTGCATGTGGACTTCTGTGGTTCAACCATCTTCCCTCTTCTTGGTCATATTGGCCCAGTGCCACCCCTATGACCCACCCACACAAGAGTCATTCCAGGGAGATTATGTGTGTGGGTTGGCACTGGATGGGGACAACTGTAGACCTTTCTGTTCCTTAGGAGGGGGCAACCAAACAAAGCCTCATTGTCTAAACAGTGCTGGAGGCTCATGCTGCACCCACGCTCACCCTCGTCGTCTTGAATCCCCCACCTCAGCACGCAGTATCTTTTCCTTACCTCCTGGGAATTCTGCCTTAGAGCCTTCTTGGGAATCCCCAACATAACAAAGAGGGTTATTTATTGGTTCTGACTTCTGCTCTTCCTGTTATATCATCAATCTTTGCTCTCCTCAGCTCTCTCGGTGGTTCTATGGGTGGGGCAGAGCTCTTTCGCCCCCTTAGACTCCCTAGCCCCTCATTCCCTTACCAAGGCTTTCTCCAAATTCCTGTCTTCACCATTGTCTTGAAGTACCACAGAATAGTCCAGTATGAACCAGAAAAGTCTAGACTCTGGGTTTACAACACAAAGAGTTGAACTTGACCAAGGAAAGACCTTGTATTTCTAACTGTTCCCCCCCACACACTTACCCCTCCCCCTTACTCCAGCTTGCCTACTGCTTTCTCCGGATGCAAGGAAGCTTGGAAGAATCTACTTAATTTACCTTGCTTTAGTATTCTCTTGCTCACTACTCAATATCTGCCAGAGGTAAAGGAAAAGGTTGGTCAGTTTAAGGAAGATGGCTTTAGTGGGACAAGATCCTAGGATTCACTCACATTATAGATGAGAAGCCACAGGCAGAAACCCAATCTAAGAATCTGAGACCACAGAGGGTGGGTTCATTCATTACTTCATATTCCCTGACTTTTCTTTTCTTTTCTTTTCTTTTCTAGGGAATTAAGATTGGGTAGCTCTTGCAGCACTTGGGAATGAATGGGGAACAGAACTCAGTGTTTATCCTGTCTTTCCCATGCCCCTTTCTGCTTCCTGACAGGCTGTCAGCATGGATCTGGGGACATCTGACTGGTTTCCAACCTGGATGCTCAGGGAAGTGCTCTGTGTCTCTTTCACGGTCTCTTTCCATACCTTTCCTGCTTCCTTTAAAAGTACACACCTTCCCTCTCCTCTCCTAAACACAGCATCCCCTTCTTGCTCTTGCTTTCTGGTTCTTGCAGTGGGGAAAGGAAGAAGTTGCCAAAGAGACCACCTGAATCTCAGGCTTCGGGGACTCAGTGGCTCCACTTACCCAAAGAAGAGAAGAGCAGGGCAGCCAGGATAGGGCTGGGGCTGGATGAGGGAGCCCCAGGAGCCATAGCTGGGCTAGGGGCTAGGGCCCAGAGCCTCTGTGGGGTGGAGAAAGTGGGGGACAAGGAACTGAGCAGGATTTTCTGGAACCTGCTTAAAATCCCCTGGATTCCCAGCATGAGGGGGCTGTCCTGAGCCAGTGACCAATTGCGGCCTGGCATGTGCAGTTGAGAGGTGGTGGGGAGGGTGGCAGGGGGCATGGAGCAGAAGGGGCATTGTATACTCTGGGTGGAGGGGTGGGGGGATACATACCACCCCATACACAGAGAGCTTTGTGTATAATGACCTCCCCCTACCCTAGGCTGGAATGTTGGGGGGGGTGAAGGAGAGGGACAGAAAAAGGGACACAGACACACTTCTCTGAGGAATAGATAAGCCAAGAAACCTAAATCCCAAAGGCCATGCAAAGGATTCCTTCTTAGCCTCCTTGCCTAAGAGCCCTGGGACCTAGATGCAAGTTTTTTTTCAGAGAATTCCCAAATTAGGGTGTCCCTTGTTGTTCTGATTGCTACAGCAACACTGTAGACTACTTGAGACGACAAAGCCCTTTGGGAACAACTTTTTCCATCTCCCCGCATCCTAGGAGGTGCTACCTAGATAGAAGCTTTTCTTTAGTTAGGAAACCTTTCAATGCCTTATGCCGTGCTGCAGTGTACATAAGTAAAGGCACATATTGTCCTGTGTGCTGGCCATTTGGAAAGCATGAGAACGCCGGTAGTAGACTGCTAAGTCAGTTCTTCCTGAAAGCTCAAAATCTAGTTTGAGGAGGCAGAGGTGAGAAACAGAAGACAAGCTCGTCAACAGCCAATGAACAGAATGCTGGGAATACCACACACAGCCAACCACTCCCTCCCTCAGCAAGATTTGGTTCTACAAATCACTTAATACATGAAGTTCAGAGGAAAGAGCAGTCAGGTTATATGGGAAGCAATGTTATATAGGGACCTTGAAGGAGACGTGCCATTTTGAAAAGGGGTACAGGAGGGACAGTGGCTAGATGGAACAGCAAAGAGCTGAGGTGAAAGTAAGTCCTCTCTCTCTCTCTCTCTCTCTCTCTCTGTGTGTGTGTGTGTGTGTGTGTGTGTGTGTGTGTGTGTGTGTGTGTGTGACATCTGTGAAGCTATGTGCATATTTAAAGCAGATTATGTACATCTTTGTTTGTTTTGATTTGGGGGATCTTAGGACACAGTAGGACACAAGTCTGAAGGTCTCAAATGACAGACTAAATAGGGTGGATTTAACCTAGTGCACATCTTACAGCATCTCCTCAAGAATTGAATTAGGGTGTGGGATTAGGCTGTAGTTTACGCCTGTCTTCGTAGCACTTGGGAAGGGGAAGCAGGAGAATTAGGAGTTCAAAGCTAGCCTGGCCTATAAGAGATCATCTCAACAAATAAAACAACCGACCAACCAACCAGAAACAAACAAGATGTTCCAAATGTCTACATGACCAGAGTTGAGGGGTTTTTATGATTTGTTTATTTTTACGTGTATAAGTGCTTGTCTGCATGTATATGTGTGTTCCATGTGCATGCCTGGTGATGGTAGGAGCCAGAAAAGGAGCTCAGATTCCCTGGAACTGGAATGGTGGTGAACCACCATGTAAGTATTTGGAGCTGAACACAGGTCTTCCAGAAGAGCAGCAAGGGCTTTTCACCTCAGGCCCCAGAGCTGAGGTTTGCTATTTGTTTGTTCTTTCAGGGGACAGCATGGGAACAGCTCCCCGCCCCACCACAAATTATGTAGTTAACAAATCTGGTGAGCAAAAATCTTTTAGCGATATCCAGATAGCTGCCTCTTTTTTCTTGCCTTCTTTGGGTCATCGGAAATGATTGTGCTTTTCAGCAAAAATGCCCCCAGCTCCTCTCCTTCATTTCTCTTATTTCGAATCATAGACCTTGCTTTATCGTGCTTATTTTTAAAGGAACTGTGTTGATAAAAGAGTTTGGCTTGCTAGGTGTGGCGGTGCTTTCCTTTAACCCCAGAAGGAGGCAGAGGCAATTGGATCTCTGTGAGTCTGAGGACAGCCTGGCCTACCTAGTAAGTTCCAGGCCAGCCAGACCCTGTCTCAAACAATGACAACAACAACAAAGAGAGTTCAGTTTAATATCTGAAGTCTGAATTTCTTTTTTCTTTCTTTAGATTTATTTATTTGGCTTTGTGTGCTTGATGGTTTTGCCCGAATGTACGCATGGGTACTCTATCCCCAGGAAATGGAGCTATGTATAGCCACCATGTGGGTATTTGAAAACTGAATCTGGGTTCTCTGCAAGAGCAGTGAGCACCTTTAACCACTGAGCCATCTCTCCAGCCCCATGGTCTGAATTTCAATGTGATATATTTCTGTCAGCTATAGTGTAGGTTCTGGAGGTTTAGTGCAATGACCATTGTTTCAGATTATTTGCTTATACAGGATCTACCTATATACTCCTGGCTGACCTGAACTCACTTTTTGTTTGTTTTTGTTTTTCAAATCAGGCTTTCTCTGCCCTGGAACTCAATCTATAGACCAGGCTGTCCTCGAACTCACAGAGATCCACCTGCCTCTGCCTCCCGAGTACAGGGATTAACGGTGTGCACCACTACCGCCTGGCTTGAACTCACTGCTTTGATCAGAGTGGCCTGGAGCCTCTGGTGATTTGTTTCTGCTTTCTGAGTGCTGGGGTTGTATGGCCTCCTCACCATGCTCAGTTTGGTCCTGCATATGAGACATTAAGCCAACAGTCTCTTATTCTTTCCATGCATTTCAGATCACAGTTCTTGTGAGTTTCGTGGTTAACACTAGATTTTGGTAATGGAATGCTAAATAGAGGCTTGATTATAAATAAACCTCAAGGACAAAAGTCATTGTGAGCTCACGTTTAGAGGAAGCTGTAATCAGTATTTCCACTTAACTTCACTACCTTCCACTTTCTCTCTCTATCCACTACTCTTATCTATACCTTGTTTTGTGGGCTTGCATGTCCTCTCTTTCGATCTCTCTCTCTCCTCTCTCTTGTTCCCCCCCCTTCTCTCTGCCTCCAACTTGTTATGTAGGCAGGGATGACCTTTGAATTTCTGATCCTCCTATTTACAGGTCCTGAGTGCTGGGATTACAGGTGTGCACTACTGTGTCTGGTTTTATGCAGTGCTGAACCTAAAAACCAGGGCCCGTGAATACTAGGCAAGCATTCTACCAGCTGAATTGCATCCCTAGGCTTACTACTTTTTATATTTGTTTCTTTATTGACCTTGTTAAGACTGTAAGCTTCTTCAGGTTGACAGGTCAGTATATTCTTGTGTCTTTGAATCTCCTAGAAGACTTTCACAGATTGGCAAAAAGTCAATTGTACATATAGGTTAAGTAAAACTATTAAAAGGCTTAAGTGATGGGGATGGAGAAATGGCTCAGCAATTAAGAACACTGACTGCTATTGCAGAGCATAGGGGTTGATAGCACCTGCATGGATCACAGGTCTGTAACTCCAGTTCCAGGGGATCTGGCACCCTCTTCTGGCCTCCTGGAGCACAAGTGGTACACAGACATACAAAGCAAGGAAAGCACTCATATACATTCAAACAAACAAACAATCAAACAAAAAACCAGAGGTAAGTTAAAGAGACATTCATTACATTTTATTGCTTTTGTTTTTGAGATACTGTTCATGTAGCCAGGTTACCTGGAACTCAATATGTAGCTAAGGATGTCCTTGAACTACTGATCCTCCTGATTCTACTTCCTAAGTACTAGGATTGCAGGTGTGTCACCAAGCCTGGGTTAGAGGGATCAAGATCCCAAAATTGTATTTACTAGAACAGTTTTCTATTAATTAACCTGTTTACTGAACTTTTAAAAGCTGTTTTGTTGTTGTTGTTTTGCTTTTCCTGTTTACTAAATGTTTAGAAGCTGGAGTTTTGTTTGTTTTCCTTTTCCTGTCTCTGGAGGCTGGCTTCGAACTCACATTCTTCTTACTTTAGCCTCCTAAATGCTGGGACTACAGGCACCGCCACCACTCCCAGCATGCAACTTATTTTTTGAGGTATCCGGCATTAAATTGTGTTGCAGCCATCTTGAAGGTCAAGAAACGCAGCAAAAGAGATTCTTGCGCTGGGTGTTGGGGTCTCACGCCTTTAATCCCAACACTTGGGAGGCAGGGGCAGACAGATCTGTGAGTTCGATTCTACAGAGCAAGTGCCAGGACAGGCTCCAAAGCAATACGGAGAAACCCTGTCTCGAAAAAACCAAAGGAAGAGAGAGAGAGAGAGAGAGAGAGAGAGAGAGAGAGAGAGAGAGAGAGAGAGAGAGAGAGAGAGAGAGAGAGAGAGAGAGAGAGAGAGAGAGAGGAGGAGAGAGAGGAGAGAGATTCTTGCACAAAATAGAAGGTTGGATGAAAGAACTTCTAAGGTCCCTTCCAGTCCCTAAAGTCTACGAAAGTACTTTCTTTGTCAAACGTTACAGAAATAATACTATTCATTTGATGCAGGGGGAAAGCGAATTTGTGCTATTTTAATCGTGTAAGGGAAAAGGCAGGAGAATGCTAGAGTGCTAAATATAAATGGGATCTGAATATTAATACAACCAAAGAGATTTATAATAGAATAAGTTGCACTGCCCCCCCCGCCCCCCCTTTATTCTTCTCCCTCTGCCCCGCCACCCCACAGCTCCCAGGGTCAGGAACTTCGGCATTCTGTTTCATTCCTTTCTCACTTGCTCACTTTCTTTCCTCAGCTGAGAGAGCTCTGCAACTGATTTCTGAACTTGGATTCCTCAAAATCATTTATATACAGCATATATAAATCAAAGTGGGTTCTCCACGCCCCAGGTTCTTGTGGCTGTGGGTGTCACCCACATATCGCTGAAAAAGAAACAAGGGAGCGTTGTCTTTGGCCAGTGGGAGTTTGGTTCATGCAGCGGCAGCTCAAGCCCTGGAATTGCCAGGCCTAATGGGGGTGGTCAGAAGAGGGTCCCTGACCTTGAAAATAATGGTGTAGAGAAAGAGAAGACATAAAACAAACAAAGACACAAAAATTAAAAAGATAAAAACAAAACAAAATAAAAAAACAAAAAAAAAAGAGAGAGAAAATACTGTTGTAATCTGACAGCCCCACCCCACACTCCCTACTGTCCAAACTGGGGTTCAGTGTGCTTATCTCGCTGGGGACATAGCTTGAAAATACAGTGCTTGCCCAACATCTCTTTAGGGCCCAAGAACCTAGAGGAAGCCCAAAGTAGCCTTTTCCTTGAGGGCCTCGGTCAGCTAACTCGGAGATTTTTGGACTTGGAAAGGAAGGGGTTGAAGGGAGCTGCCGAAGTCCTCGGTGACTACACCGGGGGAGGCCGCTGTCTCCGGGGGAGAGCGGGCGGTGCAAAATAAAACCCGCGGCGGGTAAATGCACGAGCCAGAATCACGCGGGGCGACTTAGCCAAAACTTTGACAAACGACGCTAGAAACTAGCGCGAGAGAGGAAAACCAGAGAAAAATCACCATCCACAAAGGGCCGAACCGCAAAACCCAGGGGAGGTTCCAGCCTGGAGCGGGGAGAGGGGGACAGACAAAAAAAAAAAAAAAAAAAAAAAACCTTAACTCGTCACGTGACAGCCCTGTCCGTTGCTCCGCTAAAGGGAGGGGGGCGGGAGGGCTGTACGTCATTTCCGTCCAGGCCGGAACTCAAGATGGCTGCGCTCTTGCTGAGGTGACTTTAGCCTGGGGCTGGGAGTCCGTGCCCCGCCATCCTTGGAGGATCTGAAGTGGTCCCTCGGGGTGGTGACAGCGGCGTGGGCGCGCGGGGACAGGGGAAAGAGCCGCGGGCGTGCAGGCCGCGCCGCAGGGATCCTAGGCCTCCCCATCCCCGGGCTCGGAAGGGCTTAGAGGTCACTCTGTGTGGACGAGTGGCCCGGCTGTCACCCTTTCTGCTTCGCCCACGTCTAAAGCCTCTTCCCAAATTGCTCGTGTCGTCCCACCCAGGTCGGAGCCTCCAGAAACTCACTCCGAGATCAGTTGTCTCCTAGGCCTACGGTGTGGCGGAGGGCGGGGCTCCTAACCCCTGGCAGTTAGTTCTGTTGCTGCCACGCGTCGGGACTGTGGCTTCCAAATGCATCCCCCCACCCCATGCCAGGGTTAGCAGTAGCGGCCGAGTGGGTCTCTGCTGCTGCCCAGAAAATCCACTTTGATTTGTTTTCTGTTTTGGTTTAGCGTTGTGATGGGGTGGGTATCCCGCCTTTTCCAACAGCCAATTTCCTGGCCAGAGAAATAGCCCAGATTTTCTTTTGTTCTGAATTCTTCACTCTTTAGGTATCATTCCCAGAACCTTAATAGTTAGTTGTAAGGGCTGGTGCCCTTCGACACTTACGGTACAAATCCCAACACAGTTTTGTGCCTGTCCTATTTTTGGAAATCATTTGTTATGGAAAGTTAGCTTCAGTGCTGTTGAAAATTCCAGTCCCAGATTCTCCCAAATGTGTTTTCATTTCTCTTTCCACTTCAGTCATGCAGTATAAAAATAGAAAGATTCTGTTTAGTTTTTCTTTGTTACAAAGTGAGTCTTTGGGAGCTCGGATCAGTTATCTTTATCCTTCATTTTCATCTTGCTGTGCATTTTCATAGGCATCTTTTCTCTGAGATGGGACAGGTCCGGGTTATCCAGACCTGCATCCTTCATTGCATATGGTCATAATTACTTGACCATAATTGAATGCTTGCAGATTCTTTGATGTAATACATGTTAATGAATGTTAGGGCCTGTTGGGTGGATTACTAACATTTATCATGAAATAATCATATTGGTTCCAAACATTTCATTTTAGAAGTTTCAGGATTAGTGTTTAGAGTCTTCATCTTTGGGTTCTTCCTGGATTCAACCAGTCTCAGATTGAAAATATTTAAAAAGCAAATTACAAAAAGCAGTTTTGAGGTTGTTACCTGATGAGTATTATACTGAGTCCATGTGAGTGAAACTGTAGATATACCCTGCTGTAGCCTTCTGCCATTCAGATATTCCTTCTCAGTCCAGCACTTATTGTTTGCTTCACCTTTTATTCCCTTGTAGGCATGTGGTTAGCGGTATCTGAACTCCCATTGGTTATATCTATAAGTAACTTTTTCTCATTGGTTGTATTTGGACTGCACATAGGGCACACCCCCTTCCTTAATCATATGGTATAACATATATGGAACATATAAATTATATTGGGCATCAAAGTAATACAGGAATTATTGGAAGTAAAGGACAGTGCATAGGACATATGTAAATACCACACCGTTTCATATAAATGACTTAATCATCTGCTTGTGGAGGCTCACACCATAGTCTCAGCACTTAGGAGACTGAGACAGGAAGGATTGCTGTAAGATTGAAGCCAGCCTGAGCTATAGAGTGAGTTCCAGGCCAGCCTGGGACACAGAGTAAGATCCTGTCTCAAAACAAAACGCTTCTAGCTATACCCTTTTACACTTTTTTTTTTTCACTTTTCTTTATTGTGATTGGGTATGTATGTGCCATGGCTTGTGTGTAGAGGTCAGAAGACAATTGTGAATCCTGAGGGTCCAACTAAGGCTGTCAGGCTTAGTGACAAGTGCATTCGCTCTCTGAACCATCTCACTGGCTCCTAGCTGTAATATTTTAAACTCCATTCCCATCATGGAAACTCTTTTCAGACTTTCTGGTTTCACATGAAAGACCAGGATAGATATCTTCTTTCATATTTCAAATAAGGTTGTGGAATTTATACAGCTTGTTTCTGTAGGGGCCTTGTGTAAAGCTTACATTGGTATTTGGGAAACAATAGCACTAGACAGAACTTGCGATAGATTCCAACCCACATCTGCAAACTCTTGCTGGGTAGCTGAGTGACTGGGCCTAGCTTGGTGTGAGGAATGTGTGCCCTGCAACTTCAGAGACAATTCAGTTGATTTAAAGGGATTTGTTCCCACTTCTTTCTAAGAGCCCTGGGTACACAATGTCTGCATTCACCTCTTGCCTCTGAAGGGAAGAGAGAGACGTGAACAACGGTTGGTTGGGTTTTTTCCCTTCGAATAATGGGCCCTTCTGAGACTCTGTTGTACATCGTCAGGCTCTTGAAAGGATTGTGGGTCTAGAATCAGTGATGTAATGGACATCATGAACCCATTTAGAAGACGGTTGGATCTTTTTGTTTGCTTGTTTGATTTTTTGAGTCAGGGTTTCTCTGGGTAACAGCCCAGGCTGTGGTGGAACTCTGTGTGTATACCAGGCTGGCCTCAAACTACAGAAATCTGACTGCCTCTTCATCCTGAGCACTGGGATTAAAGATGTGCACCACCACCCAGCTCAGATTGTTGGATCTTAATGAGCTCTTATATCTCCACAATGCCTTACACAAAGTGAATAACTAGTTACATAGAATTAACATAGGGAAATGTTTGGACTTCCAGAACTTCATTGTGGTCACCCCCTTAAATGCTTTGGAAGTGTTGGCTGGAATTAAGAGATTAAAGGATCTGTTGTTGAATGTTTTTCCTTTCTCATTTTCCATTTTGGCTTTTTGGACAAGGTCTTAATATATCCCTGGCTGGCCTAGAAATGGCTGTTTAGACCAGGCTGGCCTTGAATTTACAGCACTCTTCTTGTATGTCTTCCTGAATGCTGGGATTACATGATTACAAGCCTGATTTCCTGAATTTGATCCCAGGATCTACATGTTAGAAGGAGAGAACCAACTCTTAGCAAATTTTCTGATTCCCACATGTGTGTTGTGGCATGCACCATCCATCACACACAAAATAAATAAAATGTAATTAAAAAATTTTAATTTTATATATTTTATGTGTATTGCTGTTTTGCCTGCATGTGTGTCCATGTACCATGTGCATGCTTGGTACCTTCAGAGTCCAGAAAAGGGCACTGGGTTTTCTGGAACTGAACTATAGATGGTTGTGCATACAGTGCCGGTACTGTAAACCGTGGTCCTCTAGAACAACAGCCAGTGCTCTTAACTGCTGAGCCATCTCTCCAGCCTATGTAATTGTTTTAAGTAGCAACTTTTAGGTAGAAAACATAATTATTTTTTGTAAATACTTTTTTGTGGGAATGGTAAAGAATATTTGCTTACTCATGTTTTTATACTATTATATGAAAGGCTTTGTGACTTAAGTTTATCTTTGCTATCTCGAAGTTAATGGTAGGTCTTTAATTTTTTTGGGGGGGAGGTATTTTGAGACAGGGTTTCTCTGTGGCTTTGGAGGCTGTGCTGATACTAGCTCTTGTAGACCAGGCTGGTCTTAAACTCCTAGAGATCCACCTGCCTCTGCCTCCCCAGTGCTGGGACTAAAGTGTGTGCCACCACCACCTGGCTAGATTTTTAATTTTTTGTTTTTGTTTGTTTGTTTGTTTTTCGAGACAGGGTTTCTCTGTGTAGTTTTGGAGCCCATCCTGGCACTAGCTCTGGAGACCAGGCTGGCCTGGAACTCACAGGGATCCGCCTGCCTCTGCTTCCCAAGTGCTGGGATTAAAGGTGTGCGCCATCAACGCCTGGCTAGATTTTTAATTTTTAAAAATTAATTATTAATATTATTGCATGGTGTGTGTGTGTGTGTGTGTGTGTGTGTGTGTCAGTCAAAGAACTTTGAACAGTTGGTTTTCTTCTTCCACCTTTAAGTGGGTTTTGTGGGATTGAACTCGGGTTGTCAGGGTTATGTTATCCACTGAGCCATCTCCCCAGCTCCAGATGGTTTTTGGAGCTCGGGAATTTTTGAAATGACCTAGTTTAGTATTAGGAAGGTCCATCCTCAAATCCCTTGTTCTTCAAAAATTAATTCATCCGTTTGGAGCAGGTCTCTGCCATACATAAACTGTGTGCTTCCCGACATCTCTTACTCTGGCTTGTTTTGTTTTTGCAATGCTTGGGGATTAAACCCAAAACCTCATCCTGTGAATGTTAGGCAAGCACTGTACCGCTGAGCTATTAAAGTCGTCCCCCCCCCCCCCATTAAACTCCTGTGTTTTATTTAACCACCTC
The DNA here is from genome assembly GCF_003668045.3 of Cricetulus griseus. Taxonomy (NCBI): domain Eukaryota; kingdom Metazoa; phylum Chordata; class Mammalia; order Rodentia; family Cricetidae; genus Cricetulus; species Cricetulus griseus. The sequence continues at coordinate 21,722,602 of NC_048598.1, forward strand.
CTTTAAGACCTAGCTTTAAGACAACATCCTGAAGATTAACGTGGAATCCTAGCACTTGGGAGGTAGAAACACCTTAGCTACATAGTAAGTTTGAGGCCAGCCTAAACTACTTAAGACCCTGTCTCAAAAAAACACACAACAGATTTGTTTCTGTATAATATTATTGGATCTCATTCTTTTTTATTTTTTAAAGATTTGTTTATTTATCATGTATACAGTGTTATGACTGCATGTATGCCTACAGAACTAGATCTCATTATAGATGCTTTTGAGGCTAATGTGGTTGCTGGAAATTGAACTCAGGACCTCTGGAGGAGCAGCCAGTGCTCTTAACCTCTGAGCCATCTCTCCAGCCCAGATTGGCTCTCATTCTTTCACCTAGTATTTGTGTTCATTTAAGACTTCATTTTGTAATGTTTCTGATTATTCTTAGAGTTATAGTTTTATTATTATTAAGAGAGGATCTTGTAGCATATGCTGGCCTGAAAATTGCTGCCCTCCTGTTTCAGTAGTATAACTGCTGGAATTATAATCTTATTACCATGCCCTTCTGAGTTATAGTCTGTCTGTCCTTCCTCCTTCCTTCCCTTCCCTCTCTCCTTCTCCCTCTCTCCCTCCCTCCCTTCCGTTTTGAAACAGGGTCTTGTGTAACCCAGACTGGCCTCACACTCAGTATGTAGCTGAGGCTGTTCTTGAATTTCTAACCTTTCTGCCTCTGCACTAAGTGCTAGGATGACAAGTGTGCTTACCATGCCCCTCTTCAAGTTGTAGTTTTTCAGCTAGAAACTAGGGACACTATACTTATCTTCTTTAATGGTTTTGATGCTGGAGATTGAACCCAGGACCCAATGTGTGTTAAGCATACATTCTACACTGAATTATACCCTCATCGCTCATTTAATTTTCAGTCTGTCTTTCCACATCTAATATAATACAAAGGAGCCAGGCATGGTAGCACATCCCTTTAATCCCAGCACTCTGGACACAGAGGCAGGTAGATCTCTGAGTTTGAGGCCAGCCTGGTCTGTGGATCAAGGTCCAGCGCAGCCAGGGCACTCAGAGAAACCTTGTCTCACAAGATAGAAATATATAAATAATAATAATAATGTAGGTGGGGAAGTTGATAGGCTGGGGTTGGTCTCTAAATTTGTATTCTTGAATCTCTTGTAGACACGTTGGCCGTCATTGCCTCCGAGCCCACCTTAATTCTCAGATCTGTCTCAGAAAGTAAGTTTTGAAGCCTGTTGCGGAATATTCCTTTACACTGTGTGAAGATGGGTCATTGTGATTGGTGTAATAAAAAGCTAAGTGGCCAATAGCTACACAGCATTTGTAGCAGGGACTCCTGGGAGAAAGAGCTCTGGGAGGAAAGGCAGAGCTTCCAGCCAGATGTTGAGAAAGCAGGATGGGCAGTCCAGAGTGAAGGCAACTGAGCCACATAAAAACACAGATTAAAAGAGATGGGTTATGTGTTACAGGTGTTCTGCCTGCATTTTTGTCTGTGTACTACATTTATTCAGTGCCAAGGAAGCCAATTGGATTGCCTGAGACTGGAGTTAATTACTGTTTGAGCCACCATGTGGGTACTTCTGAGCCATTTCTACACCCTTTTTTTTTTTTTTTTTTTTTTTTTGGTTTTTCAAGACAGGGTTTCTCTGTATTGCTTTGGAGGCTGTCCTGGAACTTACTCTGTAGACCAGGCTGGCCTTGAACTCACAGAAATCCGCCTGCCTCTGCCTCCTGAGTGCTGGGATTAAAGGTGTGCACCACCAATGCTCGGCTCCTTATCCTTTTTTAATTTTTTAAAATATATTTTACTTATTAATGTGTGTGTGGTGGGATTCAGGGATATGTAGGTGACAGAAGATATCTTGTGGGAGTGGTTTTTCTCCTCCTGCCACGTGGTCCAGAGAGACCAAGTTCAGCTCATCAGATTTGTCAGCCAGTAACTTTCCTCACTGAGCAATCCTCCTGCTCTCGCCATACCTTTCTTTAAAAAGACATTTAGGGGCTAGATGGGTGGCACTGTGTAAGAGCCATGTCCTGCTCTTGCAGGGGACCCAAATCAGTTGCTAGCACCCATATTGGGTAGCTAACCCTGCCTATAACTCTAGCCCTGTGGGATCCAACATCCTCTTCAGGCCTCCTCAGGCATCTGCATTAATATACACATAACTAAAAATAAAATGAAACTTTAAAAATACTTTTTGCTGTGTAAAATATGTACTTTAGTCCTTTTTGAATCTCTTGTTTTACTTTAGTGCTGTTCCTTTGGGAACCACAGCCAAGGAAGAGATGGAGCGGTTCTGGAATAAGAACACGAGTTCAAAACGTCCTGTTTCTCCCCACCTCACTATCTACAGGTGAGGCCCTGGAGCCAGATGGTCTAGAGTTAGCCTTATTTTATTTTTCTAAATCTTGAATACAGTGCATGGGAGCAGTGGGCTGGGTAGTAATGGCAGTGCTGTCTACATTAGCATGCAGCTCCTGATCTGTGGGTTGCCAGTGGGAGAGTCTTGGAAAAGTCTGCAACAAGTAAAAGATTTCTGAATGCACAGCTGCCAAAGAGAAAATTCAAAAGTGTAACAAAAGCAGACAGGCCATGAGTCTGAGGTGTTTCTGCGATTCCTGCCTGGTTCTGAGCACACAGCGCACACTTTGTACTGTGTGTTGCTATCACACCACACAACACTCAATGCTGTCTACAACACCTCTGCTCAGATTTGAGGCTGTGATGCTTTGTTTTGTAATTGTAGTGTTTTTATTACACACAGAGTTTTCTGCTCTTAGAGAAGCCTAAGGGTTTAATTATGGGAAACAGTGACTTTTAATACTTTTCTGTTGTGATTCCTCAGCAGTTAAGTATCAATATCTCTAGCATTGGAATGTATTAGGCTAGAATGTTTGGTCTTAAAAATTGCTGTTTGAAGACGGAACATGGTGGCACATGCCTTTAATCCCAGCACTCGGAGGCAGAGGGAGGCAGATCTCTGTGAGTTTGAGGTCAGCCTGGTCTACAAAGTTAGTTCCAGGACAGCCAGGGCTATTCCACAGAGAAATCCTGTCTCAAACAACAGAAACAAAACCAACCAAAAATTGCTGTTTGAGGCTGATCAAGGTGGTACAGTTGGGGTGTTGAGACAGGAGGATCGGGAGTTTAACCCCATCCTCAGTTATGTAGCCAATACACGGCCAGCCTGAGCTATAAAAAAACACACACACACAAATTCATACTTTTGTACTTCTGTTAGAAATGTGACTTGTTCCATTCAGCTGAAGTTATCAGGCTGAGAAGATGGATCAGTAGGTTGAGGTTCTTGCGGCTAAGCCTAACGACCTAGTTTGATCCTCTGGTCCCACCCACATGGTAGAAGGAGAGAACTGACTTCCAAAAGTTGTCCTTTGACTTGCATTTTGTGTACCATGGCACAGTAAATTAATAAACTAGATATATTCAAATAAATAAACATGTTAACAGAGGCTGTGTTCTTTTCCTTTGGCTCTAGGGGAAATTTGTTCTTGCAGCTTCTGGCTTCTAGAGGTCACGTACATCTCTTGGCTTCGTGACTACTAATTTAGTTATTTATTGGTATTTTAAATAGGGTCTTATGTAACTCGGGCTGGCTTCAGATTCAGTGTAACTGAGGCTGACCTTGACTGTTTTATCCTGCTGCTTCCCCCTCTAGACAGGTTGAGTGCCACCATACTTACACTTATTTCTTTCTGTGGGGCAAACCTTGCTTTCTTCAAGGGTTCCTATTTTGTACAAAAGTTATACTCTTTTTCAGTCATTGTTTATGTTGATGCTCCAATTGTTCTAGCTGTGGCTATTAAGAGTTCTTCAATATGGCATCAGTATTGGAGTGTTAGATGTGCTCATTGCTACAGGCGCATCATTGACTTTTTGTCCTCTCATCATTGGATAGAACATGATATATATTGTGTTTGAAACCTCCCCCCCCCCCCCGTGTGTGTGTGTGGGGGGGGCTATGGATGGATGTATTTATACATCCAAACATATATACATGTTTGTTCATCTCTTGTTTTCAGAAGTAGAAGTGCTAGCTGATTTTGTTTTTGTCTTCTAAGAGAATTCCTGTGAATCTTTTTAAAAATTAAAAATAAATAAACACTAACTCAGCAAAGCATCTGCCCTCTTTACTTGGGTTCCTGCCAGGGGATACTGGCCATTTTTTTAACCACCTCCACAAATACCACAACCCTTCAGGATTTTTTTCCAGCTCAGATTCCAGAAATAATTTTTATTGTAGAAACTGGACATTGTACCCTACCAGAAGGTTAGTAAATGATCTTAGTATTCTGTAGTGAAATCTTTTTAAAGACAAATGGTAAGAGCTTGTCTCAAAAATGAGAGGGGGAATTGGAAGGGGATGGAGACAATTCCAAATAGGCCTGGTCTTTCTTTACAAGTCATTTGGAAAAAAGTGATGTTAGGTCCATTTATGGAATTTCTCATGAAAAAAAGAAACAGAAGGAAATGTGGAGCTATTTTCTAAATATCAAGGAAAGATGTCTGAAGTAGCTAACATCATACATTTTTTTTCTGTTTGTTTTTTTGTTGTTGTTTTGTTTGTTTGTTTGTTTGTTTGCAGTAGAATCCTATATAGTCCAGACTGACCTTGAAATCTTTTAAGCTTTTTTTCTTTTTCCTGACACAGGGTCTCACTGTGTAGCCCCAGGTTACAAAATTGCTTTCTAGTTGTACAAGCTCTAGTAGGTACCAATATGGGAACCCCAGTGAAAAGAGTTAGAGTAGTATCTATTTCCTCTTCTCCTTTTTTTTTTTTTTTTTTTTTTTTTTTTTTTTTTTTTTTGAGACAGGGTTTCTCTCTGTGTTGTTTAGGAGCCTATCCTGGCACTCGCTCTGGAACTCACAGAGATCCATCCACCTGCCTCTGCCTCCCAAGTGCTGGGATTAAAGGCGTGCGCCATCAACGCCCAGCTGTTTCCTCTTCTCAATGGTAGCAGTGATTTGGTTTTGTAAAATCAAGGGATAACTTTTTTTTTTTTTTTAAGATTTGTTTATTTTTTATGTATACAACATTCTGCTTCCATGTATATCTGCACACCAGAAGAGGGCACCAGATTTCATAAGGGATGGTTGTGAGCCACCATGTGGTTGCTAAGAATTGAACTCAGGACCTCTGGAAGAGCAGTTGGTGCTCTTAACCTCTGAGCCATCTCTCCAGCTCCAAGGGATAACTTTTTAAAAAAGATTTATTTTTATGTGATATGTGTAAGTTTTTTTTGTTTGTGTGTATGTATGCATGCATGCATGTATGTATGTATATACGTATGTATGTATGTATACCACTTGCATGCCCTGTGCCCACGGAGGCCAGAAGAAGGTGCCAGGTTCCCTGGAGCTGGGTTACATGTTAATCTGTGCTGGGAACTAACCTCTGACCTTTGCAAGTGTTCTTAACTGCTGAGCCATTTCCACAGCCACAAGAGATATTGTATGTTTTTACTTACTTCTTTACTTTTTCTTTGTTTTTCAAGACAGGGTTTCTCTGTGTACCTCTGGCTGTCGTGGAACTCACTGTGTAGACCAGGCCGGCCTCTGCCTCAAGACCGCTGGAATTAAAGGAGTGCACCACTATATCTGGCTTTTTTTTTATGCTTTTTAAAATAAATAATTTTTCTTGTTCTTTTTTTGCAGTGGATTGAACCCAGGTTCTCGTGTATGATACATAAGCATTCTATCTCTGAGCTGTGTACTTAGTCAAATTTCTTATTTTTAAATTAGAAATAGAAACATGAAAACTAGGTGGAGTTTTCTTGGTTTTTGTTTTTAAGGATTTATTTTGTGTGTATGAATGTTTTGCCTTTGTGCATTTGTATATACCAAATGTGTGCTTGGTTCCTTGGAGGTTAGAATGCTTGACAGGCCCCCAGAACTGGAGTTACAGATGGTTGTGAGCCACCGTTCAGGTATCAGGAACTAAACCAAGTCTTCTGCAAGAGTAATAAGTGCTCTTAACTATTAAGCTATTTCTCCAGCCCCAGATGGTTTTGGTTTTGATTTTGATTTTTGTTTCGTTTTTTAAATTATGTCATCCTAAAAAAAAAACCCAAAAAACAAACAAATTTTAAAAAAATTGTCTTTGTATGTTTCTTTGTAGATGGTCTCTTCCCATGGTAATGTCCATTTGCCACCGTGGCACTGGTGTGGCCTTAAGTGGAGGTACGTATGTGGATTTACACATGTGCACACATGCACACACAGATCTTTGAAGAACTGCTGTTTTTCTGACTTACTTCCTTGCCTCCTTTCTCCCTCAGTAACTTGATTTAGAGTGAATGTAAGTCCCTTTAAGATTGACTGTGTTTTCAAGATAGAGTTTCTCTATGTAGCCCATGAGAGGGTCCTGGAACTCTCTCTGTAGACCAGGCTGGCCTCGAACTCACAGAGATCCACCTGCTTCTGCCTCCTGAGTGCTGGGATTAAAGGCGAGTGCCACCACCAGGCTCCCTTTAAGCTTTTCATTAATTCATTCCTTTAACAATTAATTATGTGTTCCCATGTCCCCATGGTACTCAGTAGTACTTGCTACTCTTGTAGAGGACTGGGGTTGGGTTTGGTCCTCAGCACCGACATGGTGGTCCACACCATCTGTAATGCTAGTTCCAGGGGATCCAGCCCCCTCTTCTGGCTTCTCTAGACAGCAGGCCCACAAATGGTACACATATGCAGTCAAAACCCCATACATATAAATAAAATAAAAATAAATCTTTTAAGAGTAATTAAAAGAAAGCAACAGTAACCAGGTAGCTGTTATCCTGTAGAAAATGCACCAAGAATTCCAAGCTGGTCATGGTGGTGCACGCTTTTAATCCCAGCACTCAAGAGGCAGAGGCGGACGGATCTCTGTTCGAGGCCAACCTGGTCTACAAACTACACTGAGAAACCCTTTCTTGGGGAAAAAAAAGAAATCATATTCTCAGCCCTTTGTACATTGTGAGTACTTTGTTTTGTTGTCTGTATTCCCATGGTGATTAGTGTAACAGTGCTGTACATAAAGATAACAGGGTACTACCAAGCCAAGTTTTGGTGGTCACTTGAACAGTCTTCCCAGGGTTCTTTAGATGTTTTCATTTTTGTTGCATGGTTTTCTAGACAGAAGTGCCTACCACCACCATCACCATTGTTTTATTTTTTGAGGTTTTTTTAAGTCTTTTTTTTTTTTTAAAAAAAAAAAACAGGTTTTGTGTAACCTAAACTAGCCTAAAATTTGATGTATAGCCCAGCATAGTCCTGAGCCTTTTTTTTTTTTTTTTTTTTTTTTTTTAAGATAGGGTCTCATTATATAGCTCTGGCTGTCCTAGAATGTACTTTGTAGACCAGGCTGGCCTTGAACTCACAGAAATCCTCTTGCCTCTGCTTCCTGAGTGCTGGGATCCAAGGCCTGCACCACCACTCCCAGCAGTCCTGAACTTCTAGTCTTCCTCCCTCTCTCTCTCAAGTTCTGGAATTATGGACATACGCTACCATACATATTTTGTTTTGTTAATTTTTTTACATTTATGTGTATGTGGTTTTTTGGTATGCATGCCAAATGTACTGTGTGTGTACCTGGTGCCCGAATTGGCCAGAAGGCGGCATTGGCTCTCATAGAACTGGAGTTACAGATGGTGTTAACAACCACGTGGGTGTTGGAAAATGAACCCAGGTCCTCTGTAAGTGGAGCCAGTACTCTTAATTGTTGAGCCATCTCTCCAGCCTACATGTTTTATAAAATATATTTTTATTCATATTATTTTTAATTATGTGTATATATTTGTAGGGGGTGAGTACAGGCACCCTCGAAGGCTGGAGGTGTTTATTCCCCTGGAGCTGAAGTTACAGGTGGCATGAGTTACTCAGTGTGGTTTTGGGGAACCAAACTCAGGTTCTCTGCAACATCACTATGCACTTGTAATTGCTACGCCATCTCTCCAGTCTCCTATGCATGGCTTTTATGTGATCCTAGTTTCAAACTCAGGGCTTGTATATGTTAGCCAAGTATTTTGGTAGCTGAACTATGTCCCTGGCCTACGTTTTCTCTATTTCAAAGTGGTTTAGAATTGAATCAGGTGTCAAGAGGGGTCACAGAACCTAGTTTAATACATTACGTTACTTGTAATTGATGGGAGGCTTGCTTTTCTCGCAGGGGTCTCTCTTTTTGGCCTGTCGGCACTGCTGCTTCCTGGGAACTTTGAATCTTATTTGATGTTTATCAAGTCCCTGTGTTTGGGGCCAGCATTGATCCACTCAGCTAAGTTTGTGCTTGTCTTCCCTCTCATGTACCACTCGTTGAATGGGATCCGACACTTGGTAAGTTAATTGTGGATTTGTACATTTCCTGGATAAAGGGATTGAGAAGGCTGGGAGGGTCTGCGCCCTTACTTGTAAGGTAGTGTTCCTTCACCTTTTTCTTCCTCCCACGTCCTTTTTGATGCTCGTGTCACTGAACCCAAGGCCTTGCACCTACTATACCTCTAACTTTAGAGCTATTCTTTGTTTGCTTGTTGAGACAGGGCCTCTCACTATGTCACCCTGGCTGTTCTGGAATATGCTCTATAGACCAGAATAGCCTTGAATTTTTGGTATCCTCCTGACTCTGCATCCTAGGAATTGGGTTATAAATGTGAGCACCACACATGGCCCAACCTTGTCTTGCTGTTTTTATTAATCTATTTATTATTCATACAGTGATCGAGGGGCTTGAGCTCGGATTGTAGGCCTTTTCCTGAGCCATCTTGCCAGCCCTCTAGTACTATTCTTAAGGCTGATTGTATTGGATCTTTACTCAAGTCTTTTTGGGGAGAACTGAACAAGGCCCCTCCTGCATTCCTTTATGAGTGTGGGTTAGGCCAGTACTGAAAGGGATCTTTGTGAACTTTCCCACTTTTGAGCGGCATATAATTATTAAAAGACCCCTGAAAGCAGCTCTGGCAACGAAGACATATCTATTAGATAGAGATGAACTGGTGCCTGTGAATTTTTGACAATGGGAATTTAATTGTGAGCTAGATAAGCAGTTACTGCTTTCCGTGTAACACTCTTTTCTACCCTGAGTGACAAGTCTGGATAGACTCAAGTATCCTCACTTGAGATTGTATTAAGCAACTGGAGAGAATGAGAGCAAACACAAGCCAGGTGCCAAGGGTGGTTTTTGTGCTTGTTGTTGTTATGGCTTGTTAGTGTGCTCCTGGGAACTGAACCCGGGCTCTGGTCCATGCTAAGGAAGCACTCTGCTACATAGCTCCATCTCCCATCCTTTGAAAACACTGTTTATCAATTTAAAATTTATTTGTATTTTATCTGTATGGTGTGTTGCCTGTATGTATGTCTGTGCACCAACCATGTGCATGCCTGGGACCCATGGAAACCAGAAGAGAATGTGGTAATGAGCCACCTTGTGGGTGCTGGAAACCACACCTAGATCCTTGAGAGGAGCACATAGTACTCCTAATGCTGAGCTGTCTCTCCAACTCCCTTTTTTTTTTAAAGGTCTCATGTCATGTAGTCAAGATTGACCTCAAACTCACTATTTAGCCAGAATGACCTTAAATTCTTATTCTCCCACCTCTAACTCCAAATTGCCAACTGCTAGGATTATAAGTGAGTGCTACCATGTCTAGTTTATTTGGGCTTTTTGAGACAGGGTCTTATAAAACCTAGGTTGGCTATAAATTTGCTGTGTACCCAAGGCTGGCTTTGAACACACCCAAATTACTGTTATATTTTCAGACGGAGCTTTATTGCCTAGGTTGCCCTGGTCCTCACTCTAACCAGGTGGACCTTGAACTCATCTTCTGCCTGGCAAGTGTGAGCATTTTAAGAGTTCATATTTTGTGATCCCTACTCTTATATCCTTCTCCAGTAAATAGTTAAAATTTATTTTTCCACTCTTCTGTTATTTCTGAACCAAAGCAAAATGTCAGTTGGATGATTTTGCCGTAGTTTGGCCTTTTATAACCTCCATGTCAGAGCCAGCCTCAGAGACAAGTATCTTAATGATTTCAGTCTGGTCCAATAGACAGCTGAATGAAACAACAACCAGAGAGAGAGAGAGAGAGGAGAGAGAGAGAGAGAGAGACTAAATAATCTATTAAATTAAGTGAATTTATCAAGTGTTCCCTAGAGCAGTGTTCAGTTTGATTTGAAGTGGCTTCTGTCCCTGAGGGAGAAAGTGGAGAGGAAAGGCAGTTTTATTGATGGCTTTGACTCCGAAGAACAAAGCTGGGCGGGCGGGGGGGGGGGGGGGGGCGGCGGCTGGAGAGATGGCTCAGCCATTAAAGGCTTGGCTGAAACCAAAGTGCAGTAAAGAAAATCATCTGGAGGCTTCACATCCTGGCTCAGGCGGGGGCTTACTTCTGTCTGTTTTTGTCTTAATATGGAGTTGGACTTTGGGGTCACCTGGCAATCCTAGAACTCAGGCTTTTTGCCCCAGTTCCTACCCACTATGATAATCTCTTTGTTGAGATAAGTGAGCCGCCTAAAGGCTTTAATTAAGCAAGCCCTAAGTTTTTTTTTTTTCTGTTCTCCTTCTTACAAGCTCTGGATGAGGGTCAGGCTTTAATTTGCCACAAGATTGTGTATCATATCAGTTGCCTGGCTGGAAGGTCTACCAGGACAGGGAAATGCTATAGTTATAAAGGAGGAACTGTAGGTCCTTTGACCTACCTTCCAGAGGCTTCTCCTACCACTACTACCCAGCAGGACTCGGTGCCTCTGTGAGCAAAGCCACTCTGTGTGGGATCTGCCCAATGCTTCATGTCATCTAGGTAGAAGCTAGCCAGGCACTGACGTGAGCATATCCTCTCCCCTTGATTTCTTTCTGGGCTTCCTCCAGTATTTCTCTGCAGGGACTCCTGATTGAGTCAGTTTTATGGTCAGACTATAGAGGTTCCTGTGTTAGTATATGTTGAGGCTGCTTTGTGTGCTGAGTTTCAAACCTGAACACTGCTTTTCACCTCAGAGCAGTGTGGTTCTCAACCTTCCTAATGCTTCGACCCTTTAATACAATTCCGTGGTGACCCACAACCATAAAATTGTTTTGTTGCTACTTCATAACTGTAATTTTGCTACTGTTATGGATCATAATGTAAATATCTGATAAGCAGGATACCTGATATTTGACCCCTGTAAAAAGGTCCTTGGGCCCCACCCACCACAGGCTGGGCAGTGGTGGCGAATGCCTTAAGTCCCAGCACTTAGGAGGCAGAGACAGGCAGATTTCTATGAGTTTGAGGCCAGCCTGGTCTACAGAGTGAGTTCCAGGACATCCAGCAGTACACCAAGAAACCTTGGAGGGAGAGAGGGAGGGAGTAGTTCTCACAAGTTGAGAACTACTGCCCTAAGTGTTCACAGCCTGAGAGAGCATGAGAGTCTAGGCTTTGGTTTTGTTTGTTTTCTTTTTGGTGCGGAGGTCCAACTCAAGTTAGACATAATAAAAGGCAAGTGTCTTACCACTAAGATACCCCGTTCTTCGTGGACAACCACTTAGTGCTTAGTGGATTGATACCAACAAAAACAGTTGAAGACTGAAAAGAAGGAATTTAAATGTTCATAAATTTGTACTATATATATGTTTCTACTTGTTCCAATTTAAAGGATATTTTAGTGGGGTCATAGTAAAAAAATAACTTTTGAGAGTCAGGCATGGTTGAAAGTG